>NC_062280.1:113454286-113787620 GCF_902655055.1 Lutra lutra | reverse complement strand
CTAGCTGATGTTTTCATGGCTCCACCGGTGCTGCCCAAGTGTTTTGTGGACAGTGATGGTACCCAAATATGAGGAATAAGATGAAAATATCACCAAAGCAACCAATTGGCATTATCCATAAAAAAATAAACATAAATTGTGTCATATATAAAAGCTAACATAATTATCTTTGCTAAGGCCCAGATTTGTATCTTTATCCTCAAAATCCAATTACCACTCTGAGTAAGAGTCCTTTCCTTTATTGAATATAGTCTGTCCTGGAGAATTGCATTTGGATTTCCACAGGCATGTGGAGGCTTCTCAGCCCACCCTCTCTGTGGAATGCTGATTCTTACTTACTATGCTGACCCTTTCTAGAGAGAAGGGCCTCACTAGGGCCAAAACCATGAGTATCCCTCACTGCAGTTCTCTAATGAAAGACCTGGTTCATTGACTTGCTGATACTTTCCTCTGCTGGTCACCCGCTGAAGCCTGTGGTTCCCTATGAAGGACATGGGATCTGAAGCAAGTAAATGAGGCCCAGTTGATCAAGGAATTGAGCCCTTGCTCACTCTGTCAGCTCCTTCTCTTCTCTTCTCTTTGTTCCTTAGCTCTATCTTCCTTCCAGAGTAAGGTGAAGAACCAGCTCCTTTGTCAACAGAAACTGGACAGCCTCTGCTGCCCAGGTCCAGGTGAGTCTGGCATTGAGTCTCAACTGCACAGCCTAGGTGCAGCCTGCAACACTCCCACCTGAAGGACCAAAGCAGGGCCTGACTCATTCAAGGTCCAGACCCTCCTCTGCCACTGCCATCCCCCGTCACCATTGCTTGCCTGACCTGGCCCACCTGACCAACTTCTACGCTCACTAACTGCCTCCACCCCCACTCATGGAAGACAAGGCCAGTCTCCTTGCCTGAGCCAAGTCTACTCTCTACTTCCCTCCATCCTTATCCCCTGCTTGCATACCCCTCCTGAACACATGCACACTCATACATGCAAGTGTGGGCACACATGCTCATACACAGCATGTTCACACACATACACACACACGCATACCACATACATATATGTAGGCACACACACCTAAAGCCTACTTTATCAATTTATGATTATTTATTATACAGAGCCAAGAGAAGTGGGCTTTCCTGCTGGTCTTCCCAGCCACCCAGAGCTGGCCTGTCCAAATACTTGCCAACATCCCACCCCACAGGGCCTAGGGTGAGGGGGCCAATATTTTTCCTTTACACTCCATGCAAAGACATCCATTCTTTATCCATTAGCTAGATGACAAAATCAGCAACCTGGCAGAAGAGATACCTACGGCTATAAACATTTGGCATCCAAAATTCCAAGGTGGTGTCATGGTGGTGATTGTGGCTGCTGTTCCTGATGTTATCCTTCCTTCGTTAATCTAAGCCCAAGGCAGGCATTTTGAGGCATGTTAAAGCTGTACTCCTGCATCCCTGAGGCAAGTTGAGTAGAGGAGAACTCACTGTCCTGGGACTGTTCCTCCCTTTCAAGGTGTGTCTCAGAGGCCTGTGTACAGAGCAGAAGAAGACACACCTCCCTGGCCCCCACCTCTGGGCTGGCACCCACCTCTTGCCCAGTCAAGCCCTCCCTGGCTGGGCTATGTGGGGTGAGGCTGGGGCCCAGAGGGTCACGTCACCCCTTTACAGAACCCCGCCCCACACCCCATGCCTCAGGGCCTGTCCATTCAACAGGCATGCACAGATGGCATGGCCCCTTGAGCCACATCCCGAGATTGCACTGGCAGACAGTAAGAAGGAGGCCATCTTCCCTGCCCTGGGAGACAGCCAGACAAAGAGGTCAATTCGCCAGTCTGCTCAACTCAAACAAGACAACCTGGACAGCTGTCCTTCCAAAGCCACTTAAAAACATAAAGTTGAATAGAACACAAAACAGTTGCACTGATGCTTCAGTGAAGTTGAAGTTTAAAGTAACCTTTCTCCTCTCTTCTGCAAACCTCCCACCCTCCTGCCTTAGAGTTTTGTTTGGGAACTGGCACCACCCTCAAGATAGGACAAAGGAGGTGAGCAGCAAGTACTCAATTCCTGTTGAAACTGGCTGGATCCTGTAGTTCCCTAAAACCCCTCCAGTTCCTTCCTCACAGGCTGGGCTCATGAACTCACAATCCAGCAGGGACCATGTGGCCACCCAGCAACTCAGTGGCAACACTGCGGTGCTGGCCTCTCCACATTCCCACCTTCCCCTCTGCCCCATGGGGGACTCCAGGGCCTTTTCATTGAAACGGGGAGGGGAAAGTATAATTAAATACTTAAGAAAATAAAAAATACAAAGAGAACTATAACTGCCTATGTGCCCACTACCCAGAATTAACAGATGTTAATATTTCCAAAAGCGCCTAGAAGATTCTAAGGAAATAAACAGTACAGCTACTATTAAGTCTTCTCTGCACCCCTTCCCTGTCTGATTCCTCTTCCCTGGCCAGACAGACAAACCTTATCTGAAGTTGGTATGTGTTCTTCTCATCCCAGGAGTCATATTTTACTCTATGCATCCAAAAAAAAAAAAAAAAAAACAGTACAGCAATGCTTTGTTTGTTTTTACTATTTACATAAAGTCATACTGAATTTATAATTCCAAAACATGCTCTCTTCACTCACCATATTCATATTCCAGCTTTAAGCTCTCTTGCCATTGATTCATATAAATCTAGCTCATTTGTTGTAATTGCTGTTAGAATGCATGCATGTGAGTATAGCATGATTTATTTAGCCAATTCCTTCGTGGTGGGCATTGCAATTCTTCAGTATTGTAAACAATGCTCCAGCTAACAATCATGTTCACACCTTCACACAGAGGAGTTTCCCTGGGGAGAATACCTTGCAGAATTTCTGCATTGTGGTTTTGTGCTTATTTGGTTTTATCAGGACTCACCAATCCGGCCTCCAAAGGCAGAGCCAGGGTTCAGTCCTGCCATCAGGGACACTATGTGTCACCTGCCTGCTCACACTCATGGCCTTCCTAGCGGCATCTCATGGTCGGGCACCTCCCAGACCTGGCACCTGAGCCTATTAACCACTGGAAGGTTCATCTTCTGAGACATGCAAGGTCTTGTCCTGTGACCATTTTCTTCTAAGTTTGCTAGTCTTCTGTCTTACATGAGTGTCTCCCTGGGGGAGAGGCTTACATCTGAGATGAAGACGAACAGTGGGGTTTCTTGTCTCTTTTTCTCTCTCAGGCAGATCCCCTTGTCAATGTGACAACCCTGGTCACACTGAAGCAGCATCCTGAGTGGGCCCAGAAAGTGCTGTCCCTCAGAATAGGGGTAGAGGGCAGGTTGCCAGGCACTTGTGATTTGAGGGGCTCAGAGTCAGCTCCCTGTCCCCTGGCTCTTCAGCTGAAGTGGAAGGAGGACTCTCTGGCCCAAACTCTTGGGTCCTAAGGTCCTAGAACAGGCAGAGGGAGCCCCATGGCCACCCCAGTCTCACTTACTGCACAATCATGAGTGGCTTGTGTCACATCTAATAGCTACTAAGTGACTAAGACCTGGTTTAATTCACTATGAATGTGATATCTCAGCATCAATTTCAGAAAGTAATGGTGAGCAGGGAGAGAGGGGACATGATCTGGAATAGTGACACAGCTCCCATGGTTCCTTTCCCATAAGAAGGCAAATGAACAGTTACATCGTGGGGTGGGGGGGGCAGGGACAGGTTAAGAAGAGATGCAGGGGTGCTGAGTGCTATGGTGGGCACCCCTCCCCAGAGCCAGGACAAGACACTGGACTCAGGTCCGTTCAGCAATCTGGAGGGGAACAGCGAAAAGTCTGTTTTCACCAAGAGCTGATCTTCTTCAACAAATATGGTGTTAGCATAGCAGAGGACAAAAGAGAAGAGGAGGTCCTCAGAGGAGCTGGAGGAAGCTGGGAGGAGAGGCCCAGACAGCACTGGGCAGATCCCATCCCAGGGCTTAGCCTGGAGCTCCTGGGAAAGGTAGATTACCGGAAAGGAGTTCTGCCCCTGAGCCTGGCAGGACAGCTCTGAGCTGAATGAAAGCCAGGGATCCTTCTTTTACAACTTCAGGGCCGAGGCAAGCACAAGGTCCACAGACTCAATTAACCACAGCCCAGTTCCCTACCTCCAACACTATCCACCCGTAGATCCCCCACAGGAAACTGGAGAACACAATATACCCAGCCCTCTAACAGAAGCTCTGAGGGGACGGATGGAGGGAAAGGAAGAGGGGGAGAGAGACCGTGCTCAAGCATGTATAGGAAGATCTTGATGGGATTTGGTTGGTAGATGAGTGGATGGTCGCTGAAATTTCATTGTCTTTTCTGTATGTGAAAATACGTGTGATAAAATGTTGAGGAAGAAAGATACTCTTCAAAACCATCATAAAAATTACATGAGGGGCACCTGGGTGGCTCAGTTGGTGAAGCATATCTGCCTTTAGCTCAGATCATGATCCCAGGGTCCTGGGATCAAGCCCTGTATTGGGATCCCTGCTCAGCAGGGAGTCTGCTTCTCCTTCTCCCTCAGCCTTCTCCATTGCTCATGCTTTCTCTCTCTTACTCTCAAATTAGAAAAAAAAATCTTAAAAAAAGAAAAAGAATTACACAAGGCAATGATGTGGAAGGGCTTGTACACTGCTGAGGATTTACAGATTTTAAAAGTGATTAAAACAGTATAACAGCATAACAAGGGGAGATTAAAGAAGCAAGGAAACAAAGAGACTGCCTTTCAGAACTAATAAATAAATTAGAAATAGCAAAGGAAAGACAGGGTGGGTCATCGCATTCCTGGCAAAGAGGAAATACTGAATATAATCAAAATGACTGCAGAATGAAAAAGCAAATTGTTTAAAGTAATTTTAAAAAGTCAGTGGACACAAACAGCAAACAAGTATCCAGCTAATGGATAGTTGGGAACCCTAAAATAGGGAACCTACCAAATGGAAATTAAAATATTTGAAGGTTAATAAGACGCACCTGAGTAGTTCAGCTGGTTAGGCATCCAACTCTTGATTCAGCTCAGGTCATGATCTCAGGGTTGTGAGCTGGAGCCCCATGTGGGGCTCCAAGCTCAGCAGGGAATCTGCTTGAGGACTCTCTCTCTCCCTCTACCCCTCCTATCGTCTCTCTCACTCTCTCACTGTCTCTCCAAAATAAATAAGTAAATCTTTTTAAAAATTTCTTTGAAGATAAATGAGAAGGAAATATTGGAGGGGAGAGAGTGGTACCTACAGAGTGAAAGGACACAGCACATTCCAGAAGAAAATGATATAGGCAAATCAACACTAAAGGATATCTTAGCAAGCTTTCTCAAGGATAGAGAAGAAATTCTTTAGACATTCAGGCAAAAATAATAGTAATTATAATTCCTTACAAAGAAGGAAATAGGGTTGCCTCCAGATTTCTCCCAGCCCCACTACACTCCAGAAGACCACAGGGGAAAATATTCAACATTTGTGGGAAATAAACTATGACCTAAAAAATTTATACAAGCCAAGTTGAGCAATAGGCAATTTCAAACATGCAAGTACCCAAAATACTGCACCCATGAAATTCTCTTGAAAGTCGTGCTGACTAAAAACAGCCAGCCAGCCAAGGCATACATGGCAATGCCTGGAACAAGGACTGGAGATGGACCAGAAGGGGGTTACTTACAGAAGCAAGGGCAAAGGTCCAAATTAGACTCTCCATGTCAATATGCTAACATCAGCCCCATGAGAATGGCATCAACTAAGCATACTTGGAGGTACAGGCAGGTGAGAGATTTGGAACAAAGTCTATCTAATATTTTCCTATTCTCATACTTCATAATGGGCTGTCAAATACTGTCTGGGAAAATCAATCAATCAATCAATCAAGAAATGGGGTTTTAAATATATAAACATGAGAACTATGAAATAAGACAATCAACCTCCATATTGTGGAAGAAAATATACAAAGTAAAAACACAGAGAACATTAAAACTCAGTACTATAACAAAAAAAAAAAAAGATGATAGATCTAAGACCAAACATAACAGATATATCAGTAAGTGGATAAACTCTATAAAAATCTATTTGCTGAAAAGAAAGAGATGCATCTACAACAAAGTCACTGAGAAGCCTCTGCAGACATCCCAGCTAATGCAGACAAAGCAAAGCTTGGGTGTGACAGTAATACGAGTCAAGACAATTCAGGGAAAAGCATTATGGAGAGAGAGAAAGGCACTCTATAATGATAAAGACTGTAATATACAATAAAGTTCTATCTGTCAGGAAAATTTATGTACCAAATAATGCTGCATCAAATTATAAAAAGAAAAACCACCGTAAATACAAAAAGAAATAGAAACACAACAAGGGCAAACAGATTTAAGTAACCTCTCTGTCTGCCTACACCAATCAATCACATAAATGCAAGGACAAAAGATGGGGGGAGGGGGTTACGTAACAAAATGAATCAAAATGTTTCAAATCATGCCCAGCAAAGAGAACCTCCCTTTTCTAAGGCCCACCTGTCCTTTACACACAGCAGCGCCCCCTGGGCCCCCAGACCTCCATGGCCAACCTACTGACAGAGCTGTGGGCAGGGTGAGGGGGGTAAGGGAGGAAAGTTGGGCACCCGGAGCTTGCATCTGGTGAAGCAAGCCATCCCATCCCAGGACTGAAGAGGCAGGTGAGGGACTCTGTGGGGAGCCAGCTGGTTGAGGAGGCAGTGCCTGCCCTGCCCTCTGACCCCTCATGGACACCTGGACACCGGCCAGCCCACGCAGGCAGGCTTGCTTAGGTGACAGCCACAGAGGTACACCTTCTGGGACCCAGAAAGGGCAGGACAGGGTAGAAAATAGATTGGAGATGGGCAAAGGAAGAAATTGCAGCCCGCTAATCTAATCAAGAGGAAAACAAAAGGGAAATGCCCCAAGTTACAAGTGAGAATGAGAAATGACAGAAAATAAATTCATGAGGCATAATAAAAGCATATTTTGTTCAAATCCATGCAAATACATATGAAACATAGAAGAAATGGATGACTTTCCAGGAAAATGTGAATTACCAAATTTGAATATAGGGAAAAACACATAGAATACAGAAAAAAATCAGCAGATTAATTATTATAGGAAAATATTTTGTGTTATCAATTCCATAATTAGACATTTTAGCAAATTCCCTTTTTCCTTATTTTTCAAGAAGTTTTCAATTGATTCTCCTGCTGATTTCAGGTACACTATTTCAGTCACCTGAAAATAATGATATCTTTGCTCCCTTCTTCCCAATTTTCATACCTTATTCCTGTCTGTTTTCCAGCTCTAATAACAAGTCCTTTCAGGAAAGTGTCAGAAAACAGTGGGGAAGTGATCATCTTTTCTTCATTTCTGCTTTAATGGGCATGCTCTCAGGGAGTCCCTGCTCCACGGCATGCTGGCTTCTTGTTTAAGTTTGTTTCTCTTGCTGCATGGAGGAAGTCTTTCTATTCCTGCTTTAGACGTGACTGTATGCGTCTATCAAACACCACTTTGAATTTCATGGAGATAATCACAGGTAGTGTTTTTTTTTTCCTTCCTTGTGACTCTTTAATACAGGAAATTAATTCCCAACTATGTTTTGTAACGTTAATTATTTTCTGACAGTAAAATATCCTTGCATTCTTTGAATGAACCTCCACTGATTGTACTACATTATTTTTTTAGTTTGTTTTTAGACTTGATTTGTTAGAACTGTATTTCAAGTTTGGGCATCAATCAATATGTACTTTTATTTTCGTGCTCTCTTTATCAGATTTTGGTGTGAATTTTATGCTAGTTCTGCAAAACAGTTTTGATATCTTTTTCTAACTTCTAGAACAGTTTACACGCACATTCAGATTCTATACTTTGAAAAAATAGAAATCAATCTGGGCCTGGTAGTTTGATAATAAACATTAAGAAGAAGGAGGCAAAATTATTATCTATATACCTGGAAGAACTAGGAGAATCCACTGGAGAAAATCTATCTGAAATATAAGAGAATTCAGTTGTCCAGATATAGAATTGACATTCCAAAAGAATTAGCTTTTTTCCAGGTAGTAAGCTATTGGAAAATACAAAGGAAGGGAAAAGATGGCTTTTCCATCCAACTCCTGCCACCCTCATGTTACCCACTGCCCTGTACCACCCCACGGGGGACAGGCACACACAGATGGGTATCTTAACCTAGGTCCTTCTCTACCAATCCACTGAACCTGCAACATACACTAAGAACATGAATATTTTAAAGTTTATTTTATTTTTAAATCTATCTTTAAATTATATAATTTTAAAAAGAATTATGAATGATGCAAATATATAAAATCTCACCATCACAGCAGTGTTTTAACAATTAATATGGAAGGAAGAAAAGTCCCCTCTAGGAATATACACGCCAGTCCTACTACTTCCTTCACTTCTGTTTTCATTATTAGTATGATCATCAATCCACAGCTTATCAGCAGAAATGTTTTTAGACCACTTATCAATTTTATGAGGAAAGTTTAGTGAAACATTGATAAAGTCATCTGTAGGCATAGAGACCCTGTCATGTACCTGGAGAGACCAGAAAGCCTCACACTGCCTTGAAGACACCTCCCCACAGAGGGAGGAGGGGAGAGTGCCCGTGTCTACTTCCATAGAAGTTATCAGTAAGCAGGTCCCCCGCTCCCAGGCACACTCGGGGGCATGGGACCCAGCATATGCAACAGCTGTCTATCAGACCATGTCAGGCAGGGTTTGGTGAAGACCCTAGAGACAGTCCTCTTAGTTGTGGAAATGGTTTTCGTGACTCCTGGACCCGTCAGGAGCAAGGACTTCCCCAGAAATTATCTTGGCAACCTACAGCACCAAACAGCTGACCCTCATAAGCTGTCATTGCCTGCCACCAAGGAGGAGCATGTTCCCTTTCTCCTACCAAATCTCACTGGGTGCCCCCTCTCCTCTGGCTGCTCCTACCCAGACCGAGAGGAAAGGCCCTCTAGGATATGCAGCCCCAAGCACCTCACTGCACTGATGCAGAACGGAAGGTAGCGGATGGCGGGGGGACCACAGGGGACAGCCAGGGGTCTCCAACAGCAAGGGCAGCAGTGGCATACATGTGTCTCCCCCAACGTGAAAGTACCTCACAGACCTGGAGACACACTCTGCAAAAAATGAAGGGACAAAGGCCTGTAAGGCACAGATCTGTCTCTGGAGAACGCTCATCGCATTTCCAGCTCAGCCACCATACCCATTTGAGATCCTGTATCAGGGAGTCATGGAGGAAGAGCCAGTGAAGAAATGGGTAAATACATACAAATGTATGCACAATAAGGCAGAGAACTCATATGCAGCTGTTACAGCCCTAGTCTGCCTTCACGACTTCCTTTCCCCTCTACCCATGCCTGTTCCCCCTGCCGTGGGCCAGCACCTCCGCTTATCAGGGTTCTTCACCTGGCCAAGTGACCCACACCTTCATTCTTAAAGGATCTGAACCATGAGTAGCACAGCCAATACTGGATTGCTATAGCCCTCTCTTAATTTTTACCATGGCATGGAGCTCATGTGAGCCACCAAGACTCCCCCATGTGTGCCCCCTTCCACAGAGTAAGGTGGCCACTCTCACCCGCCCACCTTCCCCAGATACTGCACTGCCTCTGCTGTCCTCACTCACTGCTAACAGCTGTCCTGCTGCACTGACAAGACGGAGGGCCTCTATAGACTGCACTCTACCCATCATCCTGTGCCCGTAGCCTGCCCTTCCACCTTCTGCCATCCAGCATGCAGGTCTCCTGGGGGTCTTTGCCATGCCTGCTAACAGCAGCACATGCTTCTGACTGAGTGGGTCAAAACCCTGGCATTGTCTTTGATGCCACTTTCTCTGAGACTCTGTGTCCTGGGAATTCTGACAGCTGTGCCTTCCAAATGCAACCAGCACTGGGTCACCCTTTGCTACCTTCCCAGCTAACATGCTTGTCCCACCTGCCATCAGCCCTTTCCAGATTATTGCATGTTCCTTCCAACCAACCTTCCACAGTCTGTTTCCACCACCCCAGCAAGGCTGCTGTCTCACTCAGAGGGGAAGTCCCAGCCCCTGTGAAGTTTTGAGGGCCCCAGGGATTTGGCCCCAGCCCTCTGACACTTGACCCTCCAGCTACTCTGCAAGCAACCTCAGTGTGTCTCACACCTGCCCTAGGACATTTATACTTGCTGTTCCCACTCCCAAGAACATTCTTCCCATAGATATCTGCATGGCCCACCTGTTTCAAGAATTTGCCCAAATGCCACATACTCAAGGCTTTGCCTTGTTCACCCTGAGCAAAATTACAGTTGGCACTCCCAGGTCACTTACTCTATTCTACTTCATCTTTGTTACAGACATTAATCACCTCCACCACACTGTATGAAGTATGAAACAGTCTGCACTTATTTTTTAATTCCTTCCCACCAAGAACTCAGATTCATGGGTCAGAGATGGCAAACTCTAGAAGAGTGCCTGCTCAGAGTAGGGGCTCCATAACGACTTGGTGAATGAGGATCATTGTCATGACCATGTATGCATTTAGAAAGAGTCAGCACCAAGGGAGAACAGGCATTGCCAGGTGTGGTCCCCGCTCTGGAGGAGCTCACAGTGCCTTGGCTATGAGGATGCTGTGAGCCTTTGCAGAGTGACTACACTGGGCCTCCAGAAGCCATGGGCCAGTGCCTGACAGTTTCTGTGGGCTCAAGCCCCCAGCCAGGATAGAGCTCAGTGAAGGGCAGGCAGGAGCTGGGAGAAGATGTCGGTGTTCTAGCCCTGGAGGGCCACCTGCCTCTGCCTCCACATCCTCACAGCTTCCCTCTGCTCCCACCCCCTTCCTAAATTCACCCCTGGAAAGTGACTCCTACCAGGAACCTGGGGTAAAACAAGCCCCACTACAGGCAGACAACAGCAGAGGACACAGGCAATGGAAGACACAGAACAGACAGAAAAGCATAAAAGCAGCATCCCCAGCTGAGGTCAGGAAGTCCGGTGGTGAGGAGGGCAGCCTCCAGCATGAGTTGAGGTGGTGAGATGGGAGGTGAAAGGTCCTTTGGAGATCACGACTCCCAAATATCACCCGAGGCCACTCAAACTTGCCCGACAGCCATCCAGCCACACATGTCAACCAGCAGGGGAGAAACCACAGAGCTAACAACTACAGCACCCTGTACTGGGTGCTAAAACTGGCAGGCATTAAATGGGGATGGAAAACAAGTTTCAATTTTCCATGCAAAATAAACTGAAATTTATTTGCTGGGCAGTGGCTCCTGGAGCAGTGCTGAGAAGACATCCAAGGGGGGTACGCAGGTCCAATGGACCAACAGAGCTGGTAGGTTGTCTGTCCGGGCACGGGCAGAGGGGCATGGCAGGCCCACGCTGTCAACTTACTCTTTCTCTCCTCACCCCCATTCTGCCTTGGGGAAGCATTTGCCTCCCGCCCCCCGTGGGCGTGAGTGGGTATGCCAAAATATCCTGGGGCCCACATGGGCACTAGGGTAACATCAAGACTGGGTTCTGTGGCTGGATCTTGAGTTGGGGAGGGGCATGGAAACATAATATTTAAAAAGAAAGATTAAAACCATGACTCCTCTAAGTGACTGAGCAGAAGCATATCAAAATCTAAAAACTGGGGCGCCTGGGTGGCTCAGTGGGTTAAGCCGCTGCCTTCGGCTCAGGTCGTGATCTCGGAGTCCTGGGATCGAGTCCCGCATCGGGCTCTCTGCTCAGCAGGGAGCCTGCTTCCTCCTGTCTCTCTGCCTGCTTGTGATCTCTCTCTGTCAAATAAATAAATAAAATCTTTAAAAAAAAAAATCTAAAAACTATTCCTACATAAAATTCATGACATGAGGTTGGCAGTGGATCTTTTTAAATGAAATCTATTAAGAATAGCAGGCTGAGCAGGCAAATATGACCCACCTAATCTGCCTAAAGATGAGCTGTATTCCTCCTATTCCAACAGACCATAGGGCCCTTAATAGAGACTGGATGTCCCCGGTGGCTTCCAAAGCCTTCATGGAGAAATGGGCTACCCTTGTTCTTTCTGCCCCAATTCAATTTGGAGAGTCATTTTATAACTGAGGGAGGACTCATACCATCTCTTTGAGGTCCAATATTAACTCACAGGTCAGGAAAATGAATCAGCATAAGCTTCCAGGGAAGCAATTTGGCGATTTGTATCAAGAGCCTTTATAATAACCCACAGATAGTGCTTTGACATCATCTACAAAATCAGAGAGTAGACAGACATTTACACGTAAAGGCGTCTGTCAAGCATTCTCATCATAGGAAGGTATTAAAGACAACCCAAACCTGGGAAGAGGTTTAGTAACAAACTGTCATATTGATGGGATATTAGGCACCTATGAAAAATGTTTCCAAAAAGCTGTCTTAATGATGTGAGAAAATGTCTCTGACTTTATATTGAATTAAAATCAGAATGCAAAATTTTATATATACTATGAGCTCAGTTAAGAAAAGGAAATTTAAGAAACACTGGAAAGAAAAATGTGATAATGTTAACAGAAAATAGAATTAGGGTTGAATTTTCTGCATGTTACACTTTTGATTTTCCAAATGTGCCACAGTATCAGATAAAATTTCATTTAAAACTTCTTTTAAAAAATTAAAAAACAAGGGAGGAAAACCTGAATGGGAAGTCATTTGAGAAGGAGAAACACCATGAGAGACTCTTAACTATAGGAAACAAACTGGGGGTTGCTGAAGAGGAGGTGGGTGAGGGGACAGGGTAATCCAGTGATGGGCATTAATGAGGGCACATGATGGGAAGAGCACTGGGTGTTATAAACAACTGATGAATTACTAAACACTACATTTGAAACCAATGATGTACTATATGTTGGCTAATAGAATTTAAATAATAATAATTTTAAAAAATTAAAAGGAGGATGAGTATTTCCCTTCAGAGATGAGATCCCAAATTAGAGATAGAAACCAAGGCAGCCCCAACTCCTTACTTAGATGACAACTCAGTTTCCTATAGGACCACACACAAAACCAGGTGTAAGGGAAAGGGGTTCAGGCCAGGGCAGGCAGTGATGGGAGCCAGACCCAGCTCTGTCCCAGCCATGCAGCCTAGAGTAACAGCCAGGGCTTGAGGAGGGAAGCTTCTACTCCAGCTCTTGCTGCCACCCCTCCCCGAGCTCCACAACACCCTAGTTTGTAGAATGGGATCTAAATTAGAGACAGTTGCTGGTGTGGAATCAGCAGATCAGAACTGAACTCTGGGCTCCCCACCCTTCAGCCCTACCATCTTGAAGCAGTTAACTCAAGCCTTCCAGTGCTTCAACATAGTCATCTCTGAAATGGGGCAATGATAGTTCCTAACTCATGAAGCTGCAGAGATCATGGGCACACCCATGCTCAGTCGATAGCAGCTCTGCTTTCAGTCATCAAGGTCACAGTTGATGGACTGAGGGATCACTGTTGAACCTCATTGTTTCCAAGCCAATCTGCTAGGGCATTCGCCAGTCCTGGCAGTAGATCCCCAATGTCATTCTGCAGGCCACGCTCAGCCAGTGGCCTCAGAGATGCCTTGGAACCTTCTAAAAGCCATGCACGCCCCTCCCCTCACTCAGAGGCCCCAGTTCAGTAGATCTGGGCAGGGCCCAGGAATCTGCATGGTAACAACACTCTCAGGTGATTCTGCTTCACATCCTGCCTGGGGACCCCTTGCTGTCAGTCAGGGTGTCTATTGTCCTTGGACCAGAAGCTCACCTTAGGACTAGCATTAAGAAGCATGTTCCAAGGACAAGTGGTCCTTTCTGTTGGAAGTGTTCCTCTCTCCTACTTCCAAGCAATTCCTGAGGTTGTGGACAGAGAAGCAAACCATCCACTACTGGCAGGTCCTAGAATTCATTGGGTTTCATCATTAAACACAAGGGAAAAACACCCATGACACTTAGCTCCATCAAGAAGAACCTAAGCTGGGCGCCTGGGTGGCTTGGTGGGTTAAGCCTCTGCCTTCGGCTCAGGTCATGATCTCAAGGTCCTGGGATCAAGTCCAGCATTGGGCTCTCTACACAGCAGGGAGCCTGCTTCCCACTCTCTCTCTCTCTGACTCTCTGCCTACTTGTGATCTCTGTCTGTCAAATAAATAAAGAAAAAAATCTTAAAAAAAAGAAGAAGAAGAAGAAGAAGAAGAACCTAAGCTTTCCTGTGTGTGCACTGTTTTGAGTGAGTCCTTCCAAACAATCACAATTAGATCTATAAATGGGATCTCCAGGTTGAGCACCATGCATGCCGGCCCCAGAAACCCCCACCCTCATTCTGTATTACCACCTCCCCATGGTAGTTCAAAACTGCTCACAGAGCAAGTTCTTGGCATTTTATTAGGCTTCCTGCATTATCATCCCAACACAATACAATTATAAGCCTACATTTGCCACTCTGTCAAGAAGATTAGGTTAGTATTCCTGTCTGGAAGCTTGAAAAGCCATGTGCCCTAGGAGATTTCAAGTCATTTAAAACCTCTCTACTCAGATCATGCAACTTAAATGACTACACTCATGTAGGGCCTGACTCAAAGATGTATAGGATGCAGAAGTTGCCCTCTAGCAGCCAGGCTGGGGGGATATAGACTATCTTAGGGTGTTCAAGCTGCTAGAACAAAATGCCACAGACCAGTGGCTTTTAAAGAGCAGAAATAGCTCACAGATCTGGAGGCTGGAGGTCAGGGAGCCAGCATGGTCAAGTGAGGACTTCCTCCAGGCCACAGAGTGCTAATATCCATCCTCACATAGTGAAAAGGAGTAAGGGAGCTTTGTGGGGTCCTTTATAAGAGCACTACCCACTCTTGAGTGCCCCACCCTTATGACCTAAGTAAGCACTTCCCAGAGGCCCATCTACTACATACCATCACCTTCAGGGGTTCAGATTTCAACATGAATTTGGGGGTAGGGGGACACAAACATCCGGACCGTAACCTAGACCCATAAGCATATACTCCTGCAATTTGACAAGAGCTTCAGAAGCAAGAACAGAAACAAGAGCAACAGGTTCAGGTGTGTGGTGGTGTGAGGCCCGTGGAGGTAGGCTCCCTGAGCTGAGCTGAGCATACCAGGTAGAAGTTATCTAGGGAACTAAAGGAACAGACAGAAGGGAAAGGCACTGGAAATGGGGCCTACCTTATACAAAGGAGTGGAGGCAAGAAGGAAAGAAAGAGCAGGTGGTTTGAGAGGCAATGATGTGCTCCTTGGCTCCTCCTTCAAGAATGAAGGCTTCACTCCCCACCAGCCACTCAAAGTACAGCCCCTGGGGACTGCTTAGGGCCACACCCCTGCCCCAGATGGCCACATCAATGACTGTTGGACACACTGGCATACACACCTGCTCCCACCTCTTGTCCCAACTCCACGGCACTCTCAAGGCCACCCCAGCTCTCTGTGGGGCCAAATGAGTCAGTATAGTTGGGTCCTCTGCCCCGGCCTGTGTCCTGACCCGCCTTACTCAGCTGCTGACCCAACTCCTCCTAAACTAATCTGCACCTCAAGTTAGCCTGGGAGAAACTTCCTGCTTCCTGGAGCTCAAACTGCAGTACATCGCAAATCATTGGCAGTGTTTAGCAAACATTTTTAAACAGTGGAGAACAAAATAGCTTAGTCTTCAGACTTCTGGATAGGACCAGAATAAATTAGCAGAGACTGACTGACCCTCGGCTGAGAAATAAAGGTTCAAACACCATTTGGTACCTCATTTTTCTGATGCCTCAACCCAATCTCTATTTTTTTTTCCATCCTGTAATGCAGACACTCAGTTGTAGGAGTTCAAGTCACCAAGAATGTACAAAACCAGTGCCTGTGCCAAAGGAGGTTAGGAAGTCTGAGATCCAGGCCAGGGAGCTGAAGCCCAGAGAGGTGAGGTCTTGTCCCAGGCCACCCACGTGGGAGAGCCACAACTACGGCCAGTCTGTCTGAATCCCAGCTACAGAATTCTTTCTACTCCACTGTTTTGAAAATTATAAAGTTGTTGTGGCAGACTGAATAATCTCCCCACCAAAATGTCCATGCCCTATCCCTGGAAACTGAATGTCACCCTTTTTTTTTTTTTGACAAAAGAGACTATAGATGCAGTTAAATTAAGGCCCTATGGGAAGGAGGCAGGAGAGTCAAATGTAGCAGAGTCTCTGTGAAGTCGAAAACAGACACCGGAGTGATATGGGCTGGAGCCAAGGAATACTGGCTGCTTCTAGAAAAAGCTGGAAGGGGCAAGATTGGCCCCTCTTGTTACCAGGAATAAAAAGCTGTGTCGTGGCCTGGGTCTGAACTCCCTAGTGTCACTCTCTGGGCTCAAGTAAGCATCCATGGAAGGGGTTTCTAACAGAAGTGGGGTTGTGTGTCCCTCAAACTCACAGCTTCCAGAAGACAAGGAGCCAGAATGGGAAACAGACATGGCTTAGGAGGAGTAGGGGAGTAGAGGGTCAGAGGACCAGAAGAGGACACTGACTAGACCAGGGGCATAAGGCAATGCAAAAGGGAATGTCAGCAGGGAGGCCCACACAAGGCATTTGCTGTGCTTTCCCCACTCATAGGGCACGGGATCAGCTGCTGTGCATAGTATCCTGTCCAGGCCCATGTCCTTCCTGCCCCCACCAAGGGGGCTCCTGAGGTCAGGGAGCAAGTGGTACCAGACCCCATGGGAGAAGGAATGCGGTTAGGCCAGCTGCAGCAGGAGAGATTTTCAATCAATGAAGCGGAAAGGAGCCCCACACACTTCCTGAGCGCCTGCCCCAGGAGGTGTCTGTCTGCCTGGATTTAAGTCCCAAAAGTCAAAATGTCAATACACAAATACAGAGTGAAGCAGAGTTGGCAGGTTGGAATCCTGGGGAATAGGCACTGGCAGGTTTTAAGTTATCTTGTTTTTTGTTTCTTACCAATATATGCTTTGGTACCAATATCCTAGGTGTATCTGTTCATGGATTTAGCAAGTATATACATGCATGCCCACCACGTGTCTAGGAGCTGGGAGCACTCAAGTGAGCAAAACATGCAAACTCCTTGCCCTGGGGAGTGACAGGTACAGGTTGGGGTCAAATCCGGGTCAGCTCTGTCCCAAGGACTGTGCTCTTTCCACCTCACTGCCCTGCCTCCCTCCAGGCTGGGCCAGAGAGGGTAGGACCCAAGAGGCAGATTTTGTAAGAAGATCGCAGCCCAAATACAAAAGTCTTTCTACAAAGAAGAGGGAGGGGAAGAGGAAGCTGGGCTCTGACCTATATCCTGATATCTAGGGTACAAACCACCCCCTCCCAAGGGAAATGCTTTGTCATCCCAAGTTCAGGCAGGGAAAGCAGAGGTGACCAGTGACTGAGGTGGGTAGCCCGCAAGCCTCAGCCCCCACCCTGGTGGTCTGTCTTCCTTAGCCAGGTGTGTGAAAGCATCTCACCTGGACAGTGAAGAAGCTTCTGCCAGCTCCAGGGCAGCAGCTGGCTGTGCCCCTCCCAGAGCATTTGGCCCCGCCATGCTCAGTCCCAATTCCTGTCTGTGGCCAGGGAAAATGAAGCCAGGCCTGCTGTTTAATCTGAAGACTGGCCACACCCTTCATCCTAAAGTCCTTTCTAGAAGGAAGCACAGGTCCTGGGACTTCAAGCCTCGGAGGCCAGAGGACAAGCTGAGCTCCCAAAGGGGACATGGGAGCCTCAGGGTGATCCCATCCCCCAACACAACAACAATCACAGCCAGATTTGCATTCCACACTGGGAGAAACTGAGGCCCTAAGAAAAGAAAGTCCAAGGTGAGCCAGCATGGAGCTGAGCCTAAAAGCTATGCTGTTGGCCCTGGAATGAGGGAAAGGAAATCAGGATCCTAGAAAGCCATCTTCTCGGGTGGGCCCCAGGAAACTGTCTCCCCAGCCAGCCATGTGCAGACACTGGGCCCCCAGCCCAATCCAGTTACGGACTAATCATCCCCAGGATACTGCAATTTAGGAAAGTAAGGAGGGGTTTCCCTCCTGAGTCCTAGAGAAAACACACACACACACACACACACACACACACACACACACATGCACGCACACGCACATGCACACATGCAGGCATGCACACAATAATAATGGCCCTGGCCCAGGTGTTGAAGGCAAAATAGCTTCCTCTTAAAACAAATGATGTTTTAAGAAACATAGAAAGAATCAAAGACAGACCAACTAATGCACATCTAACAGACCTAGGAGCAGCCAGAACCCACTGGAGAAACATTGCAGGAAAGATGTTGCTTCCCTGACTTCTGAGCACGCCCCCAGCACCCCAAAAAGGAGGTCTCTCTATGTGCTGGGCTAGGTTCAAGGTTGAACATTCTGAGGCCAGTGGCCACACTGCCCAGTGGCCAATCCAGGCCAGCATAAGACTCAGGGCCGAGAAGGAATTTGCCACCCACCTGCTAATCCCAGGCCCCAAGCCTGAAGGCCACTTGATTTCATGCAGGCTCTTGGGTATAAGGAGGTGCAGCAGGCCAGGGATGGGTCCCTGGGTCTATGTTTTAAACAGTGCTGCAGGGGGTTCTGGAAATGAGTGACCTCCCATCAAAACCATCTGTGAGCTTAAGTAAACCCCCAGGCTACAGAGAGTTCCATCCTGACATGAACATGTCCTGTGGACAGCCCATTTGGCACCACTCCCTTCTTACACATGAGAAACTAATCACTGTGGAGTTCATCCTGGGAGGCTGGGAGCCCATGCCTCAGAGGGGTCTGAAGGACAAGGGCCTGGGATACTTGGCCATGTCGCATCCCAGCAGCTGGAAGAAAGGAAAAATACCAAAAGCAGTTCTCCCTCCCCTTACCCTGGGAAGTCAACTCCCTAGGGACTAATATCCAGAAGATGTAATAAGTGATAAAATCCCACTCAAGGTCCTGGGCATGAGTCTGATGCCACCTTGTCCTCCTGGTCCATGGGCCCAAGCAAGACACTGGGTTCATTCATAAAGTCCCTGGAGTCCCAAGAGCATCCCATCAGTGGACCTAGAGCAGGGAAAGGCTCAGGCACCGGAGAGACTCCTCTAACAAGGGGACTATGAGACAGCTTCAGACAGCCACTTATAAGGAAATCCAATGTCCTAAACCACCCACCCTGATCCAGTTGGGCTTTTCTGTTAACTGAGATGCGATGTTCTTAATCTCCCTTCAGTTTGGCCAGCTTTTAAGAACCTGACCTAGGGCTGTGGACTGGTGACAGCCCAAGGTCACCTTGGCCCAGCCCAGGGGTCCAGCCTGTGAGGTGCCCTCCCCCAGCACTGACTCTTCTGTCCTGGTCCCCCAGCCACTCTCTGTTCTGGGGCATCCACTTCATGTAAATGGGACCCCACTCTTTCCTGCTCAATTGGCCCCTTCTGGGCACAGTCTCTGTATCAGCCAGCACCCCTGTGTGTCCACTGCCACCCCTTCAGCTCACTGTCCCGACCCCTCCCATCAGGGGCAGCCTCCCTCCAGGACACACACCTGACCCCATGCTAGATGCCTCAGCTCTTTGGTGCTGCTGTAACAGGAGCAGAGCTGAGGAGAACAGCTTCTCAGATTGAGAATGGGCCATAGAGACTCAGACATACGGAGGACCCTGCATCCCTCGCCACCACAGTTTCCTGAAGGATCATGCCTGACGCCCAGCCATAGCAGGACCCACCATATAGAGTTAATTGCCAAAGGGTTCAGGGAGACACCAGCACCCACTCCTGCCACCAGTATGCTGGTGCCAAGCACAGCCCACATTCCTCATCCAAAATGAGGTGCTTCAGGCCAACTCCATGGTGATCAGCTCACTGGTGAAGTGGGGCAGCCCCGACCACACAGAGAGCACCATATCCCAGCCCTCAGGAGGCTGAGATGGACACAGGGAGAGTTCCAGCATGTGCCTCTGACCCAATCTGTGAGGGGACCACCCAGTGCAGGATGTGGGATGTCCCCTGCCCTGCCCCTCCCACACTCATCAGCACCCTTGGAGCTTCCCACACCAAAGTCTCTGCAGGAGGAGGCCTCTGTGAGCACAGAGCCTCCCTGTGAAGAAGAGGGGTGTCCCTTCACTGCCTTTCAACCATTTTGAGGAAAACGAACCCACCCAGAGAAGAAACAAGAGAGCAAAGAGCCCTTCTCAGCACTCTGAGGCTCAGGGCCTTGTTTTGAGCAGCTCTGGGACTCATGGGACAAATGCTCATTCCCCTTCCTTTGAGTATCAAAGGCAATCATCACACCCGTTTCCATCCAGAGAGGTAAACCTGGCACAGGCCGGCATGGGGACGATAACCTGGACTCTGCCTCGCTCACGGAGGCACGTCTCCCTCACCCTCAGCCTGCTCCTCCATGAGACAGGAGGAATAGCCACTCCTGGACTTCCTGATGGCCGTGACGCTCAGTCATGATCAAAACCTAGTCAAAATCCCCTCTGGGCCCCCTTCCATGAGGCCTCAACTTCAGCCTATAAAACCGCAGCTTTCAACACAAACAATTTCCTCCACCCACCCACACACTCACTAAGGGATATGAACTACTCTAATATGGCTTCTGGCAGCCTCATGCCACATCTCTGGGACACCCTGAGCCCCTTCAAGGGCCTGCCAAAGAAGGCTAAGACTGCCAAAAGAATTTGCCGTTTGTTTCAGCCAACACCTGATTATAGGCCTCTGAAGCCCAAATAAAGCAGTTCCTCTAGAAAACATACAATTGTGAGTCCTTCCTCTGCCTGTCCTTCTGTTGAGATGTCTTTCCTTCCACTCCAGAGTATCTTTCTGAAGGACTCAGGGGCCAGTCCTTTGAAATGTCATCATCAAGGATAGGACCCCTTGTCCTAGTCTCGGTGAGAGGGTAGTAGCCCAGATAGGAGATGACAGTCAGCAGGCACAGCATCAAAACTGACCAACCCTCTCACTGGCTTTCTGGAATATTCCACTTGCCTGATTCTGCTCAAGCCCCCAGTCCCTCCTTCTCCCTCTGAAAGCCCACACACCTCTGCTTCCATCAGAAGGGAGCTCAGCTCTTCTCCTACTGCAGTGGGTACAGAATAACATCTGTCTTCGCCCAGTATCCAGCCATGCCTCTGACACTGTCTCAGATGTGATAGACCATTCCATAGCAGCTGTGTGCTGATGCCCAGAAGGAATGCATGCATGTACCCTAGAGAAACCTCAAAGATACATGCAGATCAGGGTGATAACGCCTCTTTCCTAGGTGCCAGCTGTGTGCTGGGCACTTTTGTGTATGGAATGTGAAAATCTCCATGTCCCTGGTCTACTAAGAGGATGATATGGAAACGTAATCCAAGTCCACGTGACTCCAGAAATCCCGCTCCTCCAGAACCCAGTGCCAACATGTAAAGAAGCCACCAGTGTCAGGTGTGCCATCTCAGGGACTGAAATATTTTGCACCAACAAAATACCATGCTCTGCTCTAGTGGAAGAATGTAATGGTGGAATTTCAAGGTTTTCAAACATTAGCCCCAGGGCAACCACAGAGCCTGTAAGTGGGAGTGAGAGGGAGGGCAGAAGAAAAAGGAAGGGAAGGCGGAGGGTGGTGGGAGGAAGGGACAAGGTTGGGGGAGGCAAGGGTGAAATTTTCAAGTGGTTTTCCTGCCCTCTTCCTTCCTCAGCCCCTCCACATCCTCTCCCAAAAGGAAACCATGGGGTGGGGACAGCCCTGGAAACTGATTCCCACTGTAACTTCAAAAGGAAATGCCTTTCTGAGCAGAGAGCCTCCATACCAAGCTTTTGTCTGCAGGGAGTTTTTCTGTGAATTTATGAGACGCTGAAGAAATGCTGACAGAGCAGTTTTGCCCACCCCAGCAGGCTGCCAAGCGCACTTCATTAAGACCAGCCTCCTGCAGGAGACAGGGTAGAACAGGCAGGGGTGTCTGAGGAGGGTGACAAGGGACAGGCAGAGCACCTGAACACAGTTCTGGCTGTCATGGGGGGGAGTACTCACGGAGCTCGACTCCCAGAAGGAGCATGAAGGATCACAGGGCTCAGCCCACTCAGGTCACACCAGACTCTCAGGACATGGGAAGCCAGAGGACAGACAGACAAAGGAGCACTGAGAAGAAGCCACAGGTCCACAGAGCACCAGGTTTCTGGCAGCTGGTTCTGAGACTCTCCCCTACCTCCCTCATGCTCCTTATTCACTTTACCCCAAAGCAGGACGAGAGATTCCAGATAGAAGATAGGACACTTTTCACCTTGAAATCCCGCCTTCTTAAAATTCTTCCTGATTCACGAAGTAATCACATTTTCTCAATCACCCAACTTCCACATATTTTAATGTTTTCTTTTTTCTTTTTCTTTTTCTTTTTTTTCAGCATAACAGTATTCCTTGTTTTTGCACCACACCCAGGGCTCCATGCAGTCCGTGCCCTCTCTAATACCCAGCACCTGGTTCCCCCAACCTCCCACGCCCCCACCTCTTCAAACCCCTCAGATTGTTTTAATGTTTTCTTAAAAATAAATAGTAATTTGGGACACCCGGGTGGCTCAGTCAGTTAAGTGTCTAACTCAGTTTCCACCTGGGTCATGATCTCAAGGTCCTTGGATCCAGCCCCACACCAGTTTCCATGCTCAGCGTGGAGTCTGCTCAAGATTCTCTCTCTTGGGGCACCTGGGTGGCTCAGTGGATTAAAGCCTCTGCCTTCGGCTCAGGTCATGATCCCAGGGTCCTGGGATCAAGCCCCGCATTGGGCTCTCTGCTCAGCGGGGAGCCTGCCTCTCTGCCTACTTGTGATTTCTATCTGTCAAATAAATAAATAAAATCTTAAAAAAAAAAAAGATTCTCTCTCTTCCTTTTTCCCTCACCCCACTCTCCTGCTCTCTCTCCTTCTCTTTCTCTCTAAAACACATAAATAAAATCTTAAAAAATAATAGAATAATAAGTGACTAGTAATCTGTATAGTCATGAGGGCTCAGTATGTAGCAGGCCTGAGCAAAGCACGTGGCTACCTGGCCACAGTCACCCATTCCTGCTATCCTCATCAAAACAACTTTCTGGAGTAAGTGTCACAGAGGAATGATCCCAGGATGAGGGACATGAGCCACTTGTCGTAGTCACAGAGCAAATGGGGCAGAAGCCATGGACTCCTGGGGCCTGTGTTCAACTGCTCTTATACAGCCGAGTTCCTAACTTAGAATATTTTTCACATTTGCTCTCTTGTGTGATTCTTAAAAAACCTGGTGAAGAAAGCAAACAAGAGTTCCCCAATTTAACAGATAAGAAAAATTGAGACCCACAAAGGGCTTTGCAGGGAGCTGCAGAGCCAGGTAGAGGCAAAGTGAGCTAGAGCCTAAGTATTCCATGACTTGACCTATATGTCATTCAACCTCACCAGGTAAACTTCGCTAAGGAAACAATTTTGGGGGGCGGGGGGAAAGAGTGGTGGTAATGTGATGCTGTGACTGGATAGCCTGTGGTAAGAGAGACATCATTTGGGTAGAGGGACGGGTCAGGTGGCTGAGAGGCTGGACTTGGAGGAGGGCAGAACGCTGCCTGGAGGTGGTGGGAAGCCCCGCAGAGTGGAAGGAGAGACCAGGAGGCAGCCGGCAAAGTGGCCTGGATGGTGACCACCTTCCCAGATACATCATTGACCCAGAAGCCTGCCCATCCTGCCAGTAGGAAGAAGACGGGAGAGAGGAGATCCTCAGTGCTAGACACGGCTGCATCTTCACACACTAGCCCTAACTCACACACACCAGAGGAGGTGTGGTCAACCCTGCATCTCTCCTAAGGACCTGGAGCCCAACTTATGATTTCCCCAAGCCCAGGCAGCTTTATGACAAGCCTGATTTCCTCTAGCCATCAGTGACCCATTCTTTGAATACTTCACCACAGTTCAGTGACTGGTTCATCCTGTCTGTGCATGTGTGCGTGCCTATGTGTGCGTGTGCCTGTGCTCCTGTACTGTGGCTGTGGGTAAGGGATGGAGCCAGGAGAGCTGCTCAGCACAGCCACCCTGTTTGGCATCTCACTGCCTTCTGCTAGGAGAATGATCACCATGGCTGGATTTTGCCCACAGATTTGAATACCAATGAATATTTTCAGCAAAAGTCATGTAAATTGATTTGTAGAAAAGGCAGGAGATGGAGAAAAATGGGAGGCAGTAGACATTGAATTCAATACCAAATAATCTAATATGCCCAATTGCATTTTCTTTTCCTACCTTTGATGTCTGCAAGCAAATCATTGGCACTTTAAGTTTGCACATATATCTCAATGCAAAATGGTCAAGCGGCAATAAATAAATGCATTATCCAGATAAATGGCTGCCAGTCAGGGTGAAACTGCAAAGAATAGTCTGTGCTCCTGCAGTGATTTACAAGCAGGAAATTCACTTATTCTCCCCTGACCCTTTGGCTGTTGTCAGCTCTCATAATTCTAGAAATAGAAAGGGTGGGTCAGTGGAAGCAAGGATGATAGGAGGAGGAAGAACTGGAGGGCATCAGGCCTTTGGAATAAGAGAAGACCATTTACCAGGCAATAATGATGTCTTGGCCTCCAGAGCCTCTAAGCTGCCCAAAGCCCCAGCCTGATCTCTGCTTCTACACTTTAAAATACCCATTCAATCCAAACATCAAACATACTAGTCCCCAGCCTGAAATTGCACCAACAAAGCATCTCACCCCAGAGCCTTCCTTGATCTTTCTCCTTCTATTCTCTAGGGTCACATTATCTTTCATGGAGAATGTTAGGACAACCTGCCAAATATTCACCCTTTCATCTCTCCCCTGTAATCCATCCTGCCCAGAACTGTCAAAGACATGATCCTAAAATGTAAATCTTGCCATGGCACTATCTGCTTAGTTCCTCAGGGCTTTTCCTTTTCCACCTTTCACTTGACTCCAAAAACCTTAAATATAAACATTCCTTTTCTCTTAAGGAATCAATCCCATTTATAACTGTACCAAAAAAATGTAAGATACCTAGGAATAAACCTAACCAAAGAGGTAAAGGATCTGTATTCTGAAAACTATAGAACACTTATGAAAGAAATTGGGGAAGACCCAAAGAAATGGAGAAACATTCCATGCTCATGGGTTGGAAGAATAAATATTGTTCAAATGTCTATGCTGCCCAGAGCAATCTACACATTCAATACAATCCCTATCAAAATACCATCAACATTTTTCACAGAGCTAAAACAAATAATCCTGTTATTTGTATGGAACCAGAAAAGGCCCTGAATAGCCAGAGGAATGTTAAAAAAGAAAACCAAAGGTAGTGGCATCACAATTCTGTACTTCAACCTCTATAACAAAGCTGTGATCATCAAGACAGTATGGTACTGACATAAAAACAGACCCATAGATCAATGGAACACATTAAAGAACCCAGAAATACACACTCAACTACGGTCAACTAATCTTCAATAAGGCAGGGAAGATTATCCATTGGAAAAAAAGACAGTCTCTTCAGCAAATGGTGTTGGGAAAATTAGACAGCAATGTGTGGAAGAATGAAACTGGACCATTTCCTTACACCATACACAAAAATAAACTCAAAATGGATGTAAGACCTAAATATGAGATAAGAATACCTCAAAATTCTAGAGGAGAACACGGGCAGCAACCTCTTCAAACTTGGCTGCAGCAACTTTTTCTAGACACATCACCAAAACCAAAGGAAACAAAAGCAAAAATGAACTACTGGGACTTCAAAATAAAAAGATTTTTGCACAGCAAAGGAAACAGTCGCCATACCAAAAGATAATCTACAGAATGGGAGAAGATATTTGCAATTGTCTTATCAGATAAAGAGCTAGTATCCAATATCTATAAAGAACTTATCAAACTCAACCCCCCCCCCAAAAAAAAAACAAATAATCCAGTCGAGAAATGGACAGAGGACATGAACAGACATTTCCCCAAATAAGACATCCAAATGGCCAACAGACACATGAAAAAATGTTCACATTTCTTGGCATCATGGAAATACAAATCAAAACCACAATAAGATACCACCTCACACCAGTCAGAATGGTTAAAATTAACAGCTCAGGAAAATATGTGGGGAGGATGTGGAGAAAGGGGAACCCTCTTACACTGTTGGTGGGAATGCAAGCTGATATAGCCACTCTGGAAAACAGTATGTAGGTTCCTCAAAAAGCTGAAAATAGAGCTGCTCTATGACCCAGTAACTGTACAACTAAGTATTTACCCCAGAGATATAAATGTAATCAGGTGAAGGGACGCCTGCTCCCCACTATTTATAGCAGCAGTGTCCACAACAGCCAAATTGTGGAAAGAGCCAAGATGTCCATCAATAGATGGATAGATAAAGAAGATTGCACTACTAGGTTTTCACCCCAAAGATACAAATGTAGTGATCTGAAGGGACACCTTCACCCCCAATGTTTATAGTAGCAATGTCCACAATAACAAAACTATGGAAAGACCCCAAATGTTCATCAACAGAAGAATGGATAAAGAAGATATGGTGTGTATATGGTATATATGTACACACACACACACACACACACACAGAGGAATATTACGCAGCCACCAAAAAATGAAATCTTACCATTTGCAACAACATGGATAGAACTAGAGGGTATTATGTCAAGCAAAATAAGTCAATCAGAGAAAGACAATTATCATATGATTTCACTCATATGTGGAAATTAAGAAACAAAACAGAGGATCATAGGGGAAGGGAGAGAAAAATAAAATAAGATGAGATCATAGAGGGAGACAAACCATAAGAGACTCTTAAGTATAGGAAACAAACTGAGGGTTACTGGAAAGAAAGGAGATGGAGGGATGGGGTAACTGGGTGATGGGCATTAAAGTGGCTACATGATGTAATGAGCACTGGCTGTTATATGCAATGGATGAATCACTGAACTCCACCTCTGAAACTAATGATACACTATATGTTAATTAATAATACATTATATGTTAATTAATTGAATTCACACACATGCCCACCTGTAAGAAGGTCATGAGTTCTTTAAAAATAAGAGCTGCACTGAATTCATCTGTTAGTGCTCCAGTACCTAGTACAGTGCCTGAACCAGGCAGGCATTTGGTGGATGCCATATCTGGAAGGATGGATGGATGGATGGATGGATGGATGGATGGATGGATGGATGAATAATGGGTGGATAAATGGGTAGGTAAATGGGTGTATAAGTGAATGGATGGTTGGGTAGATAGATGGATGGATAATTGGACAGATAGGTGGTGGGTGGGTGGACTGGTTATGCCAGTTGATGGGTAGATGGCAATGGGGTCACACTTGAGTGGACTGGTGGGAAAGTGAGTAAGTGGTAAGTGTGAAAGAAGAAACATCCACTAGGGATTTGAGGACTAACTCCTCTGTGACCCTGAAGAGGCTGTCTGTAGTCTAAGTAGTAGGGCTGATTATAAAATACCATGAATCTTCTGGGAAAACAAATCTTCCTATGTCTAAGCCCCATGACCAACCATGGCTTAGCCTCCATGGAGGTGCCACAGGCCTGTGATTGCACCTTTGAGCCCCACCTTCTGGGATACTCAGCATTCCAACACTTTTTAGAACCTCTCATCCAACATAGCAGCTCTCTCCTCCAGCTTTTCTTCCATCTACGCAATATAAGTAAGCCCTCCATGATTTAGGTCATTGATTAAAATGAACTGTTATAACCACAAACAGAGCCTACAGCTGTGGTATAGAAAATGCATCTGAATGAAAGGAAGCTCATCACTCCAGCTGAGGGCACAGAGCTCCACCGTCTTTGTGTCCTAATTGCAGTGACCCTCATTCAGACCCTATTTTGTTCACAGTGACAGAATTAGAAATGTTGTCAAATATTTTACAGAACTCACAATGAGCTTTATTTAAAAGCACCAAGTCTTACAGTTTAGTATATTTGTTCAATGAAACTAAATGCCATCAAGCCATGACTTGTTTTTAATGAACCCATGCAGTCTCCCAGCAATGACTGTTTCTTTTAAAAAAAACATTTCCTCTCTGAGTCTTTCTTTTGCCAGAGAATAAATGTTGACCATTTATTGATGAACAGGGGGAGTTGGGGAAAGTGTTTAAAATCCTATGGATAATGGAACAATTTATTACAGTTCTAATCATGAGCACCTACACACAGAGGCTCTTGTGTGGCCTCTACCTCTAAGTTGTTCCCAAGATGCTTCAAAGATTCTGAATGTGGGTTTAGGACTTGGCACTTCTCACCTCCTAGCTCTGTAACACACATTAGCCCACCCAGCTGGGCCTGAACTTCTCATTGTAAAGGGGAGTTTGTAAGAAGGGAAGTAACAACCCCAAGAGGTTACTGTGAAAAATAAGTGAGAAACCATGACCACAAGCATGACGCCACTAATGAAAATGGGCAAGTGGTTTATAATGGCAGGGTGCTTGATCACTGATCTCCAATAGCACCTTCCAAGAGTCTCATGACTATTCCTCCTTGGAGCGGCCTCTCACCCCAGCACTCCCCCTGGCCAGAAGGATGCCTCTGCACAGGTCAACCACAGACACATTCAGAAAGCACCCACACAGGCATGAGCCATGTGCTCTTTTGTGTGCCTTATAGGCCCAGGCTGCAGCAGAATTTGCTTGACTCACAGAGGAAGAAGAGTGTGTTAAAATTTACCACTCCAGAGACACACGACACATGCCCCACTTGTTCTCCCAGGGGCTAGAGGCCCATGGAGGATAAAGAGACAGAAAGACTTCAAATTAAAGGCAAATAATTGAGCATGCGCACCTAATTTCACTTCCTCCCAAATTCACTCTCCATCTCTAAAAACAAAACAAAACACTGTGAAGAAGTCTTTTAAAGGGTATAAATCCACAAGGACACTGAGAACAGGAGAAGATGCAATACCAACAAAAACTTAAAAGGTATAAAGTAAATTGGAAAAAGGTAAATCACAAGTTATCAGCAAGGAAAGCAAAGAATCAACCCAATTCACACTGCAGAGTGAAATTGCTCTGAGAACTGGCAGCACCAGGAGCTCAGAATAATAAAGAACTACACTGGAACTAAAATAAGGAGAACTAGTCAGAAGTCTGAGAAATAGATCCCTAGAATCCCCTCTTCCATGCACACAGCTTTGCATAGAAAGGATTCCGTTCCCCAGCCAGCACTCCCTCTTTGCCAGAGGAAGACTGGAAGTTTACTCTCTGAAAAAGATGAAGCAGACTCTTGACCAGGGACTGCACAGTAGGGCGGTGAGTGCCATTCCAGACACCAAGCTGTTAACCAGTGGCATGTATTCTCCCCTTCTTAGCCCCCAGAACCCTGCCCTCAGATGTTTCATCCTCCAGGCAGGAGATGAGAAGGGTATTCAAGCCCTAGGTAGACGTACTAGCCCTGAGGAAGGACCTAAAGATAATGACAAGAGGATTTCCCACAAAGCCCCCCACCACCACTACAATGGCTCTACAAGAGCCACCTACCTCTTCACCAATCCCAAACAGCAAATGAGCTCTGGCTCTTAGGCCAAGGTGTAGCAGACATCTGAGGAAAGCCTCCATCATGAGAGAGAGAGAGAGAATATGAGCCACTCAGAGAAAACCCACACATAAAGAGAAAGTCCAATAAAACTATCATTAATAGCCTCTAAGAAATAAGAGAATATAGTATATCCATTAAATGTGAAAGGATACCCTATAAAAAGAATATTCAAATTATAGCAGCAATCTCCACAATAGTTAAACTATGGAATGAACCCAGATGTCCATCAATAGATGGATGGATAAAGATGTGGTACACACACACACACACACACACACACACACACACACACACACACAAGGGAATATTACTCAGCCATCAAAAATGGCGTCTTATTATTTGCAATGACGTGGATGGAACTAGAGGGTATTATGCTAAGCAAAATAAGTCAGAGAAAGATAATTATCATATGATTTCCCTCATGTGGAAATTAAGAAACAAAACAGAAGATCATAGGGGAAGGGAGGGGAAGGAAGGAAGGAAGGAAGGAAGGAAGGAAGGGAGGAAAGAAGGAGAAAGAAAGAAAGAAAGAGGGAAGGAAGGGATGGAGGGAGGGAGGGAAGGAAGGAAGAAAGAAAGACAAAGGACCTGTCCAGGAGACCATGTAACAAGTCCTGTCAATGACCTGTGCTAACACCCCCACCCTCATTTGCTCCCTTCCCTCAGCATTGCAGGGCTTTTGCTCAACTGCAGAGACACTTTACTTGTATCCACAGGGGCCAGAGTGATAGAAGTCTAGACCCCTCAAAGGTCCTGGGTTAGTGGAGCACAGAAGAGTGAAAGGCCAGCTCACTTGTCTTCAGGCAGGATGTTCTGAAGGGTAACTTGTACCCCAGAGTCCCCTGCTGGACAGCCAAAGTGCCCCCCTGGGGACCTGGCCTGAAGGCACACCTGCTCCCTGCTGGGCTGCTTCCCCTTCCCTCTCCTCCTTCCCACTCCCTGGCCAATTTCCCTTGGAAGCATTTCTTTAATGAGCCACTTGCTTACATACTCACATCTCAAGGACGGCTTCTTGGGGAGCTAACTTAAGACAATGTGTATATCCAAATAATGAGAATTCCTGAAGAGGGACACCTAGGTGGCTCAGTTGGTTAAGCATCTGCCTTGGCTCAGATCATGATCCCAGTGTCCTGGGACTGAGTCCCACATTGGGCTCTGCTCAGTAGGGAGCCTGCTTCTCCCTCTGCTAGCTACTCATCCTCTGACAAATAAATAAATCTTTTTTAAAAAATCCTGAATCAAAGAACATAGAAAACAGAATGGTGGAAATCAAACAAACAAGAAAACCCCTAAACTGAAAAACACAAATCTCCATCTTGAGTGGTGTATGGAGGACCCAGGAAACCAACAAGGACAGAACCACCTCAAGTCATTTCACTGCAGAATTTTAGAGAATAAGAGGAAAATCAGCTTCTATGTGTTTCAGAAAGGAAAATCTAGACCACATACAATGGATTAAGACTTAGAATGCCTTGACCATCTCTGAAACACACAGGACACTAGAAAACAATCATTTTTGACTATTTAGATCATTTACCTTTAATGTGATTACATACAGTCGGACTTCAATCTACCATTTTGCTATTTGTTTTCCAATTGTACCATCTGTTCTTTTATTCCCCTTTTTTTTCTCTTTTTCTACCTTTTTTTTCCCCTTTGGATTGAAAATTTTTAATGATTACATGTTTACTTCCATTTTTGGTTTATTGTCCATAACTGTGTGTGTGTGTGTGTGTGTGTGTGTGTGTGTGTGTGTGCGCGCGGTTGTGTTAGAGTTTATACTACATTATCTACCTTCAAGTAATGTTATTGCATAACCCACATAGTGTAAAATTCTTACAACATGATATTTCTATTTGTCCCTTCTCCCAGGCTTTTTGTTATTTTTGTGATATATTTAATTTCTGAATAGTCAATTTTTCTTTTAAAAGATTTTTGAAGTATTTTATATGTACCCACATCTTTATGATATCTGATGTTCTTCATCCCTTTGTATGGATCCACATTTCCATCAAGAATCATTTTCCTCTGCCTAGAAGACTTCCTTTATAGTACAGGTCTTCTGGTGATAAATTCTTAGCTTCCTTTGACTGTCTAAGAAAAATATTTATTTTACCTAAATTTGGGAAGATATTTTTACCAAGCATAGAATTCTAGGTTGACAGGTGGTTTTTGTTTCAGTACTTCACAGGTATCACTCCATTGTCTTCTGACTTGCACGGTTTCTAATGAGAAGTTTGCTTTCATTCTCACATTTATTCCTTTGTATAGAACATGATTTTTTTGCTCCAGCTGCCTTATGATTTTGTTTTTAATCACTAGTTCCAAGCAAATTGATTGTGATGCACCTTGATGTAGTTTTCTTCATGTTTCTTGTGTTTGAGATTCATAGAGCTTCTTGTGGGTTTATAGTTCTCAGCTAGTTTGGAAATTTTTTAGCTATTGTTCCTTGAAATATTTTTTCTGCTCTTTCCTCTTCTCCCTCTTTTGGGGACTTCAATCCTAGATATTTTAGCACTTGAAGTTCATTGTTCATTTTGGATAGTTTTTATTGCTATTTCTTCGAACTCATTAGTCTTTTCAGTGTTAAACTGTCATTAATCCCATTCAGCATATTGTTTTCATCTCAGATATTTTATTTTTTACCTATAGAATCTCATTTTTTAATGACCATTATTTTTTAGAGCAGTTTTTGATTCACAGCCATTCTGTAAAGAAGTAAAAAGATTTCCCGTATACACTTTGCCCCTACAAATTTATAACCTCCTCCATTATTGGTATCCCCCACCACAGGGTACATTTGCTACAATTGATAAACCTACACTGACACATCATAATCATCCAAACTCCAAATTTACTATGACATGTATAGTGTAGTTTCATACAGTGTAGTTACCTGTCTTTAAAAAAAAACCCTGTGCTCTGCCTATCAACCCCTTTCTCCCTCCTCTCAACTCTTAAAAACCACTGACCTTTTTACTGTCTCCATAGTTCTCCTTTCCTAGAAGCCATATAGTCAGAATCATATAGTATGTAGCCTTTTCAGGTTTCAGCCTTTTCTTTCATTTAGTAATATGCACTTAAGTTTCCTCCATGTTTCCTCATGGCTTGAAGCTCATTTCTCTTTGTTGATGAATAATATCCCATTGTTTGGATTACCATTGTTTATTTATCCATTTACTTAGTGAAAAATATCTTGGTTGCTTCCAAGTTTTAGCAACTAGAAATAAGTTGCAATAAACATTCATGTGCAGGTTTTCATCCCCTTTGGGTAAATACCAAGGAGTGTGATTCCTGTATTGTATGATAAGATTATGCTTAGTTTTGTAAGAAGCCACCAAATTGTTTTTCCAAAGTTTCTGACCATTTTGCATTCCTCCTAGCAACAAATGAGAATTCTTGTTCCACATCCTTTCCAGCATTAGCTGTCATCAGTGTCCTGAATTTTGACTGTTCTGATAGTGTGTAGTACTTTCTCAGTGTTGTCTTAATTTGCATTTCCTTGATGACATATCATGTAAAGCATCTTTTCATGTGCCTATTTGCCATCTTGTATATCTTCTTTGGGGAAGTCTCCCTTAAGGTATCTGGCCCATTTTTTAATCAGGTTGTTTGTTTTCTTTTTGCTGAGTTTTAAGAGTTCATTATATATTTTGGAGAACAGTCCTTTATCAGATATGTCTTTTGCAAATATTTTGTATTTTCTTCTGTGGCTTGTCTTCTCTTTTTTTGACAGTGTCTTTCGCAGAGCAAAAATGTTTGAATTTAATGAAGTCCAAATTATCCATTCTTGCTTTCATGAATCATACTTTTGGTGTTGTATCTAAAAAGTTATAGCCAAACCCAAGGTCATCTAGCTTTTCTCCTATGTTATCTTCTAGGAGTTTTGTAGTTTTGCATTTCCCATTTAGGTCTGTGATCCATTTTTAGTTCATTTTTGTGCAAGACATAATTCTGTGTCTAGATTCTTTTTTTTTTTTTTTTTGCATGTGGATGTTCAATTGTTTCAGCACCATTTGTTGAAAAGTTTATCTTTCCTCTGTTGTATTACTTTTTTGTCAAGTATCAGTTGACTGTGGGTTTATTTCTGGGCTCTCTATTTTGTTCTATTGATCTATTGTCTATTCTTCCACCAATATTACACTGTCCTGATTACTGTGGATTTATAGTAAGTTTGAAAATGGAAAGTGTCAGTCTCTTAACTTAGCTCTTTTCCTTCAACGAAGTAGGGAGCTCCAACCTTTTCTTTACCCACTCAGAGTAAAACCCTTATAGTCTGCTATTTCAAGCTGTTCCTCATCTTTTGCCCTGACACTGCTCCATTCCCAAACCCTACATCAAATCTTCATTCCCCCATGTTATAGCTCCCAACACATCATACTGTGTCCATCTGCTTAGGTCTGTGTCCTCCACAAAAGGAAGAGACTTCACTGGACTCCAATCCTGCCACCTCTGTATCAAAATGAGGCTCAGGAATATACTGAGCCAATGAGTGATGCAGAGACTCTCACTGAATGCAGATGATCTTCATCTATGTTGAAGGAAGGCTTCCTGCTGCAGAGGTATTTGGAAAGGCTGTGACTCTTCTCCACTCTCCCTCACCCTCCATCTAAAGCCTTTGCCATTTTATCCCCAGCTCAGCCCCCTTTGAAGTCACTTCCCACAGCCCATCTACCTACCCACCCACTCTCAGGATAGCTTTTCAGGTGACTTCAGACCCACACCATCCCTTCTCTGGCCATGAGCGCACACACATTTGAACCAGCTGCTTTGGTAACTAGAACCACAAAGAGATACTTAAGGGTATGGGTCCAGGGTTCAAATCCTGACTTTTCTACCCTGACCTTGCTTCCCTGAGTGTGTCACTTAATCTTCCTGTGCCCAATTTCCTCACCTATAAAATGAAAAAAGTTTATTAGAAAGATTAAATGAAGCAATTCATGTAGACACTTAGAACAGCACCTGGCAGGTAGGAATCACTCCTGCACATGGGTTATTGGCAACATCACCCTACATTCCTTTTCATGCAGGGAGGAGAAACTCAAATCCTTGGAGGGCAGGGACCAGGCCTGAAAAAGGATGTGCTCGCAGTAGGTGCTCCATAGAAACAATGTGTGATCTGACGAGAGGAGAAGGGAACTGATGAATAACACATATCCACCCTGTGTCAAGCATTGAGCTTAGAGCTTTACCATGTGATTTCCCAAGTTCTTATAATCACTAAGTGGATGATACAGCCTGCCCATCAGACTAGGGGATAGGCTCAGGGAAGATGAATAGCCTCCAAGTTGCACTGTCAGCAAAAAGCAGGGCAAAGTATAAGAACAAGGGTACCTACTTTCCACCCTGGGCTGCTTCCTCCCAATTCATGGTAGCCTATAGAGTAGGCTGGGCATGCGGAGTCCTCAGAACTTGGGGACAGTCTCTGAGATGGGAAGCCCCGTGATAAGGGGAGCCTGAGTCTTTCTCACCTCAGCACAGGGCTCTCAGGAGAGCTTTCCTCCCTACCCAGAATGGCCTAATCTCAAAATGCTTTCATTCCATTTGATTAAAAAAAAAAATCCTCCTAATTCCAATGGCAAACATTTGATAATTATCCTTGATATAAGTTTAAAAGTTCAAATTAACCAATCATTACATAACATTTCACCAGAAAATAGAAGAACAAAGGGGATTTAGCCATGGGAATTGCATGAAAATGCTTTGTAAAAATATAATTTTATTACATACAAGTGTGCAGTATAAAATTCCAGTCTAATCCCCCACCCTACACACTCTGCCCCCTTTCTCACAATTCTGTGCAGCAGTAATCAGCCTGGGGCATCAACCTGTCTCTCTAGTTATGACAGCTCAGTGACTGAGGTGACTACTCGTGAGCCCATTTCTTCTGAGGGGAGCAGCATGGTTGAACTCCTAGGACCATGGACATGATGACACACTCATTGCCTCCACAGTGGCCAAGGACAACCCCAGCCATCTGAGCATGCAGTCTTTTGGGGACCCAAGGATGTCCACCAGTACACAACACACCTTCAAACTGTCAGTCAGCGGCTCCCACAAGCCACCCCCCACTTTGCAGAAAAGGAGCCTGAAGTCTATGGAGGGAGTGCCAGCCATACTGCTGCTGCCTGGCATTTTCATCATCATCCTGATCACTATCACTCCCTGAGGTTTCACTCTGTGCTAGGCATGAAGTGGAGATCTCTGGAAGGTTCTAAGTGTCAGAATCACTACCTTATAGGTCGAGGGACTGCACATATAAGAGTAACATATCCAGGCTCACCGTAGAAAGGTATCAAAGATTCTGAATTTCCTGGCTGAGTCACCCCCTCCAACCCACTCTTGTTCTTCCACTGTTTTGTGGGGACCCTGGACGACAAAGCTCCTCAGGACCTCACCTGCAAAGGGCCCATCTCCAGCTATGTGGACAGGTAAGAGCAATGCTCTCCAGAGCCTCCTAGCCATGTGTATGACCCCAAATGCTACACATCTGAGATGGAGTTCAAACATGGTATTTTAAAGGTGGCATGAATGAGGATGACCCTTGACCCCTAGGTCAGAAATTCCAAAGCTGGATCTGCTGTTACCCAGCTGTAGGGTCCTGAGGAGTCATTTCCCCTCTCTGGGCCTCCATTTCCTCTTCTGAGAAATGAATGATCTCTACATCCCTTCTGGAGTTAACTTTCACTGTTTAAATCAGATTGCCCCAGAAGCAGTTCCTAAGACCTGGATTCGAGTAGAAGTGTAGAATTAGTTTATTTGGAATGTACAGGAACCCAGCAGGAAGGAGGTAGAGAGAGATAGAGAAGGGAAGGAAAGATGTGCTTACAAAAGCTAGGATGCAGGGCAACTGGAGCTGACTTACACCTTCCTTTAGGGAGCATGTTCCCAGTTCTGCCTTCAGTGACGTTCACATGGCAGCTGAAATTTGCCGTGGTGGGAGTCTTCACACCATGGAAATCACAAGCACTACAAATCAGACTCACTTCTTCCCAGGGAGCTGGCTGATAAACATTCATTAACACACCATCAGCTTAATTCTGCTGGGAAATGGTGTAAAACACAAGCGTCAGAGTCATCCCATCCTCTGCCATGGTGAGGGAGCTAGAGATTTACTCAAAAGTCCTGAGACCGATTCAGAGCTGCTCTGGGGAGTGTTAATTCCCAACATTCCCACAGCATCCCACACATGGGACAGGGCAGCAGGGATGTGGGAGGGATCTGAAGACACCTGCTATATTCTCCAGATGCTTCATAAAACCAGTAGAGAGTGAAAGCGCTGGTAGGCAGGCTAGGTGGGCTAGGGAAGGGAGGTCTCAGAAGGGCTGGACATTAGCATGGCATAGGGGGTTCCTGGCACTTGTTACTTACTTGCTCTTCCACAGCAGAACACCAAAGGAGCAGATTAGCAAAGAAGCAGAGCCTGGCTAGGAGCAGGAGGGGTTGGTGCCAGGAAACCCTCCTGACTTAGAGGTTTAGGTGTAGAGTGACATCAAGGGATCTAATAAGCACACACTGAGGTCAGGGCTGCTCATAAGGAAAAGTTGATATGCAGACCGTTGTGTTTGCAGTGGGCTGAGCATGCAGACTGGAGGGCTCCAGTGTGGGCCCCATACTTGGGAAGGGTTTTTACTGAAGAAGAGAGCTGGAGGCATGAGACAATGCTCAGCTTCAGAGCTCACCAAGTCAAGTGACATTCATATTCATCCAAAGAATTTACCAAGTGCCTGTTCTACATCAGCTCCAACAGGGCTGGAAGGTGGCATGATGAATCAGGGAAGTCCCTACCTTTGCAGCCACATGTAGACACTGTGAGGCCACTGGTGAAGTAAAACACAATCACATACCTCCAACACCATGTGTTTTCTTGCATAGTGCTCTGTAAGGGGATAGAGAAACTCTTAGGGGTTGGGGGGTGGGGCGTCAAAAAGATTGTCACTCTGGTGAAGACTCAGGCAGGGATCTGAATGAAGTAGAGAAGAAGAGTTGGAAGAACATCCAAGCAGGGAAAGCAGTGCAAAGGCCCTGAGGCCAGACAGGCAGTTTTAAGAATTATCCAAGTAGCTCGTGAATGGGAGGAAGGGAACAAAGGAATGACTAGGAAAGGTGAGAGAAGCCAGTAGATTTTAGACGTTAGAGCAAAGATATCAGAAGACAGTGAGCAAGGGAGTGATGAACCAGAACTACAAATTAAAATTGTAAAAAGCCCCCTGGGTCTGGTCCAGAAGTTGAAGCAAAGAAACCATGTGGTAGCCTTCTGTATTACCACATATAGACATCTGAGCCCAGGACAGAGACAGCACTCCAGGAGAAACTGGGTCTGACTAAAAAGAGATAGGGTCCCTGCATGAGTAACAGGATGGAAAGGTACCACCTCACTAGCTATTTCCCCTACAGAGAGTGAATGGGGGCCTTTGGCCTGGGGAAAGAGAGGGTCAGGAAAGAAGCTGGGTGCTGCCAAAGATCCCTTGCCCCTCAGCCCCCACCCTAGGTCAGCTCCAAAAGCAGGAATGATAGAGCCCCCAGCAAACTTAGAGTATCCATAAAGCCGTGAGGACATGTGTCCCATTGGCTATGGAAATCCCAGGAGGCAGCAGAGAAGCCTGTATCACCCCTCCCCATACACACAAGTGTCCTGTGTCTGTGACAGGAGCAACAGCATGGCTAAGGGGGCCAGTGAGCCCTTGTGGCCTCAGAGTTCACATAAGGAGATGCAGAATAAGTGTCAGGGGTCAGGTGACCATGCACCAAGGCAAGACCAGATGTCCCATCAGTTACCAGTGGAGTTAGACGGTAATCACTAGGGCCCACCCTGGCAGAGACAATGTTTTCCTGATGCATTGTTCCCTCCCTGCCAGCTCCAAACCTCTACCCAAGCACTTCAGAGTGTTGAGAGGGCAGGGAAAGAAATTGGTGAATGAGTTTAAACTTGCAATAGGACAATCTGAAGGAATTGAGGATATTTGTTGGGATAAATGAGTTTGTAATCACCATGCTTCAGATTTTAGAATACTGGGGACAAACAGAATATCCTATAAGCTTTCAGAAATGATATAAAAATAAGTGAACATGGGTTAAATAACAATGGTTCAAGGTTCAAAATGCTGGAAGACTCTTGTTAGTAACTCTGAAAACCAGAAATAAAAGGGCAATAACTTCAAAGTTCCAAAGGAAAATGATCTTGATGAGAGAATTGTATACTAGCCAAACTATCAGGAGTAAGAGTTTAAGACATTTTCAGACAGCCAATTTCTCAGATTATCCTCCCTTGGACTCCTCTTCAAGAAAGCTCTCAAGGGGCACCTGGGTGGCTCAGTGGGTTGAGCCTCTGCCTTCGGCTCAGGTCATGATCTCAGAGTCCTAAGATGGAGCCCTGCATCAGGGTCTCTGCTCAGTGGGGACCCTGCTTCCCCCTCTCTCTCTGCCTCCTTGTGATCTTTCTCTCTGTCAAATAAATAAATAAAATCTTTTAAAAAAGAAGAAGAAGAAGAAGAAGCTCTCAAGGGGTGGGCTTCTCCCAAATGAGAGCATTACCCTGCCAGGGCTGCATGAGACAGGAGTCCAACAAGACAGACAGTTGAAGGGGTCCCAGGCAAGCAATGAAGGGACACCCCAAGAGGGCTGAGCAACAGGGCCAGAATAGCCAGGGCAGCTGGGGAAGTCAGGGCCTCAAAAGAAACACTTTTCAGGAAAATGGAATTGATTGCACAGTTAATATATTGGAACACTGTGAGAGGAAATTTACACCAACAGGGAATGGGCATGACAAAAGAAAGGAGTTTGGGGATATATTAGGGACAAATGCAGGGAAAAAATCAAACAAATGTCAAATACAGAATGATTATTAACTCTAGGTAAAACTAAAAAGTTATGAAAGACAGGGAAATAAAATGAAGAAAATTTAAAATATAGAGCAATCATTAACTCCAGTTAAACAAACAAACAAACAAACAAAAACTTTTCTGTGAAAAACCTAAATATAATCACATTGTAAATACAGAATGTTAATCTTATCAAAGGTAATGAGGCCCTAGTTCAACTCTAAAATAAAAACACAAAACTGAATATATTGCTCACTTGAACAACCCTAAGCTTTGCTGCTCAGGCAGTCTCCCCGAGCACGGAGCTGGGAGTGCAGGTATTGGCTAGCCATCTGGACAAGGGGTGATGTCATCCATCATCCCTTGAAGGTGACTGGTGAAAAGAGAATGGTTGCTTGGCTGGCACTCAGAGGCTGCTTATTCGGGTGCGTCTGTCTCTGATTGGCTGAGTTTCAGCTAGGGACGGACACTGACTGGTTGGGGGCAAAGCACGTTCATTGAAGTCAGCTGGTGTCTATCCATTGAAAAGGTTTAAAACTGGTTCTGCGGTTATTTGTTACCATGGCTACAGAACAATCGGTCTTTTCCTAGGAGTGTGGGAACTTTTGTATTCTCAATCCTTCAGTATTAGGAGGTAACTATGTTGCTGATAGTGGGAGATGGGACATGTTCGAACATGTGTGTAGTGCTGCCCAGAATGAAGTGAACAAAAATAATTCCCCACCTTCTATAGTAAGAAGTAAAAGAATAATATCCCAAACTGGAAAATCAAAAGTTAGCAATGTTAGCATTTTATTTAGAGTTGTGAATATGGTATCAAAAGAACTGTTAAAAATTGGTTTCCTCTGTGAAGCAGGAATTCATGGGGTAGGGCAAGGGAACTGCTGTTTTGCATAACAAAACTTGTGCTGTTAGGCTCTTTGAACCCCGTACATACATAACTTTGATCAAAGATTTTTTTGTACTTGAACAATATTTTTTAGAATTGTTTCACCTAGAACTTCTCAAAATACATCCTGAAATGTTTTTGTGGGAAACAATAAGAAAGAGTTCTGTTTCTAGGCCCTCCAAGCAGATAACAAGATTTTTGTATCCTATGTACAGTCTCTTCATTATTAATAAATGAAGAATGCACCCTCATTTCCCTTGCTGCAGAATTTCCCTATTTTTAACATCCTTCACCTCACTATGACATCTGAACATGAAGAAAATTTTGGGGTCCTGCCTCAAGACACTACCATAGTTAAGGGAGGGGGTGTTGAGGAAGGGAGAGAAAGAGAAAGAGGCATCTCTAGGTCTCATTCAACTGTGACTACAAGTTTCTTGGGTTTATGTGGCTTCTTGAAGACAGTCAGGGCCCTTCCAGTGCCACATTCAGTCAAGACCATTCCCGTAGCTCCCTGCTTCTGTGTCTCATCTTTCCCAGGAGCCTTCACCTGTCACTTTTCCAGCCCCCTGGACTGGGATGGATGAGTCACATAGGTGCACATGTGTCTGTGCACACACACACACACACACACACACACACACACACACACCTGGCATCTTCTTTCTCTCTTAGGAGCTTTAACCTCTCTTAGTGTCCTTGTTTAAGTGTGTGTCCCTCCCATTGACCTGACCCACTGAGGATAAGACTAGTATTTTGTCTCAGTGTTTCCCAGCCTTCAGCATAGGCTCTGGCCCATAAAGGAAGAAGTGGACTAAAATAATTCCTTAGCCCAGGAGACAATTACATGATGGTTTTTCTCCCAAGAATCTGGACGAGCTTCCTGGGCCAAAAGCCCAAGAGGAGTGGCTAATCTCCCTGGAGGAAGTACCCACTGTCCTATGGTAGATGCAGAAGTCATTTAATCCTGGGGGCCCAGCTCCCCACCCCCAGGCAGTACTCCAGGGTCAGGGGACACAATGGCCTCCCCACTGGCCTACATGAGCCCAAGAGCCCTGGCCCCCCATCTCATTCAGAGTGAGGAAGAGCAAAGGTGCAGGAGGGACACAGGGCATGCTGTGTGGAAGCCTCAGTGTGGCAGCAGTGGGGATGGTGGATCCGTGTGTAGGGGCGCAGGGCCAGACTGCATCAGACTGCCCAGAATTCCATGTTAAACATTGGACAGGCAAACTGAGATGATTGTCACCCTACTGGCCTCTGAATCCTGGCCCCAGAGGGCTGCACCGCATCACTGTGGCCTGGATCAGACATCATCAGGGTTCTTCAGGCCTGGACAGGCCATTCTGACAGTCAGGTGCCAGCCAAAGGGACACAGACCCATTTAGGATCCTCTTTGAGACTCCCCATCCTTCTGAGTACCCCATCACAAGCAAAAGAGCATATCTCCATTTCTAATGGATTTTTCCCCAAGAAAAGGAATGTCTGCCCTTCTACCTTCACTCAGTAAATGGCTCTGTAATTAATACAAGGAGGCTTTGATAACATTTTAAAGAAGCCAGGTACTGGATAAATCACACACACTTGGCAGTCTGCATGAAATATGCTTTCATGATGGTGCCTTAGCCTGAAAGCCTGCCTCAGGATAGCTATTCTCAAAATCTCAGTGCAAGTCTAATGGCCCATGTGCTTAGAAGTCCCTTCACCATGGGGACCTTTGAACTACAGAGCTATCAGCAGCATAGTGGGCACAACAGCTGGGCAGGAAGGAGGAGGCAGCAAGGCTAGGCACCCAATGCCTCTTTCCCTTTGTTCAATGTCCTGCCTGAACTCCAGGACTGGAGACTCTTGGCTTGCATCCTCCTCATTGCTATAGTGGGTAGTGTTATTTCCCAGCATTAAAGTTCAAACCATAAGACAACTGCTTCCCTACATTGTCCTTGACCCTCACATGTACCTGCCAGGTGACTGTGATCCCTCTTTGGTTATAGCTGAGCAAACTGAGAGGCAGAAGGAAAGCACTTGCCTGTCCTCACCCACAGGAAGACCCAGTGTGTCCAGTTACTGAGCCCTTTCTAGGAGGCCTGAAATGACAACTTTGAAAGTACCCTTTCTCCAAGGAACATTTCAAAGTCACTGGCAACTTAGCCTGGCCTAGGCTTAAAGATTTTGGGCCCCTCCGATGAGGGGAGGGTCCCCATGAAGAGGACAAGCTTCCATGTGGCCATGGACTGGGAAAGAAGACAAGGGTCTTGATATAATCCCATCCAGGTACCAGGGTGGGGGAAGGGGATCGAAATTTAACTAGTGTATCAGTAAAGGGTGTACAGCTCTTCTCTGGGCTGTGTTCCCAGATGAAATGCACAGTGACAGCCGGATTCCACCCCAAACCCTTCTAAGGTGTAACTAGAGGCTTCGTGGGTAAATTAACTTCCAGAGACTTTATCTGCCCTCCATCCCTACTGAAGTACTTTGAGCCTCTTACATCCACCCACCCCTTCTCTGAAATCCCATTTCACTTCCCAGTTGAAAGAGCCAGGTCTTGGGGGACAAATTTTGCATTCTTAGCTGTATTTGTAAATCTGCTCAGAGAGTGTGGTGAAATCCAAGGGAATTGTCACATTTGAGTTTAGAATTTCAATGTGCCAGAGGTTAACCCAGGCCCTGGGAATGGAGGTGCTAATAAGCCAGGCCTGCTTCCTGCCCTGGTAGACAAGGCTGCAGAGGGTCTGACAGTCATTCATACACTTATTCTTTCTTTGAATAGTTGGTCACCTACTCTGTGACAAGCACTGTCCCAGGAACTGAGATTCAGAGCGTAGAGCCTTCCTTCTACCAAGAGAGGCAGCAGAGATAGATATAGCACACTAGAATGTGGAGTTGTGCCCTAGGTAGGAAAGATAAAGCAGGCAGAGTAGATGGGGAGTGCTGAGGTGAGGTGAAGTTTTGCCAGGCCTCACAGAATGGGAGGCTATTTGTTTATTTATTAGAGGGGTTATTAGTGGGGGACAGAGGGAGAGAGAGAATCCTAAGCAGGTTCCACACCCAGCATGGAGCCCAATGTGGGGCTAGATCTCACTAGCCTCTGATCATAACCCCAGCAGAAATCAAGGGTCAGATGCTTAACCACTTAACTGAGCCATCTAGGGCGGGGTGGGGGGGGTGCTAGGAGCTGGCTTTATAATATGGAAGTCCATAGTGGACCTGGCAGTGTGAGCCCTGAGGCAGAAGCATTCCTACAGAGTAACCACAAGAAAGACAAAGACCCCAAGGTGGGAGGGTCTAGGGTGTTTGAAGGGGAGCAGCAGGAGGCCTGGGTCCTGCGGAGGAGGGGAGGAGAGATGAGGTTGGAAATACTTCCAACATGCCTGGTGGCTCCTACTGTGAGGGTGATAGGGACCTTTGGAGGGTGTCTGATGTGAAGAATCACTGCGCTACTATGAGAGGAAAGGTTAGAGTCAGGGCAAGGGCAAAAACATGTGAATCTTTTTATTTGTTAGAGTCAGCTTGGAGCACCATAACAAACAGCACAGCCAGCAGGTGATCCCCTGGCTCTTCCTGCGGCCTTTCCCTCTGCCTGTGTCTGTGTCCTAATCTCTTCTTATAAGGGCACCAGTCATATTAGATTAGTACCCACTGCAATGACCTCATTTTACCTTAATTACCTCTCTACCGGTTCTGTCTTCAAACACAGTCACATCCTGAGGTACTGGGGGTCAGGGCTTCCGCATATGAATTTTGCAGGTGGAGTCTGAGGGTGACACAATTCAGCCCGTAAACAGTGACAGTGACAGGAAACCAGGTGAGAGAGCATGGCTGGGACCACTGGGGTGGCAGGGAAGATGGTGAGAAGGGGTCTGATCCTGCAGGTGGGTGCTAAGGTAGGGTGTGGGAGCAGTCTGCCCCAAATGAAGGTGGTAAGGGGTATATTATCTAGAGAGAATGTAACCTCCACAAACAGCCAATGGTAAATAGAACCTTTGATAAAATACCGCCCCTCAAAAACAAAACAAAACAAAACAAAACAAAAAACACCTTGTTTACCTAATTGCTAAACAATTTCTGCAGTTACTGTTGAGTTAATACATTTGTAAACTTCATTGTGTTCTACCTGGACATTAATCCAGACAACTCTCAGTTACACAGGTGACCCCCATCAGGCACCAGGTCCCACATCAGTTCACCAGGTTCCTTCTCCAGGCACTCAAGTGGTAAATTTGAAATAAATATTGATAGCACAACAGTTATGGAGACAAGGAAGCAGAATATGAATTACTTCAACTCTGTCATTCTATGTGACCACTTGAGATGTTTGTTTAAAATTTGAAACGGTGAAACAGTACAAACTGGAAGGTGTAACACTGTTGTTTGAGGAGTACATATTTCAGCTCCTACATAAACTGTACTGATTGTAACAAATATCCTTGAAATTTAGCCTTTTATAAGTGTTAAGTGATTGTTTTAAAACTAAAGAATTAATCAAGTAAGTAATATGTCATATCAGTGATATCTTTTAGTGGCTGCCCCTTGTGCCCCACTTATAGCTCTTGTGGCCGATTCTGTTTTATTAAAATTCACTTATTTTTTTATTGGCACGATTGTATACACAAAGCTCAATTTGAGAAAACGTGCTCTGCATATCTTTTCTGGATCCATTCCTTATTTAGTTACTACTGAAAATAATTTTGTCACATAGAAGAGGAGTATCAGGCTGCTGTAATAAGATACTCTATACCTGCAGCTTCAACATCGAACGTTTATTTCTCATGATTCTGGAAGCTCAAAGTTCAAAATCAGTGTGCAGTGTGGTGGGGTTCTTGCTGAAGCCTCGCTTCCTGGTTATGTCATCACACGGCCTTTTTTAGAGAGAGATTTGTGTTTCTTCCTCTTTCAAAATGGTACTAATTCTATCGGGGGGGCTCTACCCTCATGACCCAATCACCTCCCAACAGCCCCATCCACAACTACCATCACACAGGGATTTGGAGGGGACACAAACATTCAGTCCATAGGGGGATGTGGAAAAAGATCATCCCTGGGTGTCAAATGTGCTCAGGATGCCATGGATCTGGGAGGTATTTTTGGCTACAGCCACCAGGTGCAAGCAAGAGAGCTGTTAAGGGTGGGCCAGCAACTGTGACCTCTGACCTCCGCTCTGGGAGCTCTGCTCCAGGCAGGGATGTGGGAGGAGCGGATCTGGCCGTGGTGAGATCAGGAATTTGATTTTCAGGCACATTCCCTGCTGAGGTGCCTGCTGAACATCCCATGCAGGTTTCAAGTGGGAGGTTGGGTATCCTGGGGAGGGGGGAACTGGGAAGCACCAGTATTTCCAAGGAACTTAAAACTGAGAGCCCAGATGGGTTCACTTCCGATGAATAACAAAATCACAGCTGCATACATGTGAACAGCTCTTTAAGGTGGTCACGGAACGTGTTTCAGAGAGGTGGCTTCTCTGAGCCCATACAGTGGCAAGTCCTGACCCAGTCTGAGGGCACAGCAAGGTGTCCTTGAGGAAGTAATAGGAAGGCAACACCAAGGTGAGCTAGCCAGACCAGGGCAGAGGATAGCTTGGGACATCCAAGGAGCAGAAACAGCCCATGAGTTGACTGAGCTCAGGAAAGTGAAGGGTGCCCTGCAGGGACCTAGGATTTTTATCAGCAGAGGCCCAGGCAAAGATTGAAGAGTTTTTAATAGCAGAGTGATGTGATCCGATTTGAGTTTTTAAAGGATCACATAAGCTGCTTTGCAGAGAATGGATTAGAGAGGCAAAGCAATCCATCCAGGTGAGAAATTACATGTTTGGACTATAGTGATACATGCAGAGATGAGAAAAGGAGATGGACCCAAGAAACATGACACAGGTGAATGATATGGGAGGTGATGGAGAGTGGGAGAGGGAATAGGCTAAGCAGGATTCACTGGGTTTGGGGTAGAGATCCTGCCCTGGTGGGAAGACAAAGGTGAATTGGGTTCAGGGAAAAGCACAGCTCAGTTTAAACATATTCAGGGCCAGTGCCCTAGATATCCCACGTGTCAAACAGCTATAGGTACTGAGAACTTAGGGCAGCAGGCTGGCCAGGAGGTAAAGGTTGACAGGAGAGGGGGCACCACTGGTGAGTGGCTGGCCTGCAGGTGGGCAAGGTCTCATAGAAGAGGCAACCATAAGCAAAGAAGATTGAGCACCCTGGGGACAGGTGCCAAACCTTAGGGTCCAGTGGAGGAGGGGGAGCCAGCAAAAGAGCAAGAGAAAGAGAAATTTGAGAACTGGAGGAAAACCAGGAGTATCGCAGCTGCCAAGAGGAGGGACTGTCTCAATAGGGAGGGAGCCAGATGCACCGTGAAATCCAGTATGACACAAGGACACATGTGCAGGACATACAGTTGTAGATGTTCCTGATGACCCTGTGGAGCAGCTCCTAGTACAGGGGTGGGAGGACCAGTGGGAGTGCACTGAAAAGGGCAAGGAAATGAAGAAAGCCAGTGTGTGTAGACAGCTCTAATGAGAATTGGTACTGAACTTTTCAGTGATAACAGCATTATTACCTTCAGCCTACCCTGAGCACTACCTGTGCTGGCACAGTGCTGAGTGTACAGCATGCATCTGCTCTCACAACAGCTCTGCAGCAGAGTACCATAATTCTTCTTGAAATATAGTAAGAGAAACTGAGGCACAAAGAGTTAAAGCCTCACAGGCCTTAAGAATGTGGGAGAAGGTGGGGCTGAATGAACTCAAACTTGGATTAAACCTGTGTGCTGTGCTCTCAATCCCCATGCTTAAGTCATGACTGGGAGGTGGGGGAGATGCACAGAAGGAACAGAAGGGATCTGGCCTGGGGCAGGTCTGGCCCCAGGTCTCTCTGCACTCCCATTTCCAAAATGAGGAAAATAACCCCTACTCTTCTTACTTCATGGAGTTCCTCAGTAGATGCAATGAGACTCAGTCATTTACTTGACAGATGGAGTTTACACCTCATGGGGAATGCAGATAGTAAGTGGGGACGTGTGGGGTAGAGACAATGGGACTTGTTCATGGGTCAGGTGTAGTGTGTGAGAGAGTGAGAATAATCAAGATGATTTCTCTTTCTTTCTTTCTTTCTTTCTTTCTTTCTTTCTTTCTTTCTTTGAGAGATAGGGAGGGGGGAGGAGCAGAGGGAGAGGGAAGTAGAGAATCTCAAGTAGACTCCACGCCCAGCACAGAGCCCAGTGAGGACTCAATGTCACAACCCTAAGATCATGACCTGAGCCAAAATCAACAGTTAGATGCTTAACCAACTGAGCCATCCAGGTCCAACCAAGATCTAAGACTCAGGATTGACCACCTGGGTTCATAGAAGTGCCAGCTACAGAACAAAGACCAAAAGAGAAGACTACAAGAGAAAAATTACTGGTTGAGTTTGGGGAAGGGAAGCAGGTCCAGTTTGAGAAGGGAAAGGATCAGGAAGAACCCTGAGCTGTGATCCATGGGAGACTTAGCCTACAAATACACATGTGTAGTGGTGCCCAGGCCGTGGTGCTGGTCAAGCTCAGGGCAGAGCTCAGGAAAGTGAGTGCATCTGAGAAGGCAGAAAAGGAAAGGCAGGAAAAATGGAATCACAGGAGCCAAAAGAAGGGGAGGGCTTCCTGGAAGTCAAGCACTTGTGGTGATGTTACTCAGAGAATAGGGATCCTGGGTCTGGCAACATGTGGCTCAAGGCCAGGTCTGGTGGAAATGAGAGGGGAGTAAGGCAAATGAGCTGGATGCAGAACAATGGGTGGTGAGGAATTAGAGATGGTACCAGAAACAGCTCTGATAATGATATGGAGACCTTTTTATCTTCAACATTCAACTTTCAGTCTATGTAAAAGGTTGCTACTTGCAAAGAGAGTACGAAGGACAGGTGAGAGCCGTGAGAGGCCCATTGCAGGACAGAAACTTGAGTGTGAGCCCAGAAGCCCACCCGACACTCAAGGGCAGTTTTGGAGTTGCCATGGGCTAAGCACCAGGCTGGCTGGAAACTTGGAAACACCAGGGCATCATCACACCCAGAGAGGGCCTACCAGCTAGAAGCCACAACTTTTTCTTCCTTTCCTGAGCTGGCAATCACTCACTGCTCATCTGCTAGCTTGCTTACCCATTCATACACCCACTTGTTTAAAAAGCCATCATGGGTCTCTTGTCAGACCTATGCTGTATCCAAGGACCTGGGTCTGAATTAGACCCCTATCTTGCTCAGGAGGACAGATCAGGAGGCAAAGCAGAGAGTGGTGAGCTCTGCAGTGGAGTTGGGGGGAGGTACCTAGTCTTACTGGGAGAGATGGGTCAAGGGTCCTCAAGGGAAGTGACATATGTGGGCCTCTTAGCAGCCAAATGCAGCCTCAGAACACAGTAGATACAAACGCTTGAAAATCAAGGAAACAAATCTCACTCAGCCTGGTTGGTGGGGGTCAAGCCAGGGATCAGACCCAGATTAAGCATTTTTCAAGTCCTCACCTTAACTTTCTTCTCTCAGTAGTCCTGGGAGGCTAGGATAATGGAGATTATTTACTCTGTTTAGCAGATGATTACATGGAGGCCTAGAAGCCCACCTCAGCTAAGATGACAAGGAAAGCTGGTGACAGGAGACAAGGATCCTTAGAAACTGTTTAGTGTATGCCGGGCTCTGCACCATACATTTAGCACACATGGCCTTATTTGTTCTCCTGATTTGGCTGAGGAGATGCCTCCTTGGGCATAGGGCAGGGGTGGGACTCAGGTTGGCACTGCTCATGGGGCACACATGGTGAGGGCAGGGGCTAATACAGTGGGCCCTAGAGTGGGGTTCAAGTGGGACCTGGGGAAGCTGTCCTACTGTGTGAAGCCCCCCCAATTGAGATGGGAGGTCCAGAGTTTCTTGAGTCTGATCTGAGGAGAGCCAAGGTGACACCCTGGCACTCTGGAGATGTCTGGAGCCTTGGTGCCAACCAGACAGGCCTACCCTGAAGCACTGTTGACAATAGGACAACAACAACTGTCCATAGCCTGTTTGAAGGGTCTTTTATACCTGCCACTGGGGACTAACATCCCTCTCACTGAACTCATCCCACTCCTCCTACTACTCTGCCCATCTTAGATCACCTAGGCTTTGATGTTTTTCAATGGCAGGGCTTCCCCAGTCTAAGGAGCATCTCATAAAGTCTCTCTGGGTTACACTCCCTACTTTCCCCAAGGCCCAAGAAGTACTGCTGTGCCTGGGAGGTGAACCCATACTCCTATAAACCCCAGAGGTCTAAAAATAGCAGGGAAAGTAGATCTTGTCTGGAGACCAGGTGAGGACATGCTCCAGGCTCCCCAAGGATGACCAGTGGCCCAAGGAACCTGAGCCCTTCCCCAGCTATGATCCTTCCCACTTTTGCCTCCATTTCTGGGACGCAAACTTTATATGGGACTGCCTGCAGATCTCTGCAAAGAGAGAAAACCAAACACCCAGTGTCAGTCTCAACACCATTCTCTCTGATGCAGCCAATCTATCTGTAACCCTGCCAGCTCCATCTCGAAGCATGCCCCATCTCTGGCAGTATCTGGAGGAGGAAGCAGTGTCAGAAAGGGTTGCTTCCCAGAAGGGAGAAATGACAGCACATTTATATGTTCATGAGAATGATCCAATAGTGAGAAGGGAAATGATATGGGAAAGAGGGGGAGGACTGGAGAGCCCTGTCTTAAAATCCCTGGCACATATGTTAATGATTCATTCTCCCTGGCAGACAGACAAACCAGGGGCAGCACACACTATCGCAAAGACTCCTTGCCTGTAGAATTCTTGAAGGGCTCTGAACAGCAGGTGCTTTGTGAGGTGAAGAAACCACTACTGGAAGATGCAGTATCTTTGGAACCTAGCAACATGATTCATCAAGCATAAGGCATACCATAGTTTGGGAGGGAGTACATTTTTTTTCTCATTGAAATATGTCTTGCTTAATGAAGAGGAAATGTGCCAGCCACTCAATAAAGATATGAAACAATATTAGCAATGATGATTATGCAGGAAATATAACCTAAATTCACTTAAAGTTTGTGTAACAACAAAGTCCAACTATTCAGCATCTATTGAGCTCCTACTATGTGCCAGGAACTGCTCAGAGCACTATGAATACAGCAGAGAACCAGAGACAAAGGGTCTACTACCAGAAAACTTACAAGAATGAGAGTTAACAAGCAATAGGTAATAAGGTAAGCTAATGGGGGATGACAAGCGCTAAAGCACTTTTAGGGCCCTCAAGTATCTGGGGACAGGGTGCAAGGCTGATCACTTTTAGACTTGTTAAGTTGACATGTTAAAGTTTCCGTGTTTAATCCAATTCAAGTTGATATTTGTACTATAAGAAAGGGGTCTAGTTTCATTCTTTTACATGTAAATATCCAGTTTTCCCAGCACCGTTTACTGAAGAGACTGCCTTTCTCCCATTGAGTGTTCTTAAATGTAAGACCAGAAACCAAAAAACTCCTAGAAGAAAACAGTAAAATCCTCCCTGATGTGAGTTTTGGCAATGATCTTTTGGACGTGATATCATATCCAAATCATAAGTGGGATGATACAAAATTGAAAAGCTTCTACACAGCAAAAGAAACCACCAACAAAATGAAAAGACAACCTAGAGAATGGGGAAAATATTTGTAAACCATAGATCTGATAGGGATTAGTATACAACATCTATAAAGAACTCATACATGGGATGCCTGTGTGGCTCAGTGGGTTAAAGCCTCTGCCTTCAGCTCAGCTCATGATCCTGGGGTCCTGGGATCAAGCCCTGCATCAGGCTTTCTGCTCAGCAGGGAGCCTGCTTCCCCCTCTCTCTTTCTCTCTGCCTGCCTCTCTGCCTACTCTGTCAAATAAATAAATAAAATCTTTTTAAAAAGAAGAAGAAGAAGAAGAAGAAGAAGAAGAAGAAGAAGAAGAACTCATACCACTCAATAGCAAGAAAAAAAAATTATCCAATGTTTAAAATGGGCAAAGGACCCAGATAGACATTTTTCCAAAGAAGTTATATAAATGGCCAACAGACACATGAAAAGATGCTCATCATCACTCATCATCAAGAAAATGCAAGTCATATCACTTCACACCTATCTGAATGTCTATTATCAAAAAAGCAAGAAACAACAAGTGTTGGCAAGGACATGGAGAAAAGAGGACCTCATGCATTACCGGTGGGAATGTAAACTGGTACAGCCACTGTAGAAAACATTATGGAGGATCGTCAAAAAATTAAAAGTAGAACTACCATATAACCCACAATTTCACTTCTGGGAACGTATCTGAAGGAAACAAAAACACTATGTCAAAGAGATATCAGCACCCCCATGGTCATGGCAGCATTATTTACAATAACCAAGACATGGAAACAGCCTTAAGTGTCCACTGACAAGGGATAAAGAAGTTGTAGTGTAGTTAAATACAATGGAATATTATTTGGCCTCAAAAAGGAAATCCTGTCATTTGTAATAGCATGGACAGACCTCAAGAGCATGCTAAATTAAATAAGTCAGACAGAGAAAGACAAACACTGTATGATCTCACTTATACTGTGGAATCTAAAAACAACAAACAAACAACTCATAAAAAAAAGAGAGATCAGACAGGGATGGTGGGAGTGAGAATTGGATTAAAATGCTCAAAATGTACAACTTCCAATTATAAGATACATAAGTATGAGGGATGAAACATACAATATGACGACTACAACCTACATGCTGTATGATATATTTGAAAGTTGTTTAAAGAGTAGATACAAGGAGTTGTCATCACAAGAAAAAAAAAAAACTTTTTTCTTTTTTTCTTTTTGGTATCTATATGAGATGATGGACGGTAACTAAACAATGTGGTGATCATTTCACAATATATGTAAGTCAAATCATTATGTTGTATACCTTAAATGTATATAGTGTTATGTGTCATTTTATGTCAATAAAACTGGAGGAGGGCAGTTTATGTGTTAAAAAAAGGGTTTAAAAGTTTACATGATCACTTAACTTCCAAACAAGCAGAGGATAAAAAAGAGGAATAAGAAAACTCAGTCATGCCAATTAAAGAAAAAAAAGGAAGTGGAGGGACACCTTTATGGCTCAGTCAGTAAAGCATCTGCTTTCAGCTTAGGTCATGATGTCAGGGTCTGGGGATCCAGCCTGTGGTGGGCTTCCTGTTCAATGGGTAGTCCTCTGCCCCTCTCCACTGCTTGGGCTCTCATGCTCATTCTCTCTCTCTCCCTCTTTCTTTCTCTCTCTCTCTCTTTCTCCTCTCTCTTGTGCTTTCTCTCTCTCTCTCAAATAAATAAATAAAATCTTTAAAAAAAAAGGAGAAAGTGATAGAAAAAGCAAAACAAATAGAGGTCACAAAATAAGGTGCAGTAAAGTGCTAGAAAAAATCGAAATATATCAGTAATCACACTAAATATACATTGACTAAATTTTCCTGCTTACAAATAAAAACATGGATTGTTGGGTTGGATTAAAAGAATAATCTAGAAATAGATTGTTTGTAGGAGTCACACCTGCAACCCAAAGATACAGAAAAACTGAAAGTAAATAATGTAAAAGAACATATACTGGGGAAATATTAACCTAAAGGATAGCATTATTAAGAAAAATAGAGACTGCATTATATAATGGAAAAAAGAAAGAATTCAGCCAAATGATGTAAACATTCTAGATTATATACCTAAAAACATAGGTTCATATTTATAAAGCAAAAACTGACCTAATTACAAGGAAAGGAATTTACAACTATCTTGAAAGATTTTTAAGTCACCTCTCAGGAATTAGCAGATGAAGCATCTCAAAAAATTGTAAGGATATAGAAAATTCAAACAAGACAATTAACAAGCTTAACTGATTAGACAATGATAAAGCACAACAATCAAAGAATGTACATAATTCTCAACAACACCGGAATATTAACAAAAAATTGATCATGTATTAGGCCTAATGCGAGTTTCAACATATTTCAAAGATCCTGTATTATGTGATCAAGTTAGAAGTCAATAACAAACAAAACCACAACTTTGAGGGTGTAGAAATATATTTATGAATAACTCACAAGCTAAAAAAAGAAATCAAAATGTTAATTAGAAGATCCTGAAAAATAAACAATAATAAAAATACTAGGTACCAAAACTCCTGGTGGTACTCAAACAGAAACTAGAGTCTTTGGTGCTTATATCACATCAGAAGGAAAACTTGAATATTAAAAAACAAAGCATCAACTTGATAGTGAAAAAAACAAGTGTAACCCAAGGAAAGTAATAACAAAGAGCAGAAATTGGTGAAAAATGAGAATAAAATTTTAAAAGACAGAGAATTATTTAAAATCTCATTAACACTCAATAATTTAGACAAGTTCCTAACAAATACTTCTTAAAAAACTGACTCAAGAAGAAATGGAGAGGCTGAATAGACTCATCTCCATCAAAGTTATCAGTGGTTTAAAATCTACAGAAAGAGAGAGAAATACAGAGACAGAGAGACATCAAGCCCAGGTGCCAGATGATTTTAGGATGAGTTCTAAATAGCAGTCAGAGAATAGATAATCCCAATAATACACGAACTATTTAAATGGATGGGGAGAATGTTCTATAGCTCCTTTGATGACCGTAGTGTAACCATGATCTCAAAACCAGACAAGGATAACACAATAGGGAAAACTGTAGGTCAGTTATGCTCATGAACATAAATATTAATGTCATGAATAAAATATTAGTGAACCAAAGCCAGAAATGAATAAAAAAACAATATATCATGACCAAGATGCCACCAGAAAAGCAAGATTTAATACTAGAAAACATATCAGTGTAATTCACCACACTAAAAGATTGAAAAGAGGAATGATAATTTCACTACAAACAGATTTTTAAAATCAGTTAAAAGTTTAAAATCAGTTAAAAGTAAAGTAAAACTTTTTTGTAAGGCTTGTGTAAGGACTCCTAGTTATGAGACGGATAAGTTATGGGAATAAAAGGCACAGTATAGGGAGTATAGTCAGTGGTATTATAATACTGTTGTATGGTGACAGATAATATCTTACTTGCACTAAGCACAGCACAACATATAGAAAAGTTGAATCACTATATTGTATACTTGAAACTAATGTAACATTGTGTGCCAACTATAGTCAAACAATGAAAAAAATATTTTTAAGATTTTATTTATTTGAGAGAGAGAGAATACGAGCAGAGGTGGGGGGTGGGCAGAGGTGGGCAGACTCAGGGGTGGGCAGAGGTGGGCAGAGGGGATGGGTAGACTCCCTGAGGAGTGCAGAGCCCAATGTGGGGCTCAATTCCAGCACTCTGAGATCATGGCCTGAGCCAAAGTCAGATGTTGAGCCATCCAGGTGTCCCCAAAAATTTTTTAAAGAATAAAATCATGTGTCTACATAACCACAATACATTTGCCATACCTTAAAACATTAACAGTAATTCCATATTATCAAATAACATCTAGTTTATATTCATAGTTCCATAATGTCCCAACATACAGTTTTCTGAATTTTTAAATACAGTATTGAAGTTTATTTACTCATCACAGTTAAAAAAATTTAAGGATTAGAAAAGATGAAACAAATATTTTATTATCTGCAGATATGATGGTTGTCTACAAAGAAAAAATCTAAAGAAAACCTACAAACTCTTAGAACTAATAGAGTTCAGCAAGTCCACTGAATACAAGATATGTGTGTCTGTACATGCACACACACACACACACACACACATATCAGCAATGTTAAATTTAAAAAGGTAAATTTTTGAAAGATATGCTTCCAGTAGCAACAAAAACTATAAGATCCTTAGAAATAAGTCAAAAAATAGTTGTGCAATACCCATACACATCTTTGTCCTGAGGAGCAGGGAAGCTTAAACATTGCACAACTCCAGCGGCACCATTACATAGACTGAGATACACGATCTACACATTTGTAGTCCTGTCTTTACAAAGAAAGTTCTAAGACACCACTGAAAAAATCGAAATAAATAAGTAAATGTAAAAAAGAGTCTTCCCATGTTCACAGATTTAAAGATTCAATACAATAAAGCTATCAATTCTCCCCAGATTATGCTAGCATTTCAACATAAGTCCAATTAAAATCCAACACATATTTCATGGCATTTGACAAAGTGACTCTAAAATATATCTGGCCAAATATTTGTGCCAAAAAAAGACTCAAATTTTTAAAAAATTTTTCAGTGTTCCAAGATTCATTGTTTATGCACCACACCTAATGTTCCAGCAATACATGCCCTCCTTATTACCCACCACCAGGGATATTTTTTTAAAAAAGACACAGATAGAAATGTTTGCTCTATCAAATATCAGGAGTTGTAATAAAACTAGGCATTCAAGCAGTATGGTATTAACCTAGGGACCATCAAATAGCAAAATGGAGCAAATTAAGAGAGCCCAGAAACAGATTCATGTCTACATAAAGCAATGTATGAGACAGTTGGCATTAAAATAAGTGGGAATAGCCAGCATTATCTTGTTCCCAAAACCAGACAAAGATCCCATCAAAAAGAAGAATTACTGGCCAATTTCCTCGATGAACATGGATGCAAAAGTTCTCACCAAAATACTAGCCAATAGGATCCAACAGTACATTTAAAGGATTATTCACCATGACCAAGTGGGTTTTATTCCTGGGCTGCAAGGTTGGTTCAACATCCACAAATCAATCAGTGTGATACAATACATTAATAAAAGAAAGAACAAGAACCATATGATACTCTCAGTAGATGTAGAAAATGCATTTGACAAAGTAGAGCATCCTTTCTTGATTAAAACTCTTCACAACATAAGGACAGAGGCTACATACCTCAATATCATAAAAGCCAAAAACCCACAATGAATATCATTCTCAGTGGGGAAAAACTGAGAGCTTTTCCCCTAAGGTCAGGAACATGGCAGGGATGTCCACTATCACCACCGTTATTCAACATTGTACTAGAAGTCCTAGCCTCAGCAATCAGAAAACAAAAAGAAATAAAAAGCATCCAAATCAGCAAAGAAGTCAAACTCTCACTCTTTCCAGATGATATGATACTTTATGTGGAGAACCCAAAAGACTCCACCCTAAAACTTCTAAAACTCATACATGAATTCAATAAAGTGGCGGGATATAAAATCAATGTACAGAAATCAGTTGCATTTCTGTACACCAATGACAAGACAGAAGAAAGAGAAATTAAGGAATTGATCCAATTTACAATTGCACCCAAAACCAAAAGATACCTAGGAATAAATCTAACTAAAGAGGCAAAGAATCTGTACTCATAAAACTATAGAACACTTATGAAAGAAATTGAAGAAGACACAAAGAAATGGAAAAACCTTCAATGCTCATGGATTGGAAGAACAAATATTGTTAAAATGTCTGTGTTACCCAGTGCAATCTACACATTCAATGCAGTCCCTATCAAAATACCATCAACTTTTTTCACAGAAATGGAACAAATAATCTTAAAATTTGTATGGAACCAGAAAAGACACCAAATTGCCACAGGATTGTTGAAAAAGAAAAACAAAGCTGGTGACATCACAATTCTACACTTTAAGTTCTATTACAAAGCTATAATCATCAAGACAGTATGGTACTGTCACAAAAACAAACACATAGATCAATGGAACAGAATAGAGAGCCCAGAAATAGAACCTCAACTCTATGGTCAACCAATCTTCAACAAAGCAGGAAAGAATGTCCAATGGAAAAAAGACAGCCTCTTCAATAAATGGTGTTGGGAAAATTGGACAGCCATATGCAGAAGAATGAAACTGACCATTTCCTTACACCACACGCAAAAATAGACTCAAAGTGGATGAAAGACCTCACTGTGAGATAGGAACCATCAAAATCCTTGAGGAGAATACAGGCAGCAACCTCTTCAGCCTCAGCTGTGGCAACTTCTTTCTGGGAACATCGCCAAAGGCAAGGGAAGCAAGAACAAAAGGAACTATTGGGACTTCATCAAGATCAAAAGCTTTTGCATAGCAAAGGAAACAGTTAACAAAACCAAAAGACAACTGACAGAATGGGAGAAATTTGCAAAGGACATACAATATAAAGGACTAGTATCCAAAATCTATAAAGAACTTATCAAAACTCAATTCTCAATGCACAACTAATCCAATCAAAAAGTGGACCGAAGACATGAACAGACTGTTATGCCCCAATAATGGGTCCGTGATTAAAGGAGCGAGACTGATACAAAGCAAAGGTCAAGCAAAGCTTTATTTCGAGCCAAGCACCAAGAATCTAACCGAACGTTCGGGGCCGCACCTCTTACAAGAGAGGGCGGCCCTTCTCTGTTTCACAGTCTAGCTTTTAAGGACAAAGGCCATGCGGTCAGGCCTGGCCACGCACAGGTGGCCAATGAGATTGTGACACACACAGGAAACCCCACAGTGATGCTAGGTGACCAACTGAGTCACAATTTACCCTAGTTGACATTTGAACCAGCCTATTACACCTTGATTGGGATTGGCGCCCAAAGGGCGGGGCCCACACTCCTTGGTAACCAGGGAGTCAGTATGCATCCCCCCACTGATCGGATGCCTCCACCTGGCCTGACCCACCTTTGTATCTGGGCTTTGTTACCTGAAGATGGTTTCCAGGACTTGCCTCCAAGTAAATCCCCTGGGGGAAGGGGAGCAGGGACAGTTTCTAAATAGGTCCTTACATTCCCCACTTTTCTTTGGAGACTAGTCAAATCTTTGACTTTTTAGCCAGTTCTATACCCTCCTTTTAATGGCTGCTAGAAACAGTAAGTTAAGCCCCCCCTTTTTTATTAGCAATTGCTTATACCTCCCGCCTATATCTTAACAACAGGGCCAACAATGAATTTAATGAACTCATTGTTTTTTGAGTCTTAGTTTTAGTCCATGATCGGCGGAGTCCATTGGCAGTGGCATCCACCTCTGGGGGGCGTTCTAGTCCTCGGCTCATTTGACATGACCTGCATGAATCCAGGCCCTGATGCCTTCAACTTTTATTGCCATGGGGGTGGTCAGGATGACAGTAAATGGTCCCTTCCAGCGAGGCTCCAAGCCTCCCACTTGGCAGCAGCGCATCCAAACTAAGTCCCTGGGTTGGCGAGGATGTGGCTCCACCTCCGATTCTGTCCCAGTGTGGGAGTCCGGATCCCTGTATGGGCTCTTTTAAGACAGACTGTAATGCCTGCAGTGACTGGAGTACAGACTGAGCAGTCATTTCTGCTATAGCAACCTCTTTCTCTTTTCCCTCCTCCCATTCTAGTTCTTTCCGCATTTACCACCTGACATTGAACACATCTTGAGCCATACGCCCTAATTTAGAAACGTACAACTGGTTGCTCATAAGCTCCTTAAGCTTGTGTGTCCCCAGATGAGTACCCTGATGTATGTGGCTTACTAATTTTCTTCTAGTCTTAGCCCAATCTCCTTCACAGTCTAATTTAGTCCATTTCTGTAAATGTACCTGCATCCTTGACCAGGAGGGCCGTGGCAGCAATTATGCAGAGGCAAGGGGGAACCCGGCCGCTACTGGATCTAGTTTCTTGCTGAGATAGGCTACTGGCCTTTGCCAAGGCCCCAGAGTCTGAGTCAAAACTCCTTCAGTCCCCCTGTCTTTCCATCCACATACAAGTGGAAGGGCTTGGTAACATCTGGGATGGCCAATGCTGGGGCACTCAGTAAGGCTGTTTGTAATTCCCAAAATGCTCCTTCTGCCTCAGCTGTCCATTCTATCATAGTGAGTCCTCCCTCAGCCAGTTCGTAGAGAGGTTGTGTCAGCTAACCGCAGTATCCACAGCCTGCTGTAGTCCACCGTCCCAAGAAACTCCTCACGGAGACCAAAGCCTAAGTAAGTGGCGTGGCACTGACAAAGCTGTGTTTTCATTGCTGACACCTGACACCCTTTTCCCTGCAGGGTCTATAAGAGAGCTCCCATCCCCTGCAAGCATGACCCATAGTCCTCAGTGGCTATTTCCACTACTCCCACTAACTCAGTCAGATTCTTCCTTTCAAATCTTTCAATTTTCTGAAGTTTCCTCCTTATATCTGGGGCTGACTGACTGGCAAAACCAAGATCGTTTACACGAGTTATCGTGCAACTTCTCTGAAGTTTACCTTAAGTTGTCTAGCTTAGGTAAACAAACATTTAATAACAATCTAATCTAGAATTTGACACCCATAAAGGCATGTTACTAAAACATAGTTTTTCTCTCTAAAATAACCCTCATTTCCAAAGATAGCCAAATCAGGACTACTTCACTTGAGAAACTAGTCCAGTTTTTAACAAACTTGGCCTATTATTTACATAAGCTCAACAAGAACAGTGAGTAATCATATATATCTTTTAGAATCTGCTTTGCTGGAACTTTTTATAAGGAGTCTCTAGGTTGAACTTTTAGTAGCCTCTCCGGGCCAGAAGCCAAGCCACATACTTGCCATCAGACATGCCTGCAATACCAGTCGACCTGGGTGAATTCTTCTTTCTGAGGCTCTGCACCTACCAAGGAGTGACATTATTTACTCACCTGGTGAGGTTGCTGGGAACTCTGTAAGCAAGGTATCAGGCCAACAGTTCCAAAGGGCTTTACAGCTGCAGGTATAATAAAGTCAACCTTAGTTCCTTTAAGCTGGTCATATCTGAGTCTTTTCAAATATGACGTTCCAGCCAAAGCCTTGGTAAAATAACCAGGGTCCAATGCTGTCCTGTTACAAGGAGAACAGATTCTTATTGAACTTATGCAAATGACTGATTGACAAGGAAGGATACTTATCGAGCCCTTTTGGTTTCAGAGGGTTCAGATAGAAAAGTTGAATGCCTTGATTCGTTTACAAATGAACACCTTTACATCTCTATAAGTTACAGGTAACTTAAGAAAAAGTTTCCCTAGTCTAGAGGAGCAAACATTACAGAACAAGTCATGTTTAAAATATTAAGATACACAACATTACAACTTTCAGTTCATCTAGTTCCCATGTTACTAATTCTGGTTTAGTCCGAATGTAGCCCTTATTTCTGTAAATCTTTACCCATTTCAGTTCCCAGGATTTTAACATATCAAAGTCTTCCCATGAATTTCCTTTAAGGTAGAATTCATCTTACAAGAGAATTAAAACAATTACAAATGACAAAAACTCAGAACGGATATAGTTAAATATCAAGTGATGACCCTTATCAAAACATTAAACTCTGGGAACTGTATAGAACCTCTAGAGTAACTACAAAATGTAACCCAAGGTTTATCAGTAACTTAGCATACCAAGGAAGCCAAAGAGATCTCATTTACAACTCTGGGCAGGCAAACCATTTACATTTCAATTAACCGAAGAAAACTTTGCCTTTTTAAACAGAGAGAAAACCAGCTTTTCTATACCAGTGTCTTTCCTTTTTACATATTTCCTACTTTTCTACAGAGTTGTTTCCCTTATTTCCATCAGTCTTAATTACACTTAGCAGAATTTTGTACCCTTAGAAATACCTTAACCTCTACTGAAGATTAAATATAAACCAATTGTGAACTGTTACAACAGAATTCTTTAGATGGCAAATTTATCAATCAGTTAAGCACAAAACATGTTTACCAACAGATTTCAAAAGCACAAACCTAGTTCCAGCAACCAGCGCTCTAGCATTTTATCCCATTTGGTTAAAGGTTACCAAAGACTTTGAAAGCTACCTTAAGAATTACCCATTAAAACTCTGAGACAGACAATTAACCATCAGTTCTAGTCATCTCTTTGCTAACAGATTTCAACAGATTTTAACACAGATTTTTTTGACCTTAAGTAAAAACTCTGAAGTTTCACATTTACTACTATTAACTCAACAGACATGTTTATCCTAATTAACCCAACAAACTTAACTTAGTTCAAATACTAATTTACGTTCCACCTGGGTCCACTCCACTTTGAATGTTTACCTGAGACCCGGGTGGGAAGATCCGGAGTGGGGGGTGTTGTGTCCAGGGGGCGCTCTTCTTGTTTCCCGACGGTGAAGAACAGAACAAAGTGCCACCAGAAGTCAGAGAAAGGGTTCCCAGTTCTAGGGCTCCTCAGCTCCAAGAGAGGAGCAGACGCCATGCTTTCCCGCCAGCAAGGGGGAGGGGCTAGGCAGTCTCCATCGGGCCAGAGAGGGCAAGGAATGTCCCCGAAACAAAGTTGTTTCGGCAGCTGCTTAGGAATATTCCTTGAAGTCTCTGTCTCGAGTTAGACTAACCCCAGTTGGCTCCAGTTATAGCCATTAAGAGTCAGAGTCCCCTTACTCTCTGTTTGCCCCATTCCTTCAAACACAACAAGCAGCACAGCAGACAACAAAAAGACAAGACAAAGACAACTGCAGGCCTAGCAGTTCTTACCCAGAACCTGCCACCAGTGGGGACTTTTTGATCTTCTGGCCATCCAGGGGGACTCGAACCCCCTGGCTGCCTGGGGGACTCGAACCCCCCATGACCACTTCGGGGGACCCGAACCCCCTGACTGCCTAGGTGACTGCCTAGGGGGACTCGAACCCCCTGACTATCTAGGGGGACGTGAACCCCCTGGCGATCTACCAATGGAGGGAAGGGGCATCCCCACATCCTCTCCAGCCCTGGGGAGCATGGTCGCATCCGGCTTCACCCCAGTGGGCTATACATGGAGCTCCACCCAGACAGACCAACCGATCTCACAGAGCACCTGGAGATCGGCGGATCCCCCAGAGTAAAATCTGTGAGATCTTACCTCGAGGCTTTTCCCAGAAATTCTGATGCTGGCTCAGTTCTCATCATTTAATCCCGGACGAGCCCCCATATGTTATGCCCCAATAATGGGTCCGTGATTAAAGGAGCGAGACTGATACAAAGCAAAGGTCAAGCAAAGCTTTATTTCAAGCCAAGCATCAAGAATCTAACCGAACGTTCGGGGCCGCACCTCTTACAAGAGAGAGCGACCCTTCTCTGTTTCACAGTCTAGCTTTTAAGGACAAAGGCCATGCGGTCAGGCCTGGCCACGCACAGGTGGCCAATGAGATTGTGACACACACAGGAAACCCCACAGTGATGCTAGGTGACCAACTGAGTCACAATTTACCCTAGTTGACATTTGAACCAGCCTATTACACCTTGATTGGGATTGGCACCCAAAGGGCGGGGCCCACACTCCTTGGTAACCAGGGAGACAGTATGCATCCCCCCACTGATCGGATGCCTCCACCTGGCCTGACCCACCTTTGTATCTGGGCTTTGTTACCTGAAGCTGGTTTCCAGGACTTGTCTCCACGTAAATCCCCTGGGGGAAGGGGAGCAGGGACAGTTTCTAAATAGGTCCTTACACAGACATATCTGCAAAGAAGACATCCAAATGGCCAACAGACACATGAAAATGTGCTCTACATCACTCGGCATCAGGGAAATACATATCAAAACCACAATGAGATATCATCTCACACCAGTCAGAATGGCTAAAATTAACAAGTCAGGAAATGATGGAGGTTGGCAAGGATGCGGAGAAAGGGGAACCCTCCTATATTGTTGATGGGAATGCAAGCTGGTGTAGCCACTCTGGAAAACAGAATGGAGGTTCCTCAAAAAGTTCAGAATTGAGCAACCCTAAGACCCAGCAATTTCACTACTGGGCATTTACCTCAAATGTAGTGATACAAAGGGGCATGTGCACCCCAATGTTTATAGCGGCAATGCCCACAATAGCCAAACTATGGAAAGAGCCTAGATGTCCATCAGCAGATGATTGGATAAAGAAGATGTGGTATATATGTACAGTAGAATATTATGTAGCCATCAAAAGATGAAATCTTGCCATTTGCAATGACATTGATGGAACTAGAGGGTATTATGCTAAGCGAAATAAGTCAATCAGAGAAAGACAATTATCGTATTATCTCACTGATATGTGTTATTTGAGAAACAAGGCAGAGGATCATAGGGGAAGAGAGGGAAAAAAAATGGAACAAGATGAAACTAGAGAGGGAGACAAACCATAAGAGACTCTTAATCTCAGGAAACAAACCGAGGGAGGCTGGAGTGAGGGTGGGGCAGTGGAAGGGATGGAGTGCCTGGGTAATGGACATTGGGGAGGGTATGTGCTATGGCGAACACTGTGAATTGTGTAAAACTGATGAATCACAGACCTGTAACCCTGAAATAAGTAATCCACTGCATGTTAATAACAAAAAATAAATGGGAATAGATTTTTCCACAAATGATGCAAAGACAGGGTTATCCATATGAGAAAATATAAAAATGGATCTTCACTTTATAGGATATACATATTATCATACAAAATCAAGTGAACTAAAAATGTAAACATGAAAAGTAGAACTTGTAAAACTTTTAGAATATATTACAAAGTATCTTTTATTATGTCATTATAAAGAGATTTGTCAAAGGACATAAAAAGAACATACCATAAAGGAAAATATCATAATAATTTTTTTAATTTATGAACAAAAGATATCAGAAACAAAATGAAAAGACAGCCACTACTGAAAGCAAATATATGCAACTTGACAAAAGATCAGTAGCCATTGTATATAAAGAATTCCTACAGATCAAAAGGCAAAAGGCAGACAACCCAAAAGAAGGGAAAAATGGATAAAGTATATGATTTAGCAATTTGCAAAAAGAGAAAAACCAAAAGAATAACAAATGTGGAAAAGAGGTTCAGGATTTCACCAGGGAAGGCAGGTGTCTCTGAGAGGCTATCTGGCTCCACAGCCCATACTAAATTCTACAGCTACAGTCAGAAATACTATCCAAAGACTTTGCAAGTATTGATTCTCCTTTAAAGAGGGCCACTTCAAACCCTTGCTTCCTGTACTGGAGGTCAGATGGTTGTGTTTCTCTAGGTGACATCAGTCATTCACTGAGTCATTTGCCATAGGGTCCCCTCAAGAGCTGGGCATGAGAAGCCAGAGATGAGCAATCAGTGCTATTTTCTGGAGCCTCACAATCTAAAGGGAGAGAGGGTGGCATGAACAATTGCACCCGCATAGAGCAGGCCAAGTGGATCTTTGCACACAGGGCTATACAGCACCATGGTGGGAGCTGTTGGCCCTACCCAGGACATTCATGGAAAGAGCTTCTGGGACTGGGGAAACTCTGGCTTTCACATACAAAGGCAAATGTGACATGTGCTGTACCAGTCCCTTTCTATTGTCCAGTTCCCAAAACTAGTGGAAGAGAGAAAATCATCCTGAAATAGGAGACCTAGAAAATCTAAATTTTGGTTATATTTCTACTTGTAGGATCTGGGGCCGCCATTTACATGACAGTCCCACTTGGATATCTCAAACTCAGCCAGCCAGAACTGAGCTCATGGTTCTGTCCCCAGCTTGATGACCTGCACCTTCCTAACCCTCCTCTATCCTTCCAATCATTCCATAAAATACTTTAGGGTCATTAGTGCCTCACCTGCTCCATCACAACCCACTACCAACTGATCTGGAAATCTTGGTAGCTCACTCGTCAAAATGCATTGAGAATCTGACCATTTCCCTCCACTACTATCGTCCTGGTGTTAGCCACCACTTCCCCATCACTGGGATTACTTAGTAACGTCTGAAAGACTTGACCAACCACCCTTGCCTCCAACCACAAAGCCACAATGACCTTCCTAAAATCAAGGTCTGCCCCATTCCTCCCATGGCTCCTGTTTCAGAGTAAAAACCCAAGTCTTCACAATGACCTATGAGACCCTCCCTGATGTAACCCCTCTAACTTCAGCTCCTGTTTCCTCCATGTTTGCTTTGCTCCATCCACACCAGCCACCTATTCCTCAAGCAATTCCCCAAGCACTCCAGCATGTCCTATCACAGGGCTCCGGCATGGTTGTTCCCTCTGTCTGGAACATACTTCACCCAGATATTCACATAGCTAACTCCCTCACCTCCTGCAAATCTTTGCTCAACATTGTCTTGTCATTGAGGCTTGCTCTGATCACTTTATATAAATTGCAACACATCTCCTGTCCTCACCCACTCCAGGCTTCCTAATTCCACTGACTTACATCTAATCTATTCAAGCACTATCTCCTTCTAACGTACAATATTATATCCATGGTTTATTGTGTGCCTCTGCCAGGATGCAGCTCTGCAAAAGTGATGATTTTTGCTTATTTTTCCTGGGACAGTAGCTGGCACATAGTAGGTGCACATACAGCTCCCTGTTCCCTTAAAGCATGAAATCTTAATCCTGCCTCAAGAGAGCTTATTGCTTCCAGAATCAAAGGAAAACACTAAAAATATCTAACACCATGCAAGAAACAGGTAGGAAGAATCCTATCTCCTCATTTTTAACAGCTTTTTAATAAAAGGTGAAGAACACTTAGTTGGTCTGCAGGGCCTGGTGGGGGAGGTATGTGGGACCTCAGGCAGCTATAGGACAACAAGTCTCTGGTCCCCATGGCCAGTGTCTGTTTCACCTACAGACACCAACTGCATTTTGTTGAACTTTGACTTGGTCAGGCTGCTATAACAAAATGCCACAGACTGGGCAGCTTAAATATTTATTCCTCACCATTCAAGAGAGTGGGAAGTCCAAGATCAAGGTGCTGGCTGATTCAGTCTCTGGGAAGAGCCCTCTTCCTGGCTTACAGATGGCCGCCTTCTTGCTGTGTCCTCAAATGGTGGACAGAGAGCAAGCTCTGGTCTCTGTTTCTGTTCTTATAAGGATGTTAATCCATCAGGGCCCCACCTTCCTGACCTCATCTAAACATAATTACCTCCCAAAGGCTCCACCTCCACATACCAGCGTACTGGACTTTAGGGCTTTGACATTTGAGCTTCAGGGGACACACACGTTCGGTTCCTCATGCTTGCTCCATGGATTTCTACTCAAAAGTAAGAAGTTCCCTTGCTGGACGAAGGACCATGGAGCGGTGACTGGCTGTTGGTGCCTCCTCTGCTGAGCTCAGAGGGTAGTAATGCAGCATCTTCTCTAATAGGAGAGTCCAGACAAGAAAGGGTGTGGGATGTTTACAGTTACTCTGCAGTGTAAATGAATCCCTGCTACAACTCTCTTGGCAATACAACGCAATTACACATTGCACATACAGATTGCAGCAGGGCCGAGCACTGCACAGAATCGGGGTGTCATCTCTCCCATGTCAGTGGTGGTCGTCCCCACCAGGAACCAGAGCCACAGTTCCCTGTAACCTCCAACCCAATTCCCCCTCCTGTTTGTCATGACCATGTTCAGGGTGGGCTGTGGTTTCCAGCTTGAATATCAGGCCCTTGCATGGATGGGCTGAAATATAACCCGGTGCTGCCAAGAGCTCCCCAAGGGTGAATGAATTGTGCATTTTCTCAGAGAGGGATTTCCAAGAATAATAAAGTGGGATTGTGCAAGCCCTAGGGGAGGTGCTAATGAAGGACCTGTCTAGGCTGGGACCTGAAGATTTCACCACTATTCCAAACTGAGCTGAGTCATCCAGAGACTATGGAGCAACAACCCCCACTCCCACCCCAGACAGAGAATGAAATTGCTACCTAGAACCAAACATGGCCCATCTCCCCAGCACATCTGAGCCTGACAATGGCTTTGCAGTCTGCCTGAATGGAGGCACCCTCTGTTCAGGGAGCCCTGCATTAAACAAGAACTGTGCCTAGAGGATACTGTGAGGGAGGTACCTCTCCAGATTCCACAATGACCCTGTCACCCATCTGTCACAGAGGATCATGGATGTCCAGAGATCAGCTGGGCTCAGCCACCCAGCAGATCAGCATCTGAGCTGAGATGCAACCCCAGCTCCCTCTGACAGCACAGCCCACTGTCAGAGAGGGGCCACCACCCAAACTGCTGATGTCTCTTCCCTCCCGAGCACTCTGGTCCTCAGGGTGACTGGGGAGGAAGGTTTCAGGCTGGGAACACACAAATAAACAGCCTCCTGGGCAGCTGGTAGGGCCAGGTCTGGCCAGAATGTCAAAAGATTGTCCAACACAGGAGCAAAGAAGATTCTGGGTTTCCTGACCCTGGAAATGGAGGAAGGATACTTTAGGTGAGGGCATGAGACTCCCTCTAATTGAACAGGCCTGGAAGTGGAAGAGAGTGAGGAGTCTGCAAGAAAAGCCAGCAGCTAGAGAAACCTGAGCCCAGAGCTGGGGCCAGGTTCTCACAGCCTTTTGAGCTACAGAACCCACAATGTCGGGGCTAGAAAAGGGAAGGAGGTCACTGGGGGCTGCATTCTCCTCTGGGTCCAGTTGATGAGGCAACCTGTCATCATCAGCCCTCAGTGCTCCTGTCTGGAGTAGAGAGAAAGGTGTAACATGGCTAATGATTGCACCAAAGGAGGTGGGGACAAGTGTGGTCTGTCCAGGGCAGAGGGAGGGTCCATACCTGGTGGCACTTGCAGAGGGGGCCAGACAAGGGGCTGGGCATAAGCTCCCCATCTGACCTTCCCTGGTCAGCTAGGTAGCCCCTGACGCACTTGCTATTGGGAAGTTGGGGTACTGCACTGGCCAAAAATGGGACGTTTCCACTAGCCCAACTTTGCTAGGGCATGCAGGCAGAGCTCAGAGGGCTCTACAGGAGAATACCAGCATAGACGACATGTGCAGATGCCACCCCCAGCATATGTCCCATCTCTGACCATTCAGGGGACAGCCCCTCAGCTGGCAGCAGGACAGGACTTCAGGGCCCCCAGAACACCGAGCTCAGGTCACCCCTTCTTCCCACAGCATGAATGAATGGAGCTTCCTGAAGTCACAGGGCAGGCAAGGATTTACTGTCATGCTCAGCCCTCCAACCCCCCAATCCCTTTCATGGCCAGGGGAGCCCAGGCCCATATGTCCTCTGCAGGGCTTTTCAATGGCTCCCATGGCCAGGGCACGTGACACCAGGTGAGCAGATAAGGGTGGGTCCCAGGGTCGCACCCCCTGGCAGAGGACCCACATCCATACTGTCTTTTTGGTACAGAGTGGTGCTGACCTGGCTGGCATTACCCCAGCTGCTGATTAGGGCCATGGTATACCCAGCCCTAAGGCTAAAAATAAGCATAACCATTCTGGCACAAACTAGTTAAGAAGTTGCTGCTGCATATGCTAGAATTACCTTATCTTTCCACAACAGACATTTTACAGGAAAACTTGAAATGTTTTTCATCCATCAAAATGCCAGGGTGCTGCAGAGGGAGCTCCGTTCTCACAAGCTTGGCACCGGCCCCCACCTTCTTGGGGTTTAGTCCTGAGCTTAATTTCCAGTGTGCCAGGGAAGGAACATCTCTGCCCCATTCATGGGCCAAGTCACTTCAGGTTACAGTGTTGAGAGCTGTGGGGGCCAATAGGGGTAAGACCCAAGGAGCTTCATGTGGGGACCCCAAATGAAGTATGGTGTCAGGACCACAGGTTGCAAGGTGACCCCCCACCTTTCCTTAACTTCTGGCTCTCCCAGCTATGACCCCAGAAGTCTCTCCACCTCACTGTACTTCAGGCACCTCGCTTGTAAAACAAGGACAATCTAAGTGAAATAATCGATGTAAATCACGCAGAGATAAATAATGAGTGTGGATGATATCTATAAAGCCCATGGCTGCTCCACCCTACCCTATCCCCAAATACAGTAACATTAGGTTTAGGACTTCCAAATATGCAGTGGGGGCTCCAGTTCAGCCCACAACAACAGGAGTGCGAAGACAGTTACTCAGCAAAGTTGCCAGTGTGGGCTTCCTCACTGGGTATCCAGCACCAAGCCACTGCGAGGACTGTACAAGAGAGAGTGGCAGCTTTGTGTTTAAGATTTGCTGAACCCGATCATGAGCACAGTATCCATCCACCATTTGCAAGTGGGGCCGGAGCACAACAAATTCATTGCATGGAATTCCATATCCGCACACAACTAGAAGAGCCTTGCACACCCAGAGGCACACATAAGCAACACCTACACTGCCCCTACAACCCCCAGCCCACGCCCTTCCTCTTTAGGCGACACTGCTAGGACCCTGGAGAACACACCTTCCCCCCACCCATGCACACCTCTAGGATGACATTGGAGGTGGTTCTTTCCAGCAGCAAGGGGGTCAGGCAGCAGATGCAGCCCTGTACTTCCCATAGTTGTTTGCAGACCAGTGGCGTTGAACAGAGAAGGACAGGGAAACGTCTCAAAGTAGCTTCTACAAGTCCCCAGTCACACCACATCTGCCCCACTACCCAAGTTTGTCACCAATGGCACACCGCCGTGTTCCTCCCAGCAGTGGAAGTTCTAAGTGGCATTCATATAGTGTGACCTAGGAGGAACTGAGGCTCCAAAGTGGCACCAGCACAGCCCGAGTAAACCCTGGTGTGTGAGAGGCAGGGACCCAGCTCCTCCTCTCAGGCAGCCCCCAACATGTGCTCAGAGCGTGGCAACATAGAAAGGCAGAGAGCAGCCCTGTGCAGCGCTCATTGCAGCCAGACAGGCCTGAGCCCCGCAGGGCAGCTGAGAGAGGGGGAGCAGACAGATGAACGCTGAGGCCTGAGCCCAGAGACACAGCCGAGCAAGTTCTACGAGGTTCACTGTGGACACTCCACAGAGCAATGCTGGTAAATGTCAACAACCAGCTCTCCAGAGTCAAAGAGAAAAGGCCCTGATGTGGAGCACCAACTGATTTCTGGGATGTAGCTATCTCCCCAGAGTCCATTTCAAGCTCCCAACCGTAGAATGCCCAGCTCACAAAACTAAAAATGTGCCATGGACTCCTGCGAGCCTCTCTGAGCCAGCTCTGATGCAGCCTCAGTTCCCCAGAACCCAGCCAGACATGCACACAGCCAGTGCCACAAACGGAGCAGTGTTTGCACACACGGAGCACCCAGGCCACTTGGGGCGATAAAGGAGCACCAGGAATCTCAGAGGGAAGGGGAGCCCACAAAGGTTTTGCTGGATCGTTCTCTTGTGCTGAGAAGGGAAGGAAGGGCCTCTGTGGGAAAGGGACAGTGGTCCTATAGACAGAGTGGGCATGAATAAGGTGACAAGAGCTGACTGTTCCCCTGGTGAAAGGCCCAGCCCCTGATCCATGATAAGGGCAACTCTGAGGGGGTCCAACTCTCCCACCAACCCTCCCCAACACACAGCCAGGAGGGTCAGACACCCTTGGCTCCTTTTCCTCCTGAGGTCTTGGTCTCTGACCAGGCCGCTGAGAGTCATGGGAGGGCCCGCAGCCAGCCTCCCTTCACTTACTCAGCCGAGTTCAGACATAGGAGAAGCACAAAAACTGGCATGACAGTGCCCATCTGCACCACCCAGCTTGAAATACAAAAGGCCACAAGGTGCACTCGAGTGAACCCTTCTCTTCACCCACTCTCCTGCATTGGAGTCTATCATCACACTGCGTGTCTATGCAGTCACGTACTTAAGCAACATCAAGCACTGCTTTGCATATTTTAAACCTTATCTAAATGGCCTCAGACCATAGGCAACCTTCTGCAACTTGCTTTGCAGTTTGTTTTCATAAAGCTTTTCTAAGGAGACTGGTGGCCAGCAGTGAGAAGATCCCTGGCCTTGGAGCCCAAGCCTGCACTTGGAAGTGTGACCTACGTCAAGTCACACAGCCTCCCAGACTCAGTTGTATCATCTGTAAAACAGAGATAGCAGTCCCTCCCTGATGGAGACTCAGTAAGCTACGTCTGGCCTAGAGGCAGGCCTTCACCCGCTCTCCGCCCAGCACTGATTATAGCCCTCCAGCCTCTGGCATCCTTTGCCCAGCTCAAAGGACAGCCCAATCTCTGTGGCCTGGCCACACAGCAGAACAAGCCAGGCCTACAGGGTCTCACTCACTCTGTCCCATCACTGCAGCTAAGGAAAAGTAAGCCTGGAGAGTCCTGCTCTACCTGAGGTCTCTGTCTTGCTCTGACCAGGGGTTTTTCTAGCCCTTCAGGGCTGTAGGGGCTCAAATCTCCCTTCTGAGGAATGGTGCTCCTTCTCCTGGGCCTGAATCAGCCCCGGACCTGCCTGCCACCAGGCTCCAGGCAGCTTCTCGGGCTCCCTTGATGCTTTCAGCTCTTCTCCCAGCCAGTCAGTGGCAGATTCCCCGGAGCTCTGGGTCTGGAATATGCCTCCTCCTGTCTGCACCCTCCCCTGTGGATTCTTCCCTCGCTAAGGTTTTAAATAACACTGATACAGTGAGAACTTGTAGCCTCACATCATACTACAGACCTCTCCACTAAAAGCAAGGGCTCAGACACACAACCGCTTACTACAGATGTTGACTCCCAGGCCTAGTGTTCATCTCAAGCTTAATGCAGCCAAAACAATTCTCAACCACCTGTCCCCGAAACCTGTCCCATCCCAACCTTCCCATTCAATTAGGGGTGCTTCTATCCTTCCATCCACTAATGCCAGAAACCTTGGGTTTATTCTCATCCCCTTCCTTTTCCTCTACCCCCTATAGAGCAAATCCTCTTGGCTCAACCCTCAAATTATATCCAGAATGTAACCATCTCTCACTATCCCTGCCACCCAACCCTGGTCCAAGCCACCATGACCTCTGCTGCCGGATTGCAGAGCTTCCCCTTTTTCCCTCCCTCACCCTTGCCCACTTCAGGGATATTCTTGACCCCAAATTGAATGAACCTGTTAAAATCTACGTCAAGTCCTATCAACCTCTGCTCAAAACCTACTTCACACAGGGTGGGAGCCAATAAGGGAACCCTAGGAACCTATCCCACCTCCCCCATGCTGCAGCAGCTTCTAGAGTCCTCAGAACACCAGGTCGTAGCCCTCACCTGACAGGCAGGCCCCTGTTCTCCCCTGCCACACCCTCTCACCTGGGGGTCTTGGCTCAAATTCCACTTATCAATGAGGTCTTCTCCCATCTGCTATCTGCATGGTCCTCCCAGTCTTTCCCTGCTCCCCCATGCCCAAATCACCCTCTGGTATTTGTTTGCCATCTGTCCCTCTCACCCCTCAACTGGGACATAAGCCCCTGAGGGCAGGGATCTGTACACGGAACAGGATCTGGCTCAGGAGAGGTGCTGCCTTCCACCAACAGTGGGGTGAAAGGTATGCATCCACCTCTCCCTTTCTCATTCCACCTTGCACCTGCTGATGGCTGAAGTTTAGGGCAGCTCCAGAATAATAGAGGAAGTCTTTAGGGAGCTGGGCTAGGGAATCACATGATAGGAAAAGTCTGCTAAATGAGACCAGGTGGGCAAGCTGACGTACTCCCTTAGGCAGTCTGCAGGCTCCTTGGTGGTCTCTGCTTGGGATCCCTGACATGGGCAATGTCCTCCTAGGTTTGCTGCTCTCAATTCCTGCTCTCACCTCGGCTTTAGGGGCCCACCTGGGATCCCCCAGGATCTCTTTCAAGACAACCCTCACTGGTGTTGGATACATAACTTTCATTCCACTGTTAGTGGAAGGGAGCATATTTCCATCTGGCCCCACCTCCCCTGCTGGGCAGGGCCCCTCCCAGCAGGTACCTCCCAGTGGTGGTCACTAGTGCTGGTCCCAGGATTTCTAGGTCCCTATCTTCCAGCACATGGTAAAATTCCATCTCTGTGCCTACTTCCATGCCCCTCTTCAAAGGCATGGTCACACCATTTGCTTTGGACAATGATATAGGAACAACCATGGACTGTGTCACTTTCAGGACAAAGCTTTCAGGGCCACAATTCTCCGAATCCTCCTCCCTCAGCTAAGACAATAGCAAAAGCATAGAGAAATTGATGGAGGGTCACTCAGTGACCATGCGAGCAGAAATCTCCACGAGCCCAAGTGGGCAACTAACATGGATGGAGAAGAAGTACCATGAGGTTAAGCCTATAAGCTTTGGGGATATTTGTTACTGCAGCATGACCTGGATGGTGCTGACTAATACACCAACCAAAGTCAGACTCCAATTTGTGTCCTCTAAAAGCCATCTCTCACTTGCTTGAGAAAGGGGGAGGCACCCTCCTCTGCTCCTCTTTGGCAGCAATGGGCTCAGTATACAATGAACCCCCAGCACTGAGGTCTTCAACTTCCTACATACCCAGCCTTGCTGTCTCTTAGGGTGTCCTCAGTAGGTGTTCTAGCATCTCACTTGAGGGAGATGCAGAGAATTGGTCCCAGTTGTAAACAGACCAAGAAGATTGACTCCATGAGTCATAGAAGCAACCACTTTACTCTTTTCTCTCACTGTACCTCTAAATCCAACCTCAGACCTGTTTCTCCTGCTCCAACCTCTGATCTCTGGGATGAAATCCTACCAAGATCCTATGAGTCTCCTGATCTTGCTCATAAAATAAAATGTTTTTCTGTCTCTTTTAGTCCCAAACAGCATTGCTTTCCACCATTAATGTGCCCCATCTTACATCACAGTTGGAGACACATGCTTGGATAAGAGGCCCTCTTCTCACTCTGGGAGCTCAGTGGGTGGGGACAGGATCCCCCAGATGTCCTCTGTGCACAGGAACTGTGATTGTTAGGGTCCCACCTTGCTAGAATGATATTCCCATGGGAACCTCTGATGTCCTCGCAGACCTGCCTTCAGGCATAGCTGATTCCAGTTCCCTCATCAGAAAGATCCTGCTCTGGCTGACCACCTAGCTCTCCTTCAGCCCATCTCTCCTGTACTTAGGTTTTTGTCCCACACTTGCTGGCCCACTATATCTTATACAGGCACCTCTAGTCCTTAGGAAAACAGCGAGCAGTGTGGCCCTGCCTTCCATCCTCCCCAAGCTGGCCTCCTTCCCACTTGGTGTCAGTTTGGGCCCAACTCAGTCAAGAGCCACTGTACTCCCCTAGAGACATATATCAGCTGCTCGGAGGTCTTTCTAAAGTCCATCTTGCTTGCTGAGGAGATGGGGTGTACCCCTTCCCTCCAGCACTCTAGAAGATCTCCACCAAAAATCCCCTGTCCTGGCACCTTCGAGCTCAATCCCTTAATAAAATCAAAGGAGTGCTCATTCCTTCACCAAATATTTATTGAGCATGTACTATGTGCCAGGCACTGTCCTGAGGTCAGAAGAAAAAAACAAAGAAGAATGTCCACCTTCCTGGGGCTGTCCTTTAATGGGAGGAGACAGAAAGAAACCCAATAGCAGCAGATGTTACAGTGTTAGAACACTACTCGTGCCAGTGGAGGGACAACCAGAGGGCAGGGAAGGGAGTGATGTTGCAGTAGAAAGTGTGATGTAACTTTAAATGTAAGGCTGCAGGAGGGCCTCAAGCAGAAAGTGATGCTCAAGCAAGGACTTGGGAAAGGGAAGAGAGTGGATCATGGAGGGCAAGCATTCTGGGCATGGGAATGGGGCAGTGCAAAGGCTCTGGCATATTTATTTAAAGAACAACAAGAAAGCTAATGTAGACAGGGCAGGGAAAAGTGGTAGGTGATGAGATTTACCAGGTAAGGGATGGTCAGACCACATTGGGCCTCAGGGAGAGAGTGGAAAAGCCAGAGCAGAGGAGTGGCATCTGAGGACTTCCATTTTGAAAGGATCATTCTGGCTTGTGTTAAGAGCACACAGTCTGGGGGAGGAGTGAGGGTGTAGAAGGCAAGTGGAGGTGGACACAATAATCCACGTGAACTTTGGGCCCCAGAAGAGGAAATGAAAACAGTAAGAGGGGGTCACTGTCAGGACATGTTCCAAGATCAAGCTAAATGGATTTTCTGATTTTCTCTCTTTATTTTTTTTTTTTAGATTTTTTTACTTCATTGAAAGTGATGTGAAAGAGAAAGTGGGGAGGCTAGAACAACTCCCAGCTTTTGGCCTTAGCAGGTGGCAGGCAGAATGGAGCTGTGATCACCTGAGCCAGAGAAGATAGAGGCCTGTTGGTTAGGGTCAGAGGTTGGGAGTGCCATTATGGCTAAGTTCAGGAGCAATTCACCTGGCGGGGGGCCTAAGACTGAGCTGGGCCTCCAGCAGGGAGGCTGAGCAGGAGGACCAAGGCCCAGGAGGGGTTTGCCACTGACTACATGAACCCCCCTTTGCTGTGTAGGTAGCTTCCAGTTTCAAAGTGGATGAGACACTTACCATCCTCTTGTCCCCAGGATTTGGGGATCTGAACTAGAACTGCTGGAACAGTCCCATATTAATGTCTTGTTACAAGATCACTCCTTGCCTGTGAGAACTCAGTCCAAAGGCCCTGAAGCTGCGCTTTCCACCCTGAGACAGGTAGCTGAGCAAATGAAGGCAAGGTAAATTTAAACATCTTGGTCAAGACCACAGAGCAGAGCCAGAACTCTCCACCCCCAACCCCAGATTCATCTTTGGGGGTGGCAGGGGGCTAAGGTTGCCATGCCATGGTGGCTCTGAGCACCTAAGGGCTCTGTAGCTTTGAGTGTGTGTTTGCACTGAGGGCTCCTCCAGAAGGTTACTCTAAGGTCAGCCCCAGACTGGGCACTATAGAGCTCCCCTCCTTCAGCAACCAGGATACCATCAGCATAAGGCCTCACAGCCACATCATGCCAAGAGTGACCACTTAGGAGCATGGCCAGTTTCAGTAACTCCTATTCAGTTGGATTTCACATCAGTTGAGTGATGAATCAACAAGTTTTCCTCAGGAATAACAGAGATGGGTAGCAGATGACTCTGGGGCCCTCTTTCCTCATGGGATTCCTCCTCTCCACCTGAAGTTCACAGAGTCCTGGCTGATAGCTTCATGCCCCCTGTGCCTCCTCCTCCCTTTTACCCTTTGGATCTACCCTCTGTCTTATACCCAAGACCTCCATAGCACTTTGTAGGGAGCAACCTCAGTGGGCATTTACATGAACTAATAGTGCATCCTAAGAGCCTGTCTGTTCACCTACCTCCTCAGCATGAGGCAGGATACACACTGGGAGACACCCTGCTCTATCCTCACAAGGATCGCAAAAAGCAAAGACCACCAATTCATTTCACAGGTGAGCAGAGCAAGGTCAGGCTGGGTGTGGCCGGGATGCAGGATTCAGTGCCTGCCCCTAACAAAGGTTAAGAGACAGACTTACCAATCCCTACTTGGCTGGTTAGAATTTAGCAATTTCTGCTCAGATGAAAGACATCTTACCAGTTAGCAGGAAAACTATGGGGAAATGGTAGCAAAGGTGAAATATAATAAAACACAAAAACGCATGATCCCCTTTATAAAGGATCTATGTTGCTGTCTCCTCAACATCTCTACCCCCTTGCCCTTTCCAACACCCTTGATCCACCCCCCCCCCCACCCAGGGGTCTTATACTCTAAGTATAGAGCTGGCATCCTAGGCTGAAGCCATTCCTGCATCCAGTAACTGGGCTGGAGAAGAGCACTACCTCTGTTGGTCCTGGCAGTAGCTATGATGGCTCCGACTACAAGACTTCTTCTGGCTGGACGTGAGAAAAGAATTAAGTTGCTCAAGAAGCTACAGCCTGCCATCTTGGGACCTGATATGAAACACTCAGTAGTTCATCTGACATTGTAGAAGGCCAGGTGTAGAGAAATGGGGCTTGTGACACTGCCAAGCCACTGGAGCAAACCTCACCTGAAACCTGCCCCCATCTGGACTTTCCATTTGAGTTAGCTAAGGTCTCTCTATTGTTTCAACTGGTTTTAAACTGCTTTTCCTGTTGCTTGTGATCAAAAGCGCCCTAACAAATATACTACTACACATTTTTAAAGGGTGGCAGGCATGTGTGGTACAGTCCTACTGGTATAACTCAGGATGGAGGATAAAGGCATGGAGAGGAACTGAGAGGAATTTTATAAGCTAATTGATTTTTATATAAGAACTGCAAAAGTCAACATTTGCAGGCACAACTCTCTTGACCCCAGAAAAATAATTGTGGAGTATGCAAATTTGATTTGAACAATTGGATAAATATTCATTCAATTCAGGTTCCTGCCCTGATCTCCTCAGGAAAGGTCAAGTACATGTTCACTCAGCCCTTGACCCCTACACTCAACCAGTGCATTCTGTCAATACTCTCTTCCCAGCTCGGACATTGGAGGGAGCAGAGCACCAGCCCTTCTCAGGGACCCCATCCTCTAGGCTCCATCCACAGCTCTCTGGTCATCTTCCTTCCACCAAAACACAAATCCTTGGGATGGGAAATCCACTGTTGCATCTCCATGCAAGCTTCCCAACCCTGTCTATATGCTACTAAACTGTATGTGCTGAGTCCTTCCCTTTCAAAAAGCCAGGATTTTATCATTAAAAACCTAAGCTTCTTTTTTTTTTAAGATTTTATTTATTTATTACACACACACACACACACACACACACACAGAACACAAGCAGTGGGAGCAGTAGAGGGAGAGGAAGAAGCAGACTTCCTGCTGAGCAGGGAGCCTGATATGGGGCTAGTTCCCAGGATCCTGGGATCATGACGTGAGCTGAAGGCACCTACTTAATGACTGAGCCACCCAGGTTCTCCAAACCTAGGCTTTCAAAACTATATCTCCACTATGTGTTTTGGGGCATATTTTGGAAAAGTCAAATTTTGACACTTGGTTTATTAGTCAGTGTTCTCCTGAAAAAGAGTCAGTAGAATGTTGGGGGAAGGGGCTGGGAGGTATAAAGAGATTTATTTAAGGAATTGGTCCATTGGTGATTATGGAGGCTGACAAGTCCCATGATCTATGGTCAGCAAGCTAGAGACGGAGAAGAGCTGGTAGTATAGCTCTGGTCCAAATGCCAACAGGGACAAGACCTAGAAAGAGCCAATGTTTTTATTGTTGTTGTTGTTAATTATATTTATTAACATACAATGTAATGTATTATTTGCCCCAGGGGTACAGGTCTGTGAGTCATCAGGCTTACACATTTCACAGCACTCACCCATAGCACATACCCTCCCCAATGTCCATAACCCAACCATCTTCTCCCTGCCCCCCAACCCCAGCAACCCTGAGTTTGTTTCCTGAGATTAAGAGTCTCATGGTTTGTCTCCCTCCCGATCCCATCTTGTTTCATTTTTTCCTTTCCTACCCCCCATAATCCCCCACCCTGCCTCTCAAATTCCTCATATCAGAGAGATCATATGATAATGGTAAAAGAGCCAATGTTAAAGTTTGAGTCCAAAGGCAGAAAAAATCCGATATCCCAGCTCAAATCAATCAGGCCTTTTTTTTTTTTTTTTTTTTTTTTTGGTATATTTTGTGTGTGTGTATTCAGGTCTTCAACTGATTGGATGAGGCCCACCCACACTGGGGAAAGCAATTTGCTTTAGACTACTGATTCAAATGATAGCGTCAACTCCCTCACAGACATACACAGAATACTGGTGCCCAAATGTTTGAGCACCCTGTGGCTGATACAAAATAAACCATCACACTTGGTTCCAGGCTGTATCTACCTCTGTGCACTGGAGGCAGAGTACAGGGAAAGCAGCCACTTCTGGGGGAGACACAAAGAACTTGTATAACATCTCTAACCTTATACTGCTGCACTGATTTCCTTCCACCTGCGGGCTTTTACTAGCAAGCTTACCCCAGCCATAAATCCCCACCTTCCTCCCTGTGGTTTCCTCTACTCCTAGTGACCCCTGAATGTGTGCCCCTTCTGTCTGAATCCACCCTCCCCAGAAAATGAAGCAAGCAGGGCTGATGCAGGGTCATTTCTGCCCAGAGCTGTGGGTGAACTGAAGCCCTTAAGCCAGCGTCCAGCCAGATCCTGATGGGAGAGGGGTGGGCCAACACAGAGATGGAAAGCTGGGATGGGAGGGCAGGAGGGAAGAGCCCACAGGGTAGGCATGGGCATCCACTCAGGCCCTCCTCACTCCACAGCACGCACCTCTGGGGACAAGACGCATCGAAGACAACTTTACCTCCTTCACCACCTGGTCAGTGCCAATCAGTTGAGGCATGGCGACACCATTTCTCAGCTACCATCAACATGTGACCCAAGCTTGGCCCCACCGGCCCTGCCAGCAAAGACAAAAGGGGCCCGTTTGTAGGACTGGGCCAGGGTAAATGTTATCTCTACTGCTGATAGCACCCTTCCCTGCAAAACACATAATACACCATAAGCACTGCTCAGAGGCAGATAAAAATAGTTTTGGATCAAAGAGGTAGTTTCCTTGTTTTGTCTCCAGGGACAGATCAGAGGTTTGGACTGCATGTGGGCAAATCAGTTTTTGCTCTTGGCAGGAGTTCCAATGCTTTTCCTCCACAAGCACAGAAAAGTCTGCCAATGTCGATATCTGAAGCTGAGATAATAGGCTGGGGCTGTGTTTTATCTTTTGTTGACCGGCTCCCAGCCATCAAAGTCTCTGCTAGCGTTTTGTAGACAGACAGGCTAAGCCCAGACAGCAACAGCAATAGCAGAGAAGCCTGTCAGACCCGTGGGTCTCAGGCAGCTGGGTAATGGTGATGACATCCACTGCAACTCTGCAATCCCCATTTAGCAGATGAGGAAACTGAGGCTTCGAGAGGCCACATCATTTTGTCAAGGACCAAGGCTTGATGCAAAGTCCAACAACACCCAAAACCTGGTCTTTCAGGACTCTGCAGATGTGGAATCACAAAGGCTGGACTTGGGGCACCTGGGTGGCTCAGTCGTTGGGCATCTGCCTTCAGCGCAGATCATGATCCCAGGGTCCTGGGGTAGAGCCCCACATAAGGCTCCCTGCTCCACAGGAAGCCTGATTCTTCCTCTCTCACTCCCCCTGCTTATGTTCCCTCTCTCTCGCTGTCTTTGTCAAACAAATGAATAAGATCTTTAAAAAACAACAAAACAAAACACACAGGCTGGACTTGACTCCTATGTAGAACCAGGCTCTTAATCTCTCTGAGCCTCATTTCCTTCATCTGTAAAATGGGATTCAAACTTGCCAGAGCTGTTGGTGACTCAAAGGAAATCATGCAAAATGGGTTTGTGATCTGCATAATCAATGTGTAGATACTGGTTGTTATGTTGCTATTATTGTAATTGAGCACTTAATGCCTACAGGGGCCTGCTGCTCTCCAGGCTTCTTACAGCTGAGGAATTCAGGTGCAGAAAGGCCAAGGCCTTGTTCACACAGCCAGGAGGCAAAGCCATCACTGGAAAACCACAGCTGGCTCCACAGTGGGCACAGTACAGTCTCAACATGGCAATGGTTATCTCAGATGACTGTCAAGGGTGATGGTGCCTTTTAAGAGATCGCCCCCTCCCTTCAAATCCTCCCAAAGTTGTTCTCTCCAGTACAGTTCTCAGTCTAGGTTAAGGAAGATCTGATAAGTCACACCAACGTGCCGCTCCTGATAATGGCTCAGTGTGTAACCCCCACCAGGTGTTTGCATCCAAATCAAAGCCTGGAGGGACCATTTAATTCAAGAACTTAATCCGACAGGGCAGGCAGGCAGAGTGGTCAGTGCCCATCAAACCCCCTCCGCGGCGCCGCGCCGCGGGTTCACACAGGAAGGAAGGGCCTGGGAAGAAGGCAGGACCCTGCCTCCCAGGCTGCCTCGTCCAGCGGTTTAGCAGTGTTACCTGGGCGCTCACCTGGGCTCACTCCGGAGCGAGTCCAGACCTCTGACTTGCCTTTTGGGGCCTGAGCGGGCGGTCACGCCCAGGGGTGGAGCTCCTGCGGAGCCACCTCCTAGCTCCGTCTTGGCTCCTGCCCATCTCCTGGGAAAGAGCCCTGAGCCCTAAGTGCCCCATTCTTTCCTCTGTAAGTTGGCACTGCTGCCTACCTCCTGACTGAAGTGGGGGTTAGGCAAATGCACTCACAGGAATAATGAGTGCAGAACAATCACTGCTCCCTTCACCCCAGTGCAAACTCCCTCCCCAGAAAACCCATCCAGCCTGCCTCCCACAGGCTTTCAGGCTCACTGCGCTCTCACTGCCATGCTAAGTGAGTGCTAGACCTTAGGCCCAGGGGCTACATCCACTCTCTCTTTCAGGGGCCTGCTTGGACCGGAATGGGGTGGGCCATGTGGAGGTACAGACCCCCAACAGGCAGATCCACAGCCCAGGACTAGAGGAGCCAAACTGACCAGACTCCCCTTGCAGGATTTAATCCGGAGACACAGAAGAAAGTGCCTTTCGGCTGGGGCGGAGCTGAAGCACTGATGAGCCATCCTGAGCCATCTTCTGGACAGTGCTGAGGGACAGCCATGAGTGAGGAGAGGAAAGGAGAGAAAGAAGGAGAAAGAAGGAGCAAGAAGAAGCAGAGACCTCTGACAGACATGCTGTCTTAGCTCTGGCGCCACAACAAAATACCACAGACTGGGCAGCTGAAACAGCAGGCATTGATTATACAATTCTGGAGGCTGGACGCCCAAGATGGTGATGCCAGCCCAGATGACTTTCAGTGAGAGCTCTCTTCCTGATGTGCCAACTCTTTGTGATATGTTGTCCCCTTCTCACTCTCTTCACATTTTAAGGGGTTGAGGGGAGGGAGCAGGGAGAAAGAAGGAGGAAGCTTTCTGGTGAGGAATGCTCAAAGCTGAGCTTGTCTGCTATGGACTTAATGTTTGGGTCCCCCAAAAAGTTATACGTTGAAACCCCGATGTGACTATTTTGAGAAAGGACCTTGACAGAAGTAATTAAGGTTAAAAGGAGTCATGGGGTGGGGCCCTTGTGATGGGATTAGTGCCCTGATAAGAAGAGACACCAGAGGACTTGGCACTCATTTCTTCACCCTTCTCTCTCTCCCATCCATACCTGCTTCACCTTCCCTCTCTCCTTTCCCCATGCCTGGTCTTAATCTGGTCAGGGGAAGAAGAAAATCTGGCCCTGTAAGTTCGCTTACCTTCGGAGAATCTTTTCTCTGAATCTTCACTTCTGCCTCTTTCTTCTCTTCCATATGAAACAAGGGAAGGAAAACAAACTTTAGGGTCCTTCCATGAGAGAGGACAGTAAGACCCAAATGAGATCCCCAAGGAAGAGAAAAAATAGGCCTGGTCAGAGCCCAGCTCACTCAGAGCAGGAGAAGAGCTGACAAGGGGCAACCAGAGAAAGGGAAGGGAAGGAGAACCTACAGGTGAGCTAGGGTGCCCAGAAGCCAAGAGAAGAAAGCATTCCAACAGGGCAGGAAACAGGTAACTACCAAACACTGTGAAGTAGAGAAGGGCACAGAGAAATCCACTGGGCAACTTGGAGGGCACCGGTGGTCATGACAGGTTTGGTTTCAAAGAAGTGGTGAGAGAATGACAATTTCAGGGGGTTGATGTATGATGGGGATGCATGGAAGAAGAGGCACTGGGAATGTCATGGGAAGTGAGGCTGCAGGGAGACTGGGTAGCCTCCCTGGGGCCACAGGTGCCGTGTAGAAGAACACATAGCATTGTCTTGGAGGAGGCAATAGCAGAGGTGGCCATTCCAAGCTGGCTGGGTCTACAGTAATAATCCTTTTTGTTTACACATCATCTCTCATCAAAGAATATTTGCAAATTACAAATGTTAATGAGGTCTGTCGTATTAATTTGTTCTTTTTGGAAATACCTTTATCGGGATTTTTTTTTTTTAATTTTTTTATTTTTTTCAGCATAACAGTATTCATTATTTTTGCACCACACCCAGTGCTCCATGCAATCCGTGCCCTCTACAATACCCACCACCTGGTGCCCCCAACCTCCCACCCCCCACCCCTTCAAAATTCTCAGATCGTTTTTCAGAGTCCATAGTCTCTCATGGTTCACCTCCCCTTCCAATTTCCCTCAACTCCCTTCTCCTCTCCATCTCCCCTTGTCCTCCATGCTATTTGTTATGCTCCACAAATAAGTGAAACCATATGATAATTGACTCTCTCTGCTTGACTTATTTCACTCAGCATAATCTCTTCCAGTCTATCGGGATTTTTTTAATTACAAAAGAAAACATATGCTTGCAAAAAAAATCAACTAATATAGAAAAAGCATAAACTTTCTTCTCAATCCCTCCTTCTAAAATTAATTAATGCTTGGTGTAGATCCTTCTAGATGTTTCTTTTTTTCCTATATCTTTATTTTTTTAAACAAAAATGGAATATCTTATATACATTGATCTGTACCCTGCTTTTATAATCTAACAATCAGGGACATCTTTCCACGTCAGGGCACGGTGGTCAATTTCATCATTTTAACCCAGTCAGAGGATTCTACTGTCTATCTCCTCCTGGTCAGGAAGGTCACCCTGAACCCAGGAACATACAACACTGGCTCATTTACCACCACCTCACACTCTTCTCATCCCTTCTGATCTGTCCCCCAACCCTTTCACAGTCTTTGCGGCTGGTCTAATTCTTTAAGCAATTGATGACATTTCATTTCATGTCAGTCTGGATACTGTTGCACATGGCTTTCTCACAACTTCCTGTGCCTCTCCCCACCTAATTTACGGACATTGAATAACCACCTCTTTGTTCCCTTTCTCCTTGTTTCTCTCTCCAGTTCTCTTTTCCTAATTTGTTTTATTTTACTAACAATTGTTTTTAACAGCTTTATTGTGATATAATTCACATAACTTGCAGTTCATCCATTTAAAGTGTTCAGTTCAATGAACTTCAGCATGTTCACAGGTATGTACAACCATCTCACAGTTATCCTTTAGAAATGTCTAGACATCTTCATCACCTGTAAAAGAAACCCTGCACTGCTTAGCTCTCACACCTGTATACTCCCCTCTCCTTTCAGACAGAAGTAATAACTAACCTATCGCAATCTCCATGGATTTCCCTATTCTGGACTTCTATATCATATGATGTCATGTAATATGTGGTCACTTGTGACTGACTTTTTTTCACTGGACATGTCTTCGAGGTTCACCTATGTATCAGTACTTAATTCCTTATTATGGCAGAATAATATTCCTTTCTATAAGAGGCTGCATTTTCTTTATTTATCAGTTGATAGACATATGGGTCATTTCTACCTTTTGATATTATGAATAATGCAACTATAAACATTCATGTACACATTCTTGTATGTTATCATTTCTCTTAGGTACGGAGCTAAGAGTGGAATTGTTGGGTCATATGGCAACTATGTTTAATCATTTGAAGAACTGCCAGAATTTTCCAAAATAGCTGCACTGTTTTATACCATTAGAACATGCGGCTTCCTATTTCTCCATATCCGTCAATACTTATTATCTGACCTTTTATTCCAGCCATCTTTGTGCATGTGAAGTGGCATCTCATTGTGGCTTTGATTTGCATTTCCCTGATGGCTAATGCTGTTAAGCATCCTTTCATATGCTCATGGGTCATTTGTATATCTTCCTTGGAGAACTTTCTGTTCAGATCCCTTGCCCATTTTTTACTTGGATTATTTGTCATTGTATTATTGAGTTGTAAGTGTTCTTTATGTACTCTAGATACAAATCTCTTATCAGATGTATGACTAGGAAATATATTCTCCCATTCTGTAAGCTGTCTTTTCACTTTCTTGATGGTGCCTTTAAAACACAAAAGTATTTAGTTTTTATGAAATCCAATTTATGTGGTTTTTTTTCTTCTGTTGGTCATGCCTTCACTAGCGTTGTGAAGAATCCTTTGTCAAGTCCTGAAGTGACAGACTTATAAAGATTTATCTGTATATTTTATTCTAGCGGTTTTATGGTTTTAGCTCGCACATTCAGATCTTTGATCCATTTTTGAGTTTAAAAAGTGGCTTTTTGAGTTTTTATATAAAGTCTGAGATAAGGGTCCAACTTTGTTTTTCTGCATGTTCTGTCTAGTTGTCTTAGCACCATTTGTTGAAAAGACTAGTTTCCCCCACTGAATGGCTTTGGCATCCCTGTCAAAAATCAGTCAACCATAGATGGGTGGGTTTATTTCTGGACTCTCAATTTTATTTGATTGATCTATGTATCTATTCTTGTGCCAGCAACCACACTGTCTCCATTACCATTGCTTTGTAGTTAAGTTTTGAAGGTGGGAAGTATAAGTCCTTGTATTTTGTACTTTCTCAAAATTGTCTTAGCTATTTGGGACTCCTTGTAATTACATGTGAATTTTAGAATCAGCTTGTCAATTTCAACAAAGAAAACAGCCGGTATTCTGACAGGGATTTTGTTGAACAATTAGAGAAGTATTGGCATCTTAACAGTATCAAGTCTTCTGATCCATAAACATGAGATGTTTTTCTGTTTACTTTTTTCTTTTTTAAAAAAGATTTTATTTATTCATTTATGACAGAGAGAGAATGCAAGCAGGAGAAGGAACAGGAGGAGAAGGACAAACAGACACGGAGCTGAGCTGAGCACAGAGCCCAACGTGGGACTCAATCCCACAATATTGAGATCATGACCTGAGCTAAAATCAAGAGTTAGACATTCCACTGACTGAGCCACCCAGGAGCCCATGAGGTTGTTTTTACGTTTTTTTTTTTTAATGCAGAAATTTTTTCATTTCTCTTGGGTATATACCTAGGAGTGAAATTGCAGGGTTGTATGGTAATTCTGTGTTTAATTGTTTGAGGAACTACCAGAGTGTTTTCCAAAGTATAGGCACCATTTTACATTCCCATCCATAATGTAATAGGGCTCCAATTTCTCCATATCCTTGTCAACACTTGTTATTGTCCAACCATTTAATCCTAGCTACCCTTGTAGCTGTGAGGTAGCATTTTATTGTGGCTTGGATTTGCATTTCCCTGAGGACTAATGATGTTGAGCACTTTTTCATGTGCTTATTGGCCTGTTTATTCAGATCTTCTTTAATTTCTTTCAATGTTTTAGTTTTGAGTACAAGTTTTGCACTTATTTTATTAATTATTATTTAATTCTAAGTATTTTATTCATTTTGATGTTATTATAAATGAAATTGATGTCTTAATTTCATTTTTGGTTTGTTCACTACAACTGTATAGAAATACAATTGGCTTTTTACTTTGACCTTGTGTTCTAAAACCTTGTTAAACTCATTTATTAGTTCTTGTAGTTTTTAAGTTGGACATCCTAAATTTGTTAGTATTCTATATACGAGGTCATGTTATCTCTGAATAGAAATGGTTTTACATTCTCTTTTCAAACCTGGATGCTTTTTTTTACCTTGTCCATTTTCCCTGGATAGAACCTCCAGTACAGCATTGAATAGAAGTGGCAAGAGCATACTTTCTTATCTTGTCCCTGATATTAGGGAAAAAGCATCCAGGTTTTAACCAATAAATATGATATTAGCTGTAGGGTTTTCATAAATACTTCATATCAGGTTGAGGGAGTTCCATTTTATTCCTAGTTAGTTGAGTTTTTTTATAATTAAAGTGTTGGATTTTGTCAAATCCTTCTGCTGTATCTATTGAAGTAATCATATGATTTTTATTTTTTATTCTAATGATATGACCTATTACAGCAATTGATTTTAACATGTTGAATCAACTTTGCCTTCCTAGGATAAATCCCACTTGACCAAGGCATATATTCTTTTACATGCTGTTGGATTCAGTTTGCTAGCATTCTGTTGAGGATATTGGTATCCACATTTATAAGAGATATTGATCTTAGTTTTCTTATGATGTCTCTGTCTTTTTTTGGAATCAGGGTAATAGTGGCCTTAAAATGAGTTCACAATTGCTTCTTTCTCTTCTATTTTCTGGAAATATCTGTGAAGGATATTTCCAGATTGATTTTTTTAGTTTTTGGTAGAATTCCCTAGTGAAATCACCTGAACCTTAGCTTTTCTCTGTCAGTAGTCTTGTTAACATCCACTCTTTCATTTCTGATTCTAATAATTGTCTTCTCTCTTTTCTCCTTGGTTAGGCTAACTAAAGGATTGTCACTTTTGTTGATCTGTTCAAAGCACCAACTTTTGATTTCATTGAAATTCTCTGTTGTTTTTCTGTTCTCTATTTCATTAATTTCTATTCTATTTATTATTTCTATTCTATCTATTAAATTTCTAATTTCTATTCTATTCTATTCTATCCTTATTATTTATATCTTTCTCTTAACTTTGTGTTAGATTGCTCTTCTTTTTTCAGTGTCTTAATGTGGACGATTAGGTTATTGATTTAAAGTCTTTCTTCTTTCTTAATATAGACATTTACAGCTATAAGTTTTCCTCTAAACAGCACTTTTGCTGCATCTCACAAATTTTGATATGCTGTATCTTCATTTTTATTCAACTCAAAGTATTTTTCTAATTTCCCTCTCATTGCCTCTTTGATCCATTGGCTCTTTAGGACTGTGTTGGTTTTTTCTCAATTTTTTTTCCTGACATTGATTTCTAATTTCATTCTATTAAAATTGGAGAACACACTTTAAAGTTTTTTTATCCTTTTAAATGTATTGGGGTTTGCTTATGGCCTGTGGCCTATCTTACAGAATAAAGAAGTTTCACGTGTACTTGAGAAGAATATATAATCTACTATTGCTGAGTGGGGTGTTCTATAGAGGTCTATTAGCTCTATTTGGTTTATAGTGTTATTCAAGTCTTCTATATCCTTGTTAATCTTGTGTCTAGTTCAACCCACAATTGAAATTGGATTATTGAAGTGTCCAATAATTGTTATTGAATTTCTTTCTTCATTTCTGTCACTTTTTGCCACCTATAATTTGTTCCTCTTTTTTAGCTGCATATGTGTTTATAATTTTATACTGTCTTAATGGATTGTCCCTTTTATCATCATAAAATGTCCCTCTCTGTCTCTAACAAAATTTTTTTTGTTGTAAAGTCTACTTATTCTGATATCAGTATAGCCATTCCAGTTTTCTTATGGTTGCCGTTTGCATAATATATCTCTTCCTATCCTTTTATTTTTCAGACTATTTGTGTCCTTAATCTAAAATGTGTCTCCTGCAGACAACATATGATTGATAATGTTTTTTATCCATCTTAAAACCTCTGCATTTTGATTGGGTTGTCTAATCCTCTCACATTTAATGTTATTATTGATATACATCAATAATGTTATATTGATATACATTATTGATATAATGTTATTATTGATATATTGATATATTATTGATATACCGATTGACATCTTCTATTTTACTTTTTGTTTTCTATATGTCTCATGTGTTTTTTTCCTCTGTTCCACTTTTACTGCTTTCTTATGTATTGAAAAGCATTTTCTTTTTTTTTTTTTAAGATTTTATTTATTTATTTGACAGAGAGAGATCACAAGTAGACAGAGAGGCAGGCAGAGAGAGAGAGAGAGAGAGAGAGAGGGAAGCAGGCTCCCTGCTGAGCAGAGAGCCCGATGCGGGCATCCATCCCAGGACCCTGAGATAATGACCTGAGCCGAAGGCAGCGGCTTAACCCACTGAGCCACCCAGGCGCCCTGAAAAGCATTTTCTGATGTAACATTTAATTTTTGTGTTTTTTTTACCTTTTCTTTTTTGTGTGTGGTTGCTCTAGAGTTTACTATGTGTATTTAAGTTACCAAAATAAGCTTTAGAGTCATATAAGTTTAATTCCAATGATAAATAGAAATGATACTCCTAAGGATCTCTAGTCTCCTTCCCTTTTTTCTGTGGCATAATATATATTGTCAAATATATTACATCTATTAATGTTATAGAACCAACAATCCATTGTTATAATTATTACTTTACTATCTGTAGTCATTTCCTTAGTCCAGTGCAGCTTTCTTTCCATACACTATCTTTGTGCTGTTCTTGGCAATCTATATTTTTCTATATGTTACAGACTCTACAATACACTATAAACATATTATTTAATATAATTTCTTTTTAAATCAGTTAAGAAAGGAAAAGAGAAAAATATGCATTTATACTGACATTTATAGTTACGCAATTGCCATTTTTTTTCTTTATCATGCCCATCTGTCTCTTATCTACCCTTCCTTTTCCCTTTTTCTGACTTCCCTCCTTTGGTCCCTTATCACGCATCTTCAGACCTTGTGACATTCAGGACTAGGGGTATCTGAGTGCTTCATCCACCAGCTGTGGAAATTGCCCTGTCAGGGAAGCCCAAAAAGAACAGGAGGAACAGCAAAGACCCTGGTGAGCTCTGTGCCTTTGGCACCTCCCTGGAGGCAATCACTGGAAAAGTGCATCATAGTTGAGCCCCTTCTGTGTGCCAGGATCATATGAAGCATGCCACACAAAGATCATTATGGTCAGGACAGCCTGGCATCATTCGCATTTTGCAGATGAGAAAGGTAAAATGGCTTCCTAAAACCAACAGCTGATTACAGTGCCAGAGTCAGATTAGCTTCCCAGGATGTGGGAGGGAGTGCATATTTTATCTTAATTCAGGTACATTCTTTGAATGAAGGCAAAAGTCATCTCCAGGAGGTACCCTGATAAATCAACCTGGCTTTACTTGTTTTTCTGATAGAATACAATGATCAGGAGGGGAAATATATGTTATTGCTGTTGTTTTAAATTACAACTACATCCATCTTCCCATGAAATAATAAAACACTTGTCTAAAGGAGGAAAAATTCCATCACATCCATGTTCCATCAAGATGGGCAGCATCACCTCAGAACACAAATGATTCTGTTACTTTTCAATAGCTTTTAAAGACTTTTGTTCTCATTATAAAAATAACACAAGCATTAAAATGGAAATAATATAAAATTCTCAGAGGAAATTTGAAAATGCAGAAAAGTATAAAGAAAATATAAATCACACAAAATTCTTCCATTCAAATACAACCAGTATTATTTCGGTGCATTTGCTTATGGGTTGTTTTTTTTTTTTTTTTTTTTTTCAAGTATTCTCTGTATATTTTCTGTGTAAGGTCCTACTTTTCTCATGTAACATTCCATTACCTTTATCCATGTCATTAACATTTCTTCATACACATGAATGTAATAACTACCTGATTTTTCATCATGTGATGACATGACACCTCATGTTCTTGAGCTCCCCCACTGCAGCACCTTCATTGCACAGATGTGTACTTTAACACAAATATGGGGACATCTTCCTGGCTCCAGTGGGGTGATAGGCCAGTGACAGGGAAGAGAAGAAGAGGCAGGGCATAGGGTAAGATGTGCTTCCTGCCCCAGAAGATGGCCCCAAAGGAGTAGACTTAGCATTTTGGAAGAAATGGAGCAAGCAAGGTTTCAACTCAAAATCAAGAAGAAAAAGCAAACCCAAGAGAAAAAATAAAATGCCCCTGTCCACTGTCAATGCCAGTGGGGGCACTCAGACATGGGGCTTAGATCTGGGCAGAGTAAAATCCCAGAATCCCAGAGTAAAATACCAGACACTCCCCCAAAGCCATTTGCTCTGATCTGGGCTCTGGTGGGGAGGGAAGGATAGGAAAGGCAAGGCAGTAGCCACTAGCTATGCCAAGGCGGTTCAGGGTGGAGACTAGCAAGGAGGGGCAGGAGAGGAATGGATGGGTATGAGCAGCTGGGAGATCATGAGTGGTGCTTGAGTCCTCCCCAAGGACATCCAACCCCTCCTCATCCTTCGAAAGTCATGTTTAAGGAGAATAACAAGAGGTAAGAGGCAATTAAGGAAGATTAATTAAGCAGCTGTGTGCACGACTGACAGGAAGAGAATACTGGGAGTGGAGACCACATAGGAGTGGACTGGTTCCTTTCTCCCTGTGGTCATCTCTGCCAGATAGCCCTTTGCCAAGACAATAACTGCAGGAAAAGAATAGCTCTGCCAGCAGCAATGAGGCCAAGCATTTCACATAGACAAATAGAAAAACCTGTAGTATCAGCCGAGGGTTCACTCTGATGTAAATGTCAATGGAGATCACCTACTCTGTTTTCAGGAAGCCCAACAATCTGTCATTGTGCATGATGCATGATCAAGAGAGATATCTCTTTCCAACTTCTAGCACCACATCGTTAATCTCTCATAATGGCCTGGAGACTAGGGAGCATGTCTGTGGGCAATGTGATCACCCGCCACTGACTGGCTTTCTCAACCACATCCATCCCCAGATAGTCATCACACCCAGAATGAGGGACTGGGAGGTCCAGGGGTAGTAGCCATGTGAGAAGGAAATGGGGTGTACAAATCAGGAAGCAATCTGACAGTCAGCTCAACTGAAAACTCATCACGAGGGTGCAGAGGCTGACAATCTTCCCACAAAACCATGGGTGCTTTCCAGCTGAGGGGCCTCCTGTGAAGAGCCTGGTCCTGTAGGGACTGAAGGAGAAAAGCAGACATAAGAGAAAGACAAAGAAAGAGGCAGCCCAGCCAAGACTGAGAAGGCTTTGTCTACTCTTACAAATATCACTCTTCCATGTTGCACAGCAGTTCGGAGCTAGAAGGAAACTCTGAGATAGTTTGCTTCAATAATTTGTGGTTTTCTCAAAGAAAACTGAGACCAGGAGAATGACCTTACTGGTTCACCAAGTGACAACCCTGGGAAGGAAATTTAGATCCCTTGCCAACACCTTCATAGACAGACAGAACTCTGACTTTCCACCCAGGGGCATGTGCAATATTCAGTAAGCATTGTTTCATCATTTGTGGGCAAGACCCCATGCAAGGTACCCTGACAGATCACAGAAGACAAACAAATATTCACACAAATCATCATTTAATATGAATTGTGCTGATACGCATGTGGTGCTGACACTTATAATCAGGGATCTGACTTGGTCTGGGACTGGGCAACAGGGAGGAGAACTTGCCTAAGGAGGGGACACTTAACTTGACAGTGGAAAGGTTAGCCGGAGAAAAGGTGGACAGAGTTTCTAGGAAGAGGCTGTCTCCCTCCCTCTTATCTTCTCTCCCTCCTTCTCTAACCAAAAGGCGTGCTCCAAACTAGCTGAGCACATTTCTGGCCTCCAGGTCCAGTACAATCTTTACAAGTGCCCTGTGCCCAAGCTTCACACAGTCACTCCCATTGCTCCTCTCACCCGGAATTTCAACCCTGCCCTGCTCCTAGGATCCCAGACACCTCCAAATCCATCGCTGTGTGAGCTGTAGAGCCTCAGACCCCACCCCCACCATACCAGTCACAGGGCTGGACCACCACAGACTTTCAGCAGTGCATGAATGAGTGAATGAACTGAACAATGCATCCATAAGGTATAGCAAGATACAACTTGATAGAAGCTCTGAGATTCCTACTCTCCACTCTCTACCTGGCCCAGTGGATGTGCTCCTGAGGACTGAACAGGGTTTCAGACCCTTCTTCACACAAGAAAGAGCCATTTTAGAGCCTGCTCCCTCAAGGCCCTTCTCCAGTCAGTGGTCCAAACATTTTCTCATTGAAACTCCCTCCTCCTGTTTGTTCAGCCCTTAAAGCTCTGTGCAGTTCTTTATTTCCATTCCTTCCTTTCATCACAGCTTCATGAGAAAGCAAATGACTTCAAGCCCTTGGTGTTCCCCCTGGGGTGGTGGCAGAGGGTGATCAGGGCAGGAAGAGCTTTGAGTGGAATGATCTTTGAGGGCCTTCCCCTCTAACATTTCAGCACTCCCAGACAATCAGTCTTTGGGGAAACATGCCCCTGAGCAGGGAGGATGACTTGCCCCAGACCCTCTGGCCCATCTATGTCAGGACTAGGGTTCTGACTATGGCTTCAGCTCTAAGACCACCATCTCAACTCCCCAGCAACAGTTCAGGAACTATCAGGGATCTGCCCACATCACCTTCAGTCTCTCCATGCCAGGTCACAGGGAACCCTCTGGGAACTCAAACAAAGCAAGTGCTCTGAGCATTGCATCCAGCCAGCAGACCTGCATCCTGCATGCTCAGCTCCCAAGTACTTTATATCTGGACCTTCTGGGCAGGCTCTGAGCACAGGGGAAATAGCTCTTTTGTCCAGATATGGTCTGCTCCATACATCATCCCCACAGTTTCCAGGAGTCAGGGCTGCAGAATAGTCAATAGATAAATATCCCAGCTACTAAGACACCCTGCCAGGGCCTCTAATGCAGCCTATAACCTATAACCTGCTGGCTTGCCTGGGTGGAAAGAAAAGAGAGTTCACTTGTATCAGTATGAACCAATCACTTGAGCTTGGTGACCGACACATGGGAGGTGGTGTTAATGAACTGGAATTTAAAAGCCCAGACAGCTCCTTCTGTATCTAGTAGTAGATACAAGTCACCTTGAAGTCCTCAAGGTGTTTTGGGGAAATCACAAGAATGGTCTCACCAGTTATGACATCAATGAAGCATCTCCATCCCAGGAAAGGCTGTTAAGAGGACCTTTAGTTTTCTGTGTCGCACAATCTCCGGCAAAGTATCCCAGGGAACTTCTTAGAGGGAAAGGAAGAGCCTCACAATACTGCAGCCCCAGGGTGGGGCACAGTTCAGCCTTCTCAGGGACCTGGAACAAGGCTTCCATCATGCCAGTGGATCCCCATCTACCAGGCTGTGCAGAGCTGTGCAATAGTGGCTCTATGTGGCAGCAACAGAAACAGTAGTGCCCTGGCTTGGGTTTTCTAGCTAGTTCTCTTCTCTGGTGTCTGGAAGCAGGACCAGCTCTAGGTTCTTAAATAGTTCAGGGAATCTCTGGCCTTCCTACCAATGAAGGCTGGTGAACACTCTAGTAGTTCATTAAGAGATAATCATATCTCCTTATCTTGACTAGGCTGGTAAGGGGGTCATTCCATTTTAGCATGCATCTGTCTGGTTTGATGATCATTAGCATTCCCACATTGTCTGAATTTTGCAGATAAAGATGTGCAGGAGTTAACAATTTCCCCCAAATAACATACCCCAAATCAATGGCAATGCTGGTATCTAAACCAGGCTTGTGTGACTGCTGGGTCTAAACTTCTGAACTCCCCAGTGCCCCTCTCTGTCCACAGCAGAATCCAGAAACCACAAAGCATCTCAGGATACATTGCTTCTATGTACTATCTCCCTTTGAGTTTAGCTTGGTTAAAACTTCCTGGAAACCCCCCTTATCCACACCTTCTCCAGTCACATTTGGTTCACATGTGGCCTGAGCCCCTTCGATTAAAGACCATATGTGCCACATGGAATGGTTCTTCCCCGCTCACCACCACTACCACCATCATCCCCATTTTGCTTAGCTGGTACAAGAAACATGCCTAAGCAATCAGCATAACTTCTGAAAATCAATTTGTATTCTGTCAGCCTGAGTGTCATTAACAACTTCTGCTAATACAGCAGTAATGAACATCTGGAAACAGCAGCTGTTGGGGGAATGAGGTATAAAAAACACTAAGATGACAGCTTGCTTTTCATAAACTAGATTGGCTCTGGGCAAATAGGAGAGGCAATGGACAAAATGGAAATCAGAGACAGAGTAGGGGAAGGGCAAGGAGTGAGCAGGTACACCCAGGAACGGATGCACTGTGCAAAAGCACTCACTCCTTGAGTACTGGTGGCCCACTTTCTCTGAGCCAGGCCCTGCCCAGGGTAAGGAACCTGTGCTCCCAGGGATGCCCCTGGCCAGTCAGAAGCCAACGGTTCAGCTTATGGAGTCTCTGAGCAGCTGAGCACCTGGTGCTCAGAGAGCTTCCAGCAGGATAGAAAGCTGGCTGAGCAAGCTCGGAAGGCTTTCTAGGCAGGAGATATTTAGACCTGGCCTTGAAGCCTGAATAAGGATTTGTGAGGTGAGCAAAGGAAGGAAACACTGCTGGTGTGAGGGTAAGGAGTCCTGAGGAGATCCTGGGGATGCTGGGTGTGGTCAGAGCAATGTCACTGGAGTAGCAGGGATGGAGGCCAGTCCACAGAAGGACCAAGAGGCCCTATAGGGGTGTGCAGTAGGTCCTAAAAGTAGAGAATGACATGAGTATTGTCAAAGCCACACAAAAGATGGGACTGTGTGACCATCCCCATGTGACACAATGTCTGAGACACAAGTGAGGACCCACCTTCATGCCTTTCCTCATCCAGCACCATGAGCACCCAGCGGGATTCAGCAAGCTCCAGGGCAGAGGAGGTCTCCTTTCATGGGATCCAGAAACAGGGAGAAAAATCAGCCAACCAATGTGGCACAAACCCTGGGAAGGTACTGTTTGGGATGGAGTATACTTGAGTGGTTTCTCAGAGAAGACTGGAGTAAGCAGAGTTTTGAGGGCATGAAAGTGTGACCCAAGTGATTTTATGGGGAACAGGTGCTCCCAGAGGAGGAACCAGCAAGGGCAATGCCCTGGTGTGCTCTGGAAGAATGCTGAGGCCAGGGTACTTGAAAGGGAGGCTGATGGGAGAAGAGAGACCAGAGTAAGGGAGCCCACTTGGGCCCACCTCCCACAGCTCAGGCCCTGAGGACCATCTGACCCCACCAGAGAAAACAGAGATTGGCCACCTTTGGGCCTTTCAAGGGCTCCTCCCTGAGGGGTTGGGCTGCTCTTCCTTCCATGAGACTCACCATACCCACTCCTCATGCCTGCTTAGACATCTTGGAGAGGGTGGTGGCCCACAGGGGAGGGCTGGAAGGGACATCATTCTTCCGGGTTTCCATTCTCCTTTGGTGAGGTCTCTCCTTCTTCTATGGCCCAAGCCTGGGAGTCATATTTCAGTGTTTCATGAATTTAATCTAAAATAAATCAGCAGGCCCTTAGCATATACCCAGCGCCACCAAAAAAAAAAAAAAAATATATATATATATATATATATATATATATATATATATCCATAATCCTACTTCACGGTTGGTAGTTCAGTATTTTACTACAGGTATGGATGAGCAGAAATACATACTCATGGTGTTTTGCTTCCATATTTGCTTTAATCTATACAAGGTGGTTTTTCTGTCCTTCAAAGTAGCATCACATTTTTGCAGTGCAGAGCAGCAGGACATGGAGGCATAGCTGACATTTTGGGGACCCTTGGAACCTCTGGTTTGCAGGTTGATGATAGATCATTTGGCACAGAGACCCAGGCTTTGGGGAGAGGGTGGAAGAGATATTTTCCTCTGCTTCCTGAGATTTGAAATGAGGGTCACTTGTTTGGCCTCTGAACTACGTTACCTCAGGGAAAGATATAAATCTTTCGACCACCTTGGTTGAATTATATTCCTAGGTATTTTATTTTTTTGGATGCTATCATAAGTGGAACTGTTACCTTAATTTCTTCTGAAATTGTTCACTACTGGTAGGTAAAATCACAACTGATTTTTGTGTATTTTGCACCCTGTAACTTGCTGAATTTAGTAGCTCTAGTGGTTATTTTGTAGATTCTTTGGTATTTTCTATAAGTAGAATTATGTCATCTGTAAATAGAGATACTTTCTCTTCTTTTCTAATTTAGATACATTTTATTTCATTGTCTTGTCTAAATGCTCTGGCTAGGACTTTCAGTAGAATGTTGAATAGAACTGGCAAAAGCAGGCCTTCTAGTCCTGTTCCTAATCTTAGAGGAAAAGCTTTCAGTCTTTCATCATTGGGTATGATGTTGACTATGGGTTTTTCATAAATGCCTTTTATCACGTGAAGGAATTTCCCTTCTATTCTTACTTTGCTGAGTGCTTTTATCATGAAAGGATTTTTTTCAAGTGCCTTTTTTGCATCTATTGAGATACATGTGGGTCTTTATCCCTTCATTCTATTACTGTGGCATATTACATTATTGATTTTCTTATGTTGAGTCACCATTGAATTCCTGGGATAAATCCCACTTGGTCTGATAGATGATCCTTTTAAGGTACCTTTGGATTTGGTCTGCGAGTGTTTTGGCAGGGAAAGGTTGTGTCTATATTCATAAGGCCTATAGGTCTATAGTTTTCTTGTGGTATTTTTGTCCAACTTTGTATCAGGGTCTCAGAATGTGTTAGGAAGTTGTTAAGCATTGAACTGTGTTCCACCAAAATTTATATGTTGAAGCCTTAACCCCCAATGTAACTATACTTGGAAATAGGGCTTTTAAGAATGTAATTAAGGTTAAATGAAGTCATAAGGATGGGTTCCTGATTCAATGGGACTTGTGTCTTTATAAGAAGAGATGAAGACACCAGACAGAGGAAATCCCATGTGAGGACCCAAGAAGGCAGATGTTTGCAAGCCAGGAAGGGAGGTTTCACCAGAAACCATGCCTGCTGGTGCCTTGATCTTAGGCTTCTAACTTTTAGGACTGTGACCAAAAAAAATAGCTATTATTTAAGCCACCCTGTCTGTGGCATCCTGCTATGGCCCCTGGAAGTGACTAATACAGAAGTGTTTTTTGCTCTTCTATTTTTTAAGAGTTTGAGTAGAAGTGGCGTTAATTTAAAAAAAAAAATTAGGGGGGAGGAGTCAAGATGGCGGAGAAGTAGCAGGCTGAGACTACTTCGGGTAGCGGGAGATCAGCTAAATAGCTTATCTAAAGATTGCAAACACCTACAAATCCAACGGGAGATTGAAGAGAAGAAGAACAGCAATTCCAGAAACAGAAAATCAACCACTTTCTGCAAGGTAGGACTGGCGGAGAAGTGAATCCAAAGCGACGAGAAGATAGACCGCGGGGGGAGGGGCCGGCTCCCGGCGAGCGGCGGAGCAACGGAGCAAAATCAGGACTTTTAAAAGTCTGTTCCGCTGAGGGACATCGCTCCAGAGGCTTAACTGGGGTGAAGCCCAGGCGGGGTAAGCGCGGCCTCAGGTCCCGCAGGGTCGCAGAAGGATCGGGGTGTCTCAGTGTCGCAGAGCTTACCGGTATTAGAACGGGGAAGCCGGCTGCAGAGACAGAGCCGAGGAGTGACTCTCAGCTCGGGGTTGCCTTGAACCGGTCGCAGGCTCGGTCAGCTCGGAGCGTGGCCGGAGGCCAGGGTGACGGGAGTCATTTGGCGCTGTTCTCTGAGGGCGCACTGAGGAGTGGGGCCCCGGGTTCTCGGCTCCTCCGGGCCGGAGACCGGGAGGCCGCCATCATCATTACCGTCTTCTAGAACTCTACGGAAAGCGCTCAGGGAACAAAAGCTCCCGAAAGCGAACCCGAGCGGATGACTCAGTGCGGCCCCGGGTAAGGGCGGTGCAACTCCGCCTGGGGCAAAGACGCTTGAGAATCACTACAATGGCCCCTCCCCCAGAAGATCTACGGGAAACCCAGCCAGGACCAAGTTCACCTACCAAGGAGAACAGCGGAATTCCAGAGGAGAAGAAAGCAAAGCACGGAACTAATGGCTTTCTCCCCATGATTTTTTAGCCTTGCAGTTAATTTAATTTTTTTTTTTCTTTTTCAATTTTTTTTTCTTTTTCTCTTCTTCTGCTAAATTTTTTTTAACTTTTACCGTTTTCTTTTTTTAACGTTTTTTAAATAGTTTATCTAATATATATATATTTTTTCCTCTTTTTATATTTTTTCTTTATCGGCTTTCTTTTTTTTAATAGTTTTTTTTTCTTTCTTTCTGAACCCCTTTTTATCCCCTTTCTCCCCCCTCACAATTCAGGATCTCTTCTGATTTGGCTAAAGCATATTTTCCTGGGGTTGTTGCCACCCTTTTAGTATTTTACTTGCTCCTTCATAAACTCTTATCTGGACAAAATGACAAGGTGGAAAAATTCACAACAAAAAAAAGAACAAGAGGCAATACCAAAGGCTAGGGACCTAATCAATACAGACATTGGTAATATGTCAGATATAGAGTTCAGAATGATGATTCTCAAGGTCCTAGCCGGGCTTGAAAAAGGCATGGAAGATATTAAAGCAACCCTCTCGGGAGATATAAAAGCCCTTTCTGGAGAAATAAAAGAACTAAAATCTAACCAAGTTGAAATCAAAAAAGCTATTAATGAGGTGCAATCAAAAATGGAGGCTCTCACTGCTAGGATAAATGAGGCAGAAGAAAGAATTAGCGATATAGAAGACCAAATGACAGAGAATAAAGAAGCTGAGCAAAAGAGGGACAAACAGCTACTGGACCACGAGGGGAGAATTCGAGAGATAAGTGACACCATAGGATGAAACAACATTAGAATAATTGGGATTCCAGAAGAAGAGGAAACAGAGAGGGGAGCAGAAGGTATATTGGAGAGAATTATTGGAGAGAATTTCCCCAATATGGCAAAGGGAACAAGCATCAAAATCCAGGAGGTTCAGAGAACCCACCTCAAAATCAATAAGAATAGGTCTACACCCCGTCACCTAATAGTAAAATTGACAAGTCTTAGTGACAAAGAAAAGATCCTGAAAGCAGCCCGGGAAAAGAAGTCTGTAACGTACAATGGTAAAAATATTAGATTGGCAGCAGACTTATCCACAGAGACCTGGCAGGCCAGAAAGAGCTGGCATGATATATTCAGAGTAGTAAATGAGAAAAACATGCAGCCAAGAATACTATATCCAGCTAGGCTATCATTGAAAATAGACGGAGAGATTAAAAGCTTCCAGGACAAACAAAAACTGAAAGAATTTGCAAATACCAAACCAGCTCTACAGGAAATATTGAAAGGGGTCCTCTAAGCAAAGAGAGACCCTCAAAGTAGTAGATCAGAAAGAAACAGAGACAATATACAATAACAGTCACCTTACAGGCAATACAATGGCACTAAATTCATATCTCTCAATACTTACCCTGAATGTTAATGGGCTAAATGCCCCAATCAAAAGACACAGGGTATCAGAGTGGATAAAAAAACAAAAACCATCTATATGTTGCCTACAAGAAACTCATCTTACACCTGAAGACACCTCCAGGTTTAAAGTGAGGGGGTGGAAAAGAATTTACCATGCTAATGGACATCAGAAGAAAGCAGGAGTGGCAATCCTTATATCAGATCAATTAGATTTTAAGCCAAAGACTATAATAAGAGATGAGGAAGGACACTATATCATACTCAAAGGAACTGTCCAACAAGAAGATCTAACAATTTTAAATATCTATGCCCCTAACGTGGGAGCAGCCAACTATATAAACCAATTAATAACAAAATCAAAGAAACACATCGACAAGAATACAATAATAGTAGGGGATTTTAACACTCCCCTCACTGAAATGGACAGATCATCCAAGCAAAAGATCAACAAGGAAATCAAGGCCTTAAATGACACACTGGACCAGATGGACATCACAGATATATTCAGAACATTTCATCCCAAAGCAACAGAATACACATTCTTCTCTAGTGCACATGGAACATTCTCCAGAATAGATCACATTCTTGGTCCTAAATCAAGTCTCAGCCGGTATCAAAAGATTGGGATCATTCCCTGCATATATTCAGACCACAATGCTCTAAAGCTAGAACTCAATCACAAGAGGAAATTTGGAAAGAACCCAAATACATGGAGACTAAACAGCATCCTTCTAAAGAATGAATGGGTCAACAAGGAAATCAAAGAAGAATTGAAAAAATTCATGGAAACAAATGATAATGAAAACACAACAGTTCAGAATCTGTGGGACACAACAAAGGCAGTCCTGAGAGGAAAATATATAGCGGTACAAGCCTTTCTCAAGAAACAAGAAAGGTCTCAGGTACACAACCTAACCATACACCTAAAGGAGCTGGAGAAAGAACAAGAAAGAAACCCTAAACCCAGCAGGAGAAGAGAAATCATAAAGATCAGAGCTGAAATCAATGAAATAGAAACCAAAAAAAAAAAAAAGGAATAAATCAACGAAACTAGGAGCTGGTTCTTTGAAAGAATTAATAAGATTGATAAACCCCTGGCCAGACTTATCAAAAAGAAAAGAGAGAGGACCCAAATAAATAAAATCATGAATGAAAGAGGAGAGATCACAACGAACACCAAAGAAATACAGACAAGTATAAGAACATACTATGAGCAACTCTACACCAACAAATTGGACGATCTGGAAGAAATGGATGCATTCCTAGAGACATATAAACTACCACAACTGAACCAGGAAGAAATGGAAAGCCTGAACAGACCCATAACCAGTAAGGAGATTGAAACAGTCATCAAAAATCTCCAAACAAACAAAAGCCCAGGGCCAGACGGCTTCCCCGGGGAATTCTACCAAACATTTAAAGAAGAACTAATTCCTATTCTCCTGAAACTGTTCCAAAAAATAGAAATAGAAGGAAAACTTCCAAACTCATTTTATGAGGCCAGCATCACCTTGATCCCCAAACCAGACAAGGATCCCAACAAAAAAGAGAACTACAGACAAATATCCTTGATGAACACAGATGCAAAAATTCTCACCAAAATACTAGCCAATAGGATTCAACAGTACGTTAAAAGGATTATTCACCACGACCAAGTGGGATTTATTCCAGGGCTGCAAGGCTGGTTCAACATCCGCAAATCAATCAATGTGATACAACACATTAATAAAAGAAAGAACAAGAACCATATGATACTCTCCATAGATGCTGAAAAAGCATTTGACAAAGTACAGCATCCCTTCCTGATCAAAACTCTTCAAAGTGTAGGGATAGACGGCACATACCTCAATATTATCAAAGCCATCTATGAAAAACCCACCGCAAATATCATTCTCAATGGAGAAAAACTGAAAGCTTTTCCGCTAAGGTCAGGAACACGGCAGGGATGTCCGTTATCACCAATGCTATTCAACATAGTACTAGAAGTCCTAGCCTCAGCAATCAGACAACAAAAGGAAATTAAAGGCATCCAAATCGGCAAAGAAGAAGTCAAACTATCACTCTTCGCAGATGATATGATACTCTATGTGGAAAACCCAAAAGACTCCACTCCAAAACTGCTAGAACTTGTACAGGAATTCAGTAACGTGTCAGGATATAAAATCAATGCACAGAAATCAGTTGCATTTCTCTACACCAACAACAAGACAGAAGAAAGAGAAATTAAGGAGTCCATCCCATTTACAATTGCACCCAAAACTATAAGATACCTGGGAATAAACCTAACCAAAGAGACTAAGAATCTATACTCAGAAAACTATAAAGTACTCATGAAAGAAATTGAGGAAGACACAAAGAAATGGAAAAATGTTCCATGCTCCTGGATTGGAAGAATAAATATTGTGAAAATGTCTATGCTACCTAAAGCAATCTACACATTTAATGCAATTCCTATCAAAGTACCATCCATTTTTTTCAAAGAAATGGAACAAATAATCCTAAAATTTATATGGAACCAGAAAAGACCTCGAATAGCCAAAGCAACATTGAAAAAGAAAGCCAAAGTTGGTGGCATCACAATTCCGGACTTCAAGCTCTATTACAAAGCTGTCATCATCAAGACAGCATGGTACTGGCACAAAAACAGACACATAGATCAATGGAACAGAATAGAGAGCCCAGAAATGGACCCTCAACTCTATGGTCAACTCATCTTCGACAAAGCAGGAAAGAATGTCCAATGGAACAAAGACAGCCTCTTCAATAAATGGTGTTGGGAAAATTGGACAGCCACATGCAGAAAAATGAAATTGGATCATTTCCTTACACCACACACGAAAATAGACTCAAAATGGATGAAGGATCTCAATGTGAGAAAGGAATCCATCAAAATCCTCGAGGAGAACACAGGCAGCAACCTCTTCGACGTCAGCCGCAGCAACATCTTCCTAGGAACATCACCAAAGGCAAGGGAAGCAAGGGCAAAAATGAACTTTTGGGATTTTATCAAGATCAAAAGCTTTTGCACAGCAAAGGAAACAGTGAACAAAACCAAAAGACAACTGACAGAATGGGAGAAGATATTTGCAAATGACATATCAGATAAAGGGCTAGTGTCCAAAATCTATAAAGAACTTAGCAAACTCAACACCCAAAGAACAAATAATCCAATCAAGAAATGGGCAGAGGACATGAACAGACATTTCTGCAAAGAAGACATCCAGATGGCCAACAGACACATGAAAAAGTGCTCCATATCACTTGGCATCAGGGAAATACAAATCAAAACCACCATGAGATATCACCTCACACCAGTCAGAATGGCTAAAATTAACAAGTCAGGAAATGACAGATGCTGGCGAGGATGCGGAGAAAGGGGAACCCTCCTACACTGTTGGTGGGAATGCAAGCTGGTGCAACCACTCTGGAAAACAGCATGGAGGTTCCTCAAAATGTTGAAAATAGAACTACCCTATGACCCTGCAATTGCACTGCTGGGTATTTACCCTAAAGATACAAACATAGTGATCCGAAGGGGCACGTGCACCCGAATGTTTATAGCAGCAATGTCTACAATAGCCAAACTATGGAAAGAACCTAGATGTCCATCTACAGACGAATGGATAAAGAAGATGTGGTATATATACACAATGGAATACTATGCTGCCATCAAAAGAAATGAAATCTTGCCATTTGCGACGACGTGGATGGAACTAGAGGGTATCATGCTTAGCAAAATAAGTCAATCGGAGAAAGACAACTATCATATGATCTCCCTGATATGAGGGAGAGGAGATGCAACATGGGGGGTCGAGGGGGTAGGAGAAGAGTAAATGAAACAAGATGGGATTGGGAGGGAGACAAACCATAAGTGACTCTTAATCTCACAAAACAAACTGAGGGTTGATGGGGGGAGGGGGTTGGGAGAGGGGGTGGGGTTATGGATATCGGGGAGGGTATGTGCTATGGTGAGTGTTGTGAAGTGTGTAAACCTGGCGATTCGCAGACCTGTACCCCTGGGGATAAAAATATATGTTTATAAAGCTGTAAAAAAAAAAAAAAGAAAGAAAGAAAGGATGAATCCCCAAGTTTTGTAGCAACATGGACTGGACTGGAAGAGATTATGCTGAGTGAAATAAGTCAAGCAGAGAGAGTCAATTATCATATGGTTTCACTTATTTGTGGAGCATAACAAATAGCATGGAGGACAAGGGGAGATGGAGAGGAGAAGGGAGTTGAGGGAAATTGGAAGGGGAGGTGAACCATGAGAGACTATGGACTCTGAAAAACGATCTGAGAATTTTGAAGGGGTGGGGGGTGGGAGGTTGGGGGCACCAGGTGGTGGGTATTGTAGAGGGCACAGATTGCATGGAGCACTGGGTGTGGTGCAAAAATAATGAATACTGTTATGCTGAAAAAAATTAAAAAATTTAAAAATAAATAAATAAATAAATAAATAAATAAATTAGTAGAATTCACCATGAAGCCATTTAATCATGGACCTCTCTTTGTTGAGAGGTTTTTGACTACTTATTTAATCTCTTCATTCATTATGTCTGTAAAGATTTTCTATTTCATCTTTAATCAGTTTGGACAATTCATGTGCTTCTAAAAATGAGTCCATTTCTTATTTTAGTTATTTATATCTTCTCTCTTTTTTCTTAGTATTTCTAGAAGTCTGCTAATTTTGTTGATGTTTCCAATGAGCCAATTTTCTCTATTGTTTTTCTACTCTCTCCTTCATTTATCTGTACTCTAATTTTTTGTTATTCCTTTCCTTCTGCTAGCTTTAGGTTAGTTTGCTTTTATTTTGGTAATTACTTGTGGTGTAAAGTTAGGTTAGAGATTTGGGAACTTTCTTCTTCTTTAATATGTATTTACAACAGTTAATTTCCCTCTGAGCACTGTTTTCACTGTATCCTGTAAGATGTGGTATGTTGTGCTTCTGTTTTCATTCATCTCAACATGTTTTATAATTTCTCTAGTGATTTCTTCTTTGACATATTAGTTATTTAAGGATGTGTTATATAATTTCCATGAATGTCCTTATTTTCCAGATTTCCTTCTGTTATCAACTTTCAGTTTCATTCCACTGTGGTTGGAGATGATACTCCTATGATGTCAGTCTTTTAAAATTTATTGATAATTAATTATTTTATGGCCCAAAATTGTCTATTCTGGAGTGTGTCAAAGGCACTTGAGAAGATTGTATATTCTGTTGTTGGGTAGAGTGTCTTTATATGTCTGTTAGAACTGGTTGGTGTATGGCATTGTTCAAGTCCTTTATTTCCTTACCGACCTTCTGTCTAGGTGTTCTATAATTGAAAGTTGAGTATTGATGTCTCTTATTACTATTATAGAACTATCTGTTTTTCTCTTTCTGCAAAAGTTTTTTCAATACTTGCTTCATATATTTAGGGCTCTGTTTTTGGTATGTACATGTTTATAATTTTTCTGTCTAATGTTCTTCTTTGTCTCTTTGTAACAAATTTTTTTACCTAAAATCTATTATTAGTATAGCCATTCCAGCTCTATTTTTCTTTCCTTTCACTTTAAACCTATTTGTCTTTAGGTCTAAAGTGAGACTATTGTAAGCAGGATACAGTTGGACTCCATGTGTGTGTGTGTGTGTGTGTGTGTGTGTGTGTGTGTGTGTGTGTGTGTGTGTGTGTGTTTTAATCTATTCTGCTAATCTCTGTCTTTTAACTGATGAATTTAATCCATTTACTCTTAAAGTGATTACTGATAGTGAAGGCTGTACTTCTGCCACTTTGCTATTTGTATGTATTATATAATTTTTTCCTCAATTTCACCTTCTTTTGTGTTTGATTTTTTCTAGTATAACCTCTTGACTCTCCATTTTTCTGCATATTTATCTTAGTGGTTATCATGGAGACTAAGTTAATATTCTAAAATTATAACACTCTAGTTTTAATTGATATCAGCTTAATTTAAATAGTATACATTAATTCCAATCCTATCCTACCCTATCATTCTTTTGTGTTAATATTGTCATAAATTACATCTTTATACATTGTGTTCTCATTAAAGTAAATTTATTATTATTGTTTTATGCATCTGTCTTTTAAACCATATAGGAAGCAAAAAAAAAAAAGGAGTACAAACCAAAAATGCAACAATATTAACTTTGGTACTTACCTATATAGTCATATTTACTTGAGATTTTTATTTCTTCATACAGTTTTGAGTTACCTTCTACTGTTCTTTCATTTCAACCTGAAGTATTGTCTTTAGCATTTCTTGTAAAGCAGGTCTCTAACAACATACTCTCTCACTCTTGTTTACCTAAGAATATCTTAACTTTTTCATTTTTGAAAGATCATTTTACTAGACAGAATTCTTGGATACTATTTTTTTCCTCTCAGTCCTTTAAATACATCATCCCACTGCTTTCTAGTCACTATGGTTTCTGATAAGAAAATAACCATTAATCTTATTGATTGCTCTTGTACCTGACAATTTGCTTCTCTCTTGCTGTTTTTCTCTTTACCTTTAACTCTTGACAGATTGATTATAATGTGTCTCAGTGTGATTCTCCTTAAGTTTCTCCAGCTTGAATTTTCTTAAATTTGGGGCTGTGCAGATTTATGTATTTCCTCAAATCTGAGTAATTTTTGCCATTATTTCCTCAAATATCTTTTCTGCTCCTTTCTCTCACTGTCACTCTTGCTCTCTTCTCCTTCTGGAATTCCCATAATGTGCATATTGATCTGCTTATGATGTCTTATTGTTTCCTTAGACTCTATTTATTTTTCTTCTTTTTTCTTTCTGCTCCTCAAACTAGATAACTTCAATGGCTCTCTCTTCAAGTTCACTGATACTTTCTTCTGCAGCTAAAAATCTTCTGTGGAAACTCTCTAGTGATGTTTATTCTGGCAATTGTACTTTTCAGCTCCAAAGTTACTACTTGGCTCCACTTGTAATCTCTACCTCTTTATTGATATTCCTTAACTGTTCATAGACCATTCTTTTCATTCCATTGACCATGGTTTTCTTCAACTCTTTTAGTATATAAAAGACAGTTAATTTAAAGTCTTTGCCTTATAAGCTCAATGTCTGGACTTTCATAGGGATAGTTTCTATCATTTCTTTTCTGTTGAGACATAGACATTTTGAGTATTTTTATATAGTAACTCTGAAAATCAGATTCTCCTACATCCCCAGGGATTGCTGTTTTTGTTTGCTGAGGGCTGCAGTCATCTGTTTAGTGACATTTCTCTTTTTTTTTTTTTGCTATATTTTTTTCATTTAAATTCAACTAACCAACATGTTGCTATATAACCAACATCATTATGTTCAGTGACATTTTTTAACTTTTTTTGTAAAATCTATATTCCTTGTTCTGTGTGATCATTGAAGTGTCTATTCTGTTATCTCATGGTCAGACAGTGACATGATAGAGATTTCCTTGAATGCCTGAATCCAAAAAACAAAAAAAAGATATTCTGTCTTTTTAAATTCTTTTAGTGATGCTACTCAGGATGCCACTTGAGCCACAGGGGTTAAACAATGGCCAGCATTTATGTTGGCCCCTCAGTTACTCATCAAGACAGAACAAAACACACAACCCCATGTAGGGCAAGGTTTATTGCCCTACGTAGCACCAGCAAGCACACTAGGAAGGCAGGCCATCTTCTCCATGACTGCATGCCTTGAAGCTAGGAAGCGAGGAACTGTAGCTGCTACACAAACACCAAAATTTACCAGCCCCTTTTTTCATCGTGCATTCCCAAAGATTCAACAAGGTTTTGGCTAGATTCCAGAGTTCCAAACTAGTTGATTCTGACAATTCATGCCAGCTCAGAGATCAATTGTTCAGAGATCAATTGATGATTGATTGATTGATTGATTGATTTCAGAGAGAATAAGCATGTGGGGATGGGAGGAAGAAAGAGTCCTAAGCAGGCTCCACTCTGAGTGCAGAGCCTAACAAGGAGCTCAGTCCATGACTGTGAGATCATGACCTGAGCTGAAACCAAGAGTTGGATGCTTACCTGACTACACCACCCAGGCACCCCCACTCAATAGTTGTTTTGTTCAACTAGAAAATTGAACTAGGAAAGTTCAATTCCTAGAACTTTCCATTCTGTCATCCTCTATGACATGTAACTGATTATTTATCTACCATTTTGCGAATTGCTTCTTTACTTTTTCCATGGATCTTACTATATGCTGCTTTTCTCTTTCTCTCTCTTGGTTAAAGTTTTGATCATTTATACTCACCTGGGAAATCCACTGAGTTATATTAAGCAATTACTTAACCCCATTTCAATCTCCTACACATCTGAAATACTTCCCCCTTCCTAACCACCTCTGCTTCAGGTTCCTCCTTCTTTACCAAGAAGATGCAAAGCTTTTTGGGGGGCATAATCAGATTAAACATACAATGAAAGGTTTTGCTTTCTAATTGTAGTTCAATTTCCAAAATTTCACAGACTCCTTTTTATTAACCAGGAAAATTTCAAATTTATCCTGAGCCGATCACACTCCACTCACTTGTATTCCAGAAGAGTTTCCTGAGTGTTTGAGTAAAGGAGCTTCTGTGTAAGGGAGTATGGACTTCACATTAACACAGAGTCTGCCCACAGGGAGCCATCCTGCCTGCAATGCCATCCATCATGTGTATCTTGATGAAATACACAGGGACAGTAGGACCAGTGAGTAATTTATCTCTTTTGTTGAGGGTTTCCCAAAACACCGGTTCTGGCACTTATTTATGGCTCAGCATTTTTAATTCACTAATTTCTGTTCCTATCTATTTATTCCTTTGTCCTGCTCTTTTAAAGTTTACTTTATTCTCCTCTTTTTAAAATGAATTGAAAGCTTACTTAATTTATTTATCTTTTATAACATTGAAGACATTTAGGGTCATGAATATCTTCATTATAACTTTAACAGATTTCCTAGGTCTTGATATATAAGGTTTTCAAATTGCTGTTTTCTTAGTATTCAGCAATTATAGTTTCAAATTTCTCTTTGATTCAAAAGTTATTTGGGAAATGATTGCACTGTTCTTATGTTTATTCAGTTTTCACATGGATGGAGGTTTTTTTGTTTTTACTTTGTTATTACTCTCCATTTTCAATACTCTGGGTCAAAGTACTGACCTGTGCAATTTCTATCAAGAGGAATTTACTGGAAAATCTTCCTTGCCTGTTGCCTAATGAATGAAATGTTTTTGTAATTGTCCCATGGGCACTAGAAAAAAAAATGACTTCTCAGTCTGAAGGGCAGAGAGTTTGATATGTAAACTTCATGTCATCCGACTGATTATATCACTAGTGTCTCCATGTCTTTATTGATGCATCCAGCCCTCAGAGAGCTGTGTTACAAATTTTCACTATTATGGTATTTCTGTCACATTTTCTTTGTATCCATGGGTGCAATTGAAGGAGCTTTTGTCATCCAAAGGGTCTGATGGTACACTGGAATGCTATTGTTACAAAGAAATACAATAGAAAAAAAGGTCACTAAGCAAAAGAAAGGCAGCATATCCAGGGACAGTAGCAGGAACCCCTGTGTGCCCTATGGAGCCTGGCCTGCCCATCCAAGGCCTGTTGCCTGCTGTTCACAGAACATCCTAGGCTGCTTTGTGTTCCAATTCTAGGTTGTGGCCAGCACATTAGCAGATTTTCCAGTTTCCATCACTTTGGACAACCAGTCTACAGAAACTGTTCAGAAATTCGTCCAGAGGTATGACACCAAGTTAAGGGAATTGAATTATATAACTAATCCCTTCTTAAAACCAAACCCATCTCCTCCTCCCCACCTTCCCACTCCTCTGTTCTGCCCGGTTAGAGCATTAGCCTCTGTGTCCTCTTAGAAGCAGAACTAAGGAGGTTGAAAAAGAAGTTTTCAATGTGACTTTTAAGGGCTTCCTGGTTTTTCTTGCATTCATGTTATATAAGGCCCAGTAAGTTACTCTGGCTCCAGGAAATGTCCATTGACTAATCTAGTGTAAGATGAAAAAGAGTCACATCTTAACTCCCTCCTCCTTCCCCCTTTCTTCTAGTTTTGCAATTCTTGAGTCAATTTCTCTTTGTTTTCACTATCACTAGTATCTTTTTGTGACTTGTATTGAAATGGTAATACATGCATCACAAATAAAACAGGAAAACACAAATTAAGAACATGATGAAATACCCCTATGCTTCCAATATGTTGGCAAACATTAAAAGTCAAAAAGTACCATGGGGCCATGGGAACTCTCAGACACTTCAGACACCACTAAGGGCAACACAAAGTGGTATAACCACTTTGAAAAACAGTTTGGTTTTACCCAGTAAAATTAAAATAAAATTATAATTAAAAATATAAAACTAAAAATATGCTTATCTTATGACCTAGAAATTCCACTTCTAGGTATATATCCGAGAGGAATATGAGAACATGTGAACACATACAAGAATAATTACAGAAGAAATATCCATATTAGTCTAATATTGGGCATAATCCATATGACTATCAAAAGTGAAATGCTTAAGTGAATACAGATATATTCATACAATGGAATGCCTTATAGCAAAATAAATTAACTGCAGCCAGTATGACTTTCAGAAACATAATGTCAAGTAGAAGCACCAGAATATGAAAGAATACTTTACTGTACACAATCTCCAATCCAAATTCGCACCTCCAAATTTCAGTCTCCAAATTCGCACCTCCAAACATCATCTGAATTCCTGACCTTTCCCTTGAAAGCCTGTTCTTCCCACCACCATGGTTAATAGAAATTCCACCCATGAGGTGCCTGGGTGGCTCGGTTGGTTAAGTGTCTGCTGTTGGCTCAGATCTCGATCCTGGGATCCTGGGATCGAGCCCTGCGTTGGGCTCCCTGCTCAGTGGAGATTCTGCTCTCCTTCTCTCCCTCTCCTACTCCCCTTGCCTGTGAGTTCTCTCTCTGTCAAATAAATAAATAAAACCTTTAAAAAGAAAGGAAGGAAGGAAGGGAGAAAGAAAGAAAGAGAGAAAGAGAGAGAGAAAGAAAGGAAGGAAGGAAGGAAGGAAGGAAGGAAGGAAGGAAGGAAGGAAGGAAGGAAGGAAAGAAAGAAACTCACTCCACCCTTCCAGTGCTCAGGCCAAGAATCTTGGAGTCATCCTTATTTCCTCTCTTCTTTTTGTGTCGAAATCTTATGCCTACTGGCTCCACCTCAAATTCTATACAGAATCCAGCCATCAAGTTCTCTGCTGAATGCTGGTCCAAGCCACTACTCTCTCTCACTGTGCTAAAGCAACAGTGCCTTGGGAGCTCCCTGTTTCCCCCAACACTGGCAAGATTCAGTAGCCCAACGTGGTCTGGCCCTCTTGTGACCTCTACTCTGCTCCTCACTCACCCTGCACCAGTCCTTTGGATTCCTTCCTAAGCCTTCAGCATGCCAAGCAGAGTCTTGCCATGGGGTCTTTGCACCTTTGCTCCCTCCCTCCACCTCCAGTCTTCCCCATGTATTTCTGCCCATTGCTTTCTTAGGTCTGTGTTCCTATTTCAAAGTATTTGAAAGATTGAGGCCTTTTGAGAACATGTTATATAAAACCGCTCCATTCCTCCACCCCTTGGCATTCCCACCCCTGGGACATTCACCAGTTTCTGACATTTTCTATAACTTACTTATTTGTTTATTGTCTTCCCCAGCCCACCACCATTTCTAGAACATTAATTCCAAGAGGACAGGGATGTTCTGTTTTGTGCATTGCTGTGTTGAAGATGCCCAGAACACTGCCTGGCACAGAGTGCACACTTATTTTAGCAATGAGTCCCTAGAAATCAGAGCCTGAGGTCAAACATGTGTGGTCATGCTTTCAGGGAGCATAAGTGAGGGAAAGAAGTGAGCCAGAGAAGGAGGGGAAAGCAAAGCCTGTTGGCACACCCAAACAGGACACAGCTAGAGAACACAGAGCAGCTACAGGAAGGGGAGGCACAGCATGTCATCTGCTTGCTCCTTTCATTGGCCAACACCCACCCCCTGGAACACCGATGTGCCTTCTTCCTCTGTCTCTCCAAGCAATCCCTGTGGGTCCACTGGGTGAAACCTGGGCAAAGAGCTCTGGAGGTAGGATTCAGGGGTGACCCTCACTCTCAGCCCCAGGGAGGCCTATAAAACATGAGGAGATGGGTCATCACAGTGACTAGTACCACAGAAAATCTAAGAGCCATTATGATGACCCTTCTAACCAGACAATAAGGCAAGTGGCCAAGGTCAGGTAGATCCAGGCCCAGGACAACCACGTAGGATGAAAATACTGGGCCTGGTAGAGCACTCACTACATTTGTTGTCAAATGAATCCTCTTTACCCAGCTGACTTGGCATGCTACTTTAACATATAATAAATGGTTGGAGTTATTTACTTTAAATCATTCTTTTACATTATACATTCTATCTTCCATTATTTTTAGAGACATTTTCTTCTATTTTGTACTATTATTTATAACAATTAACATAACTCAGTGCATGGCTTAACAGTTTAATAAAGTCAGGCCTGACTGCTTACTGCTAGCACATTCATATTATGACTTCCATTCTTGTTTGTATATTCCTCCTTGAACAGTGGGAATATGATACTGCACCCAAAACCAGGTGAGTGATTCTCCTTGGACCCACTCACTTTGGACATGGTTATCTGTACAGCCTCCCTCTCAAATCTCATGTGGAGGGCTGGTGGCCAGCTCATGACCAACTGAGACATCTGTGTAGAAGGGTGGGGTCAGGCCACAGGAGGTCTCCCCAGATGAGCTTCACTGCACCCTGCCCTTCCTTGCCCGTGGTGCATCACAGCCAATAGCAGGGAGGGTCGGGGCCAGGGCCATTCCTGGCCAGGTGGCCCACTCCCAGTCCCAAGGCTTCCCTGCATGTGCTTCCGGGGTGTCTGGTAGTACCGTTGCACACTTGGTCAGAAAGAACCACACAGGTGTCAATAATGTTGACCGTGTCAAGCATGGTAAAGTATAGTGAAATAACTAGAAATAGGGTAACCTGGGGAGTGTGGGCCCAGAAGCGTCCTTTCACGGACTTGGCCAGGAAGGAAGCAGCATGAAAGCCAGGGCAGGTGAAAGGGTGTGGTGGGTACCAAGATTGGTCAGGGCCATAGTCAGAAGAGCCTGGCACAGCATGGGACACAGAGACCCAAGGGGTGGCAATGCTAGTCAGCCAGCTCAGGGAGGACAGAGAGTGTTCCCGGGGTGAAACCTTCTCCCTGTGTCACGTACAGAAGTGAGGAAGACTCCTTGGAAGCTGAACATGCCCCAGAGCCCAGAACCTGAGAAGGGAGAGCAGACCCAGGCTGGGTGCGTGGGGCGAGAAGTGTGAGCAAGGGCCACGGGGCAGCCTGCCAGCACCCACTCCGCACTTTTATTTACATTATCCCAGGCCCAGTAAGTCTGTCTCTATTTTGTAATTACTATATTATGTAAGTTCTCGTAAATTGCCTTGAATCCTTTGCGGGAAGAGGAATGGCATTCATTAATTAACAAATTAATTAGCAAGTCTTTTTCCACCCATTCTTTACACCTGGGCCTGCCCATTCCCACAGCACACAACTTGAGCACCCCGCAGGTGGGAATGGGGCAGCTTTAGAGAGAAGGCTGTGTGCTGGCAGGCAGGAGTCCCACTCAGAGATCCTGGAAGCCCACCCTGCCTTACACAGCCCCTCCCTGAGGCCTGCAGGCAGCAGAGAGAAGCCTGATGCTTTGGAACTGGGTACCACCCTCAAGGCATCCTGACTACCTGAGCATCCCCCACCCACTCTGCACTCTACTAGCAGGACAGCCCCATTTCCCTCCTCCTTGTTCCCAAGCCCCACTGCACTAGCCCCACCCCATGCTCTTCATGGTGCTGGGCCACAGCAGCTCCGTAGTTGGGCCAAGCTCAACAGGCACAGGGCAGACCCAACGCAGCCTCCATCAGGGACCATGACAGGCAGCCCCTACATTCGTCTCTCCCCAACACCATAGCCAGAGCAGGCACAGCCCCCATTTGCCCCTGCAGACCCACTTGCCATGGATCTTCCTGTTGGATCTGGGCAATGAGAGGACTTTGCCAGAGCCTGGAGACAGAAGGAAGCAGGTCAGAACCGCCTAGTATCCTTTGGCTCACTCCCTGCCAGGCCACAGTGGGCAGGGCTGTGTCTGCAACCATGGCCTCTGTGAGGATCCCTTCCTACAACCAGAGCCTTCTTCAGGTTCTGGATGGCCCCCATCTCAGGCTGCTGACAGCTCTATGGCTGCTAGGTCTTTATGCTCCCCGGTTCCTTCCCCAGTCACCAGGATGAGTGGGCAAGTCCCTACTGGGACCTTTTCCTGTATATCCTTTTGATTCTGAGCTGCCTCAGACAAATCTCTCCCAAGAGAGAGAAATATGCATAAGCCACCTTAAGTCCAATGTCAGAGGGCCCCAAGACCATCCTCACACTCGATGACTTGCTAGAAGGACAAACTGTTTGACAAACTCATTGGTACGGTTTATTACAGTGAAAGAATACAGACAAAAAGGGAAAAGTCACCCAGGAGAAACCAGGCACAAGCTTCCAGGAGTCCTCTCCCAAAAGTATCAAGGGAGACACCCTTAATTCCCCCAGCAACAACTCAGAAATAGCTGCAGAGTTCCCAACCATGGAAGCTCACCTGAGCCCTGTGTCTAGAGTTTTTACCAGGAATCAGGTAAGCCTGCAGCACCTATGTGACTGGCTTCAGCTACTCAGACTCCAGCCCCCCTCCCAGAGGAAACCCAGGTATTGTCTATAAATCACACCAGCAGGATAAACTTATCTCACCTAACCGGTATAGCATGGCCCAAGACCTCAGGCATACAAAAACACTCTTACCAGACAGAATAGTCTAAGATCTCTGAAAAGGCCTTTCTTTGGAATGTGCAGGGTTTGGGCAACCCCAGCCTGCTGACTTAACCCTTTCCTACCCAGCCACAAAGCAAAAGAAGGATAAAGTACATCCTGGAGCTTGGGGCAGGGCTGCCAGCTGAGCCTCCAGGGAAGCAGAACAGAACAGGAAAGTCATTAGGCGTCATTAGGCATCAGGGTTCCCTTCTCCGTCCCTCCCAGTAGGGCCCTCCTGGTCTCTCTTCCTGCTTTTTCCTGCCTCGGTTTCCTCGTCTTCCTTCTCTTCTCTTCCTCTCACCTCTCCCCTCTATTCTCTCTCTTTCTTTCTCTCCCTCCTTCCCAGCATCTTCTTCCACAGGCACATGGCCCAAAGGTAGTTCCCAGGGCCACCTGCCATATAATTTCTCTGGGTTCAAGTACAGTCATAGGCTTCTGAAGCTCAGTTCTGAGAGAGGAGGAGAGAGAAATGGACAGGTCCAGCTTGAGTCAGGTGCTCCCCTGGGGTTGTTGTCAGCCACAGTCAGACAGGTGGGTACAGAGAAAGGTGGTGTGGGCTGGGGCAACTCCTCAAATGCATCCATGCCACAGGCATGGTGCTCAGCACAGATGGTGGAAGGTGGGACCCTGGAGCTCACACAGGAAGTGGAGAGACAGTGCACATGTGAAAAGAGGAGCCTGAGGTACAACTCTGCCCATTGAAAGAGGGGAGGTATCAGCACAGCACCCTGGAATTGGTCTTTTTCAAAAAGGTGTGAAACAGTCGAAAATAATCTCAGTCTAAAACAATTTAGCCTTATTGCCAAAAGAAGGCGTGTCGACCTGATGCTGCACCTAAGTCCCCCAGGTGGACATAACTGGTCTCCAAGAAAGGGGACGTGAGCAAAAGGGGTACTTTAACAAAAGGCACGGGGCCACAGATCCCTTGTCTTTTGATCCCACATTATCAGAACACCCCCACTCCAAAGGACTGGGTGGCTCTCTCTGGCTCACAGAAGAAAAAGGACACTAGTGACCTCCCCAAGAGACCCTCCCATCATAGGAAGAAGGAGAAGGATCTGGGTAATGAGGTGGTCAGGGGCCTGTGAGGAAGGCTGTGCCAGCCGAGGCATGAGGCTGGTGCCAGGAGCAGCTACTTTGGCCTGAGGGTTGACGGGGCCGGGGGGTGGGGAGTGGCATGATGTTCTTCAGGGAAAAGGAAGAGGAATGCCAGAGCGCAAAGCAGCAGCACTGGGACCCAGCCACCAGGCTTAAAGAACAGTGTTACAGGACCTGTGACGCTTTGTAGCAGGGCCAGGAAGCACGGGGACACATCCTTCGGGGCAAGTAAGCTGGGGACAGCCCAGAGCAGGGAGGCCTCCTCCCAGTAGGGTATGGGAGCTTCGACCCCATAGCTGGACCAAATGGGAACACATGTTTGCACATCTTTGCTGGAGAAGTGGACGTATGACCACTTGCCCAACCCCCATCACAGAGGCACCCTTGCTCACTCCTGCTTCTCCACTGTGGAAACAGTCTCAATCATCATCCTGGTAGTTCTCACAGGGGGTGTCAAGACCGGTATTGGATTAAAGGCTATTTCCTTGAAGAAATGCATTATTGAACACACAGAGACCAATGGATGGGAGTTCTTAGGGTGTCCCATCCACAGTAGAAAGACAAGGGAGCAATGCTGAGGGCACAAGGTCTTTCCTGCTGCCCATAAGAGCAAGTCTGGCTCCCAGCCAGCCAGAGAGTAACAGAGATTACATCCAGAGTGCACTTGGCAATCACGGTCCCACTGGCTCATGTGAGGCTTCTATGCACCTGAGGCAGCCCCTCCAGCAGGGATGCTGGGCCTCCCAGGAACCAGGGTGGTACCCAGCATACTTTTCCACAGCACCATCTTTCTCACCTCTTCCCCCAGGCGAGGCATTTAACCCCCCTGAGTTGCTGTTTATCCATCAGTAAAATGGATAGAATAATATCAATCTCACCAGGGTGTTATTTAGACCTATTTATTAATGCTGGCAATATACTCAGAGCTCTCAAGATTAAAGCAATAGATCACTGGGAAATAGTATCGCATCCTGTTGCCATAGGGATGATTCCATCCTTTGGCTCCTCCTCAGAGCCCCGCTGTAGCATTAGGCTCCAAGGGTCTGGGGAGCAGAACTGCACCAACCAGGACATTAACACTAACAACAGCGATAATTAAATTACACAGAGAGGAAGCCCATGAAATATGTATGGGAGAGAAATGGATTTAATTCCTTTAGGCAAATGGGCATGTTTTCCCATTAGAAATGGCTCCCCAGAGCCTGCATCTGGCTCTCTGTGACACTCCTTTCTTTACACAAGGCAGGAGGACTGGGGAGTTTGGGTAGGGGCCTAAGTTAGGAGCAGAGGTGAGACAGAGATCCAAACAATCTTTCTGAAAGCAACAGCCACCGCTGGCCCAGAGCCGGGCTGGGTGTCTCGGGCTCAAAGGCCCCTGAGTGTGTCCCTCATCTACCACTCACAACCAAATTCCCTAACTTTCTAGTTGCCTCTCCTGTAAGATGGAAGAGGTGATGGCGGGGGTGGGGGGGCGGTGGGGGACGGGTGACCTAGGATTGTTGAAATGATTCAAGAATACAGGAACGAGCCTGGCTTCCCTCACCAGTGACCCCTGAGGGAACGGGATCACCGCCCCTGTGCACAGAAGATCTTCAGGTCTCAGAATTGAGTCAGGAAAATTCTCTACATGCTGTGGGCTCACCAATCCACTGTCCAGCGGGAGCAGACTCAGCCATAAACTGGGCCACAATGCAGACACATTGAAGCTGCATTTCCCAACCACGTCTCCCAACACTCCCACATGCAGCCCATTGTCCTCACCCTCCAAGGCCAGCCCAGCCCCTTCCAGGAGCCGTGTCCACCCTCAGCCCTGCTCAGCACAGGCCCTATGGCAGCTCCATCCTATGGACAGGGACCAGCAGTCTCTCCTTCACGCTCTCTTTCTGTCCAGACTGGCGGTGAATCTTGGCTACAACTCTCTGAGTGCAGAAACAGAAACAGAAACAGATCACTACCCAGTTTGGAGCTGTTGGCCACCCTGACCAGAAGCCTGAGAAAAGTCTATTACCAGAGGCCTGGGCCCCTGAAGAGAGGGCCTGGAAGCCCCAGCTTTGAGCCAGACACACAGTGGGCACTTAGCAAATGTGGTATTGCCCCAGCAACAACACTAAGAAAAATGCCCCACACTCCGCATCTCTGCCTACTGTTGAAAGCCCTCCTGACCCAGCTCGGTGGAATCCCAGTGAGCCAGACAGAGAGCAGACATACAGGCCAATTTGGGGGGCTTCCTCTCCCCAGGAAAGGCAACACCATGGGCACCTGGGAAGGTACTGGATGTGGCCTGGGCCACAGCCCTCCTTTCCTGGCTGTGGTCTCTTCTTATGGTCTCTCCTCCCAAGAAGGGCCTCAGGAACAGCTCCTGTAGCTGTTATTTATACTGTGCTATGAATTTAAATCCCCATGGTAATAACAGGAATGAGTAGCAGTTAGTGAGCACAATGCATGTAAAGCATGCTCTCATAAATGCGAGAGCCCCTTGAGGCTGCTGTTGTTACCATGCCCATTGCACAGATGAAGAAACTGAAGCTCAGTGAGCTCAATCAGTAGCTCACAGTCACTGAGCATGTCAGCAGGGGCAGGATCAGACCCAGCTTGGTCCTCTCTCCTGGGACACTTGTATTTTTTTTTTTTTAAGATTTTATTTATTTGACAGAGAGAGAGAGGAGAGATCACAAGTAGGCAGAGAGGCAGGCAGAGAGAGTGGGGAAGCAGGCTCCTTGCTGAGCAGAGAGCCCAATCCGGGGCTCAATCCCAGGACCCTGAGACCATGACCTGAGCCAAAGGCAGAGGTCCAACCCACTGAGCCACCCAGGTGCCCCAAGACTTGTATTCTTAACTACGTTGCTCATCACCGAGGGAAGGGATATGTGTGCTGATGGGGGGGGTCCTGATTTTGTCCCTTTGTACCCCACCTTCCTCAGAAGTTTGACAGAGCCCTCTTCCACCTGTGTGTTATAATGTCCAGGGGAGAATTGGTCTCAGCTCCCCCCACCCCGCAAGACAATATCTAAAGTAACCCTGGTCTCACAGACGCACACAGGGGTCAAGGAGGAGCACCTCCCCTCAGGAGCTGCCACCAAGCACTCCTCTGAGGTCCCCAGGGCATCCCTTCCCCGGGAAGTCACTGCCTCAGCCTGGGCTTCGCATCATCTTGGAGGGCTCACCTCAGTTAGGCCTTGTGTCCCACTCAGACCAGGAGCTCCTCACAGGCAGAGACAGAGCCTAATTCATTTGAGATCTGGGCCACACTGCACCCTTCCCCCAACATACACATACACACACACACACATTCACACAGACAAACCAGATCTGTCTGATTCAGAGCCCAGCGCTTTCTGTGCCCACCTTATCAAGGCTCAGAAAGATTAGCAGAACCCCTGCCACTAAGACACAGGGCCCTTGTTGCTGTGGCTCTGGGAATTAACCAGCAGAGTTCTTGTATCCTTGCATGGTAAAGTTGATCTCAGCAGTGTCCCTTCACCCTTTGCAACGTGCCAGGCACTGTTCTAGGCATGGAGGAGACCCAGAGAACAAAACAAACCCCAACCCTCATGAAGTTCACAAGTCTACATCAGATGGCAATGTGCACAGGACTGGGGAGGGGGGTGGGTAGGGAGAGCAGGTGACAGCTAAGCAAGCATCGGACAGGAGTCTAGGAGCTGACCACGGGGCATCAGGAAATAAGAGTTCTCCAGGCAAGCACATAGCATGTGCCAAGGCCCTGAGGCTCAACCTTCCCACTGGGTCCAGGTAAATGGAAGAAACTTATTGAGCACCTGGTGGTCAGATGATGGCCCAGCCCTTGCCTGGTACTTTCAGTTACCCACAACCATCTGGTAAGGGTTAGTGCCATTTTGCTGTTGAGAAAACTGAGGCTCAGAGATCTCAGATGGTTTTCGAAAGGTCACTCTCTAGTGTGTATGACTCAATCACAGTCCAGCTGGTTCCATGTGTCTGTCCACGTGGCCTCTTTAATGCTAAGAGTCCAGCTCACCATGGGCTCACCCAGCAGGCCTCCTGAAATGAGTGAATGTACTAACCAACAGCAAGACACTCCTCTAACATGGCAGTCTCCTGACCCCTGCTGGCAAGGAGAAACAGTCTGGCCGGGCAGGGGGTCGGCTCGGGGGCCATGGCTAGCTAAGTCTGGTGTCCGACCTGCTGCCACACAGCCTCAGGCCAAAACTAAGGAAAGCAGAACAGTGACCCCCGGTCCATCTCTCTTCGCCCAGATCCAGGCCCAGGAGAGACATGCTGGGTTGATCAGACACCCACTCTTGTCTAGCAAGGTATTCTGATCCACATTAGACCACAGCCCCTAAGAAGTAACAGCAAGGAAAGGCATCAGAACCTCCAGGACCAGCTCAGCCCACCTCTCCAGCCACCCGAGCTCCCACCTTCACCCTTTGGGTCCCAGCCACATGAGGCTTCTCCTGGTTCCCTGCAAGGAGCCACTTGGCCCGGAGAATTGGGTGTGGCATCCCTCTACCTATAATGCTTTGCGTGGCCACTCCTACTTCTGAGACTCAGCTCAAATGGCTTCCTAACCCCCACTCTCCATCCATACCCCCTTGGAGGCCCAGCCCACCAGGGGTTGACCTCCTATTATGGCCACAGTACTCAAGGCAGATCTCCTCCTGGAAGCAGCCCCTGACATTGCATCCCGCTGCCCTTGTCCCCAGACAGTCACCAGCAGGCTGTCCAGAAAGCATTTGGGAATGGAACCAACCCTTTTTGCACATCTCAGGCAATGTGTTTTCTTTTTCTGAGAGTGCTGCAAATCCATTTCCCTGACAGTGATGGGAATGGGTATTGTCAGCGGTGGGGAGAGCACATTATGAATGATTCCACTTGAGTCCATTTTTAAAAGGAGGAAATCAATACGCTCTTCCCGGCATCATCTGCTCCCCTCACCTGACCTCTGTGCTCAGGCCCCAGCTGCTCTTCCCACCACGCTTTCTCTTCCTTCCTTCCCAGAAAGGGCTGTTTCTTTCTCCACACCACCCACAAAGCCTCAGGGAAAGCACACTTCTCTTCTGGGGAATGTGTAGGTGCAGACACTGACACAGGTCACTGGGGTAGAAGTACCTGATCTCCAAGGACAGTCTATGCTTGAGAAACCTCCAAGGACTCCAGTAAATGCACAGCCCCAGCCTGGAGCCTCTGAAATCACAGTGAAGGGTGGGCCTACCTTATGTTGGGTGTGCCTGGCATCCCACACATTGTTTACCAAACTAGAGGGAACACCAGGGACCAGTCCCAGGATCTGCCCTAGCACCTGCATCAGATGGGCCGGTGAGGAAACAGGTTCAGTGAAGCAAAGCAGTGTCCAAGGACACAGCTCAAATGTGGCAAAACCTGGATGCTAACCAGGCTTTCTGCAGCAGCACCAGGGACTGGCCCTAAGAATGCACAGGTCCTGGGGCCACACCATCCAGGGTCCAGCTCTACCCCCCACAAGCTGCATGGCCTGGACAAGTCACTTCACGTCCGCAAGCCTCTGAAACGGAGCTGATACAGCCACCCTGATGCAGTGCTATGGGTCCCTGCAGGAAGGACATGGTCAACGCACACCGTGAGTGAGGCAGTCCGTCACCGACCCCTCCGGGCTGTCGGACACCGGGTCTCTGCTGTCTCCTCTCCTCACAGACCTCAGGATTGTCTGTGCTCTATAGCCTTGGCACAAAGCTATCCTGGCCTCACCTGGCTGTCCCTTCCCTGCCAGGAAGCCCTCAGCCTGTGTGACAACAGCTGCACACAGCCCCTTGGCCTCAGGCTCACTTTAATAATGAGAGTTCAGTGAGAGTTATTTTTACTTGATTAACTCTCCCTCACCCCAAAGTCAGGCCATTCATTTATCTGTTCTGCTTTGGAAGCATTTCCACAAATTCACTCTGGAGGACACATGATTCAGCAAAAAAAAAAAGGTGGGGGTAGGCAACACAACAGACTGAGACCCAGTTCCAGCTGTGCCACCAACAGGGTGTGACCTGAGACACTGTCCTTCCAACTCCAGCCTCAGTTTCCCCCTCTATAAAATGAAGGGGGTGAACTAAATGAGTCACTAGGGCCCCCTCAGTGGAAGGAGCACCTCCTTTCTGAGCAAGATGCAGTTTCTACAGGGCCTGTTTCGGTCGAGGTGTTGCCTGCCCTGAGATGGCTGAGTAACTTACAAGTCAGAGAGCTGTAGCCTTGTTCACACTGTGAACCCCACAGAAAGGCTTCCCTCACCTCAAGACCCAGGCAGAGTCTTAGGGTTACCATCCAGAATTTTGCTGGTCACTGTAAGAGGAGAAGACCTCTGAAGGGCTGACATCAGAAATGAAATGCCCTGTCTGGGTGTTACACTCATCAATTCTGCTCAAAAATAAGCCAGAACCAGGCACTGGGCCTCCACCTGCAGGGGAGCCAGGAAGTTCCCCCTGCCCTGTGTTGGAAGGTAGAATGCCAGGCATATGAGGAACAGTCCACTGACCACCACCCACATCTAAGTCTCCCAGGCTGGGGCCGAGGAGGGGCTGCCTGGCCATGAGGGACGAAGGGAGCAGACCAGTACCACCTGGTCCTTGATTGGCATCAGCTCCGAGCCCTGGACAGGGAGGAAGGAGAGCCTCGGCTACCCAGACTCCTCTGGGAGGAAGTGTGAGGACTCTGGGACTGCAGCTTGGGCCCTCTCATGCATCTGAGCACCCTCATGAGGGTCCTATACATAGGCAGCTTCTCAGGGGAGCAAGAAGGGGAAGTCGATGCTGGCAGGCACTTGGGAACCCTGGAGATCCCAGAAAGGCTGTGGTGTGGGGATGGGGAAGGTCAAAGGGACCAGTGAGGCCAGAATTAAACCTTGGGAATTACTGCTGCTCGTGTAGCTCCCTCCTCACAAGCCAGGACCAGATACCCCAGCGCTGCCTGGGGAGGTCCTTCCTGACAGGACCATGGGAATGCACAGGTGCAGAGAGATGTCTAGGGGCAGTTGCAATAACCATCCTAGCGCCATATTCACTGCATCTTTCAGCATGCACATAGGCAAAAACCAATGTGGTGTGCCAAAGACCAGACATTGTTTATTCATTCACCCTTCTCTCATTCAGCGAAATAGGTGTCAGGCATGAGCAGTCCCAGCCCCTTCCCTCAGACACTTGGACTCGATGTGGGGACTGAGTCCCTATCCCAGGCCCTCTCCGACCTTGCAGCCCCGACAGGAGCATCACCCTGTGTTTCCCACGACCACCCAGCACCAGTTCCTGGGATGAGATGTCCTTAGAGCCAACACTGAGCAGCTGCCCACTAGCTTGGCATGACCTGGCATGTCCTTGGAAGCCACTGCATGAGGGCTCCAGGCTGCGGCCTTTAGCAGCAGCTAGGTGACTACTCCAGGTACATAGGGGAGACAATAGAGGCCCATAAGAGTTTTGTCTTGACCCTAGCTGGCAAATTGCCCAGTGAGGACTAGACCCAGCTGACCTGCCTCAGGAGAAAAGAGAATTCACAGCAGCCAGCAACTGACTGCATTTCCTTCAGGGAACCAGGAGAATGGCATGTGTGGGAGGGCCCACAAGGGCCTCCAACCAAAGAAGATGATGAAACTTTGGTTTGCCCTCAGGTCAGGTCCTTCTGGTGCCTCATCCTCTAAGAGGCTTTCTCTGTACCTCCTGCCCCACCCGGGCTCCCCTTCACCACAGCTGGGAGGCCTTGTCTTCCATCAGCTGCCCCAGTGCATGGTGGATTCTGGCTCCCATCAGTGTCCCCCTTTGGCCTCTGAGCCCAGCACAGGCTCTGCCTTGACATGATCAGGACATTTGTAGGATGGGAAGCATGAATTCATTCATACCTACCTGATACCAACATAGTAATAGCATTTCACACTCTCTTTAATTTTTTAAATAACTTCTGTCTTAATAGAAAATATGTAAAATACCAAAAAATTCAAAACTCTGAAACTCCCTGTTGACTACTGTCTCTGTCACTAGAAATATTGTCAAATATTTCCTTCCAGACTTTTCTCTATGCTTAGCTTCTGTTTGTTCAAAAAGCAAAATTAAAAGAACGGGGTATGATCTATAGCCTGGTGTTTGTACTTGAGGTCACATTGCAAGCGCTTTATGGTGTTAATTCATATGTTTAGTAAACCCTGTAAAAGCCACGAGGCATTCATTCGAATCACTCCATAATTTTTTTTAATTTTATTTTTTATAAACATATATTTTTATCCCCAGGGGTACAGCTCTGCGAATCGCCAGGTTTACACACTTCACAGCACTCACCATAGCACATACCCTCCCCAATATGCATAACCCCGCCCCCCTCTCCCAACTCCCCTCCCCCCATCAACCCTCAGTTTGTTTTGTGAGATTAAGAGTCACTTATGGTTTATCTCCCTCCCAATCCCATCTTGTTTCATTTACTGTTCTCATAACCCCTTAACCCCCCATGTTGCATCTCCACTTCCTCATATCAGGGAGATCATATGATAGTTGTCTTTCTCTGATTGACTTATTTCGCTAAGCATGATACCCTCTAGTTCCATCCACGTCGTCGCAAATGGCAAGATTTCATTTCTTTTGATGGCTGCATAGTATTCCATTGTGTATATATACCACATCTTCTTTATCCATTCGTCTGTGGATGGACATCTAGGTTCTTTCCATAGTTTGGCTATTGTAGACATTGCTGCTATAAACATTCGGGTGCACGTGCCCCTTCGGATCACTATGTTTGTATCTTTAGGGTAAATACCCAGCAGTGCAATTGCTGGGTCATAGGGTAGTTCTATTTTCAACATTTTGAGGAACCTCCATGCTGTTTTCCAGAGTGGTTGCACCAACTTGCATTCCCACCAACAGTGTAGGAGGGTTCCCCTTTCTCGGCATCCTCACCAGCATCTGTCATTTCCTGACTTGTTAATTTTAGCCATTCTGACTGGTGTGAGGTGATATCTCATGGTGGTTTTGATTTGTATTTCCCTGATGCCGAATGATGTGGAGCACTTTTTCATGTGTCTGTTGGCCATCTGGATGTCTTCTTTGCAGAAATGTCTGTTCATGTCCTCTGCCCATTTCTTGATTGGATTATTTGTTCTTTGGGTGTTGAGTTTGCTAAGTTCTTTATAGATTTTGGACACTAGCCCTTTATCTGATATGTCATTTGCAAATATCTTCTCCCATTCTGTCAGTTGTCTTTTGGTTTTGTTCACTGTTTCCTTTGCTGTGCAAAAGCTTTTGATCTTGATAAAATCCCAATAGTTCATTTTTGCCCTTGCTTCCCTTGCCTTTGGTGATGTTCCTAGGAAGATGTTGCTGCGGCTGAGGTCGAAGAGGTTGCTGCCTGTGTTCTCCTCAAGGATTTTGATGGATTCCTTTCTCACATTGAGATCCTTCATCCATTTTGAGTCTATTTTCGTGTGTGGTGTAAGGAAATGATCCAATTTCATTTTTCTGCATGTGGCTGTCCAATTTTCCCAACACCATTTATTGAAGAGGCTGTCTTTTTCCATTGGACATTCTTTCCTGCTTTGTCGAAGATTAGTTGCCCATAGAGTTGAGGATCTATTTCTGGGCTCTCTATTCTGTTCCATTGATCTATGTGTCTGTTTTTGTGCAAGTACCATGCTGTCTTGATGATGACAGCTTTGTAATAGAGCTTGAAGTCCGGAATTGTGATGCCACCAACTTTGGCTTTCTTTTTCAATATTCCTTTGGCTATTCGAGGTCTTTTCTGATTCCATATGAATTTTAGGATTATTTGTTCCATTTCTTTGAAAAAAATGGATGGTACTTTGATAGGAATTGCATTAAATGTGTAGATTGCTTTAGGTAGCATAGACATTTTCACAATATTTATTCTTCCAATCCAGGAGCATGGAACATTTTTCCATTTCTTTGTGTCTTCCTCAATTTCTTTCATGAGTACTTTATAGTTTTCTGTGTATAGATTCTTAGTCTCTTTGGTTAGGTTTATTCCTAGGTATCTTATAGTTTTGGGTGCAATTGTAAATGGGATGGACTCCTTAATTTCTCTTTCTTCTGTCTTGTTGTTGGTGTAGAGAAATGCAACTGATTTCTGTGCATTGATTTTATATCCTGACACTTTACTGTACAAGTTCTAGCAGTTTGGGAGTGGAGTCTTTTGGGTTTTCCACATATAGTATCATATCATCTGCAAAGAGTGATAGTTTGACTTCTTCTTTGCCGATTTGGATGCCTTTAATTTCCTTTTGTTGTCTGATTGCTGAGGCTAGGACTTCTAGTACTATGTTGAATAGCAGTGGTGATAACGGACATCCCTGCCATGTTCCTGACCTTAGCGGAAAAGCTTTCAGTTTATCTCCATTGAGAATGATATTTGCGGTGGGTTTTTCATAGATGGCTTTGATAATATTGAGGTATGTGTCATCTATCCCTAATCTTTGAAGAGTTTTGATCAGGAAGGGATGCTCTACTTTGTCAAATGTTTTTTCAGTATCTATGGAGAGTATCATATGATTCTTGTTCTTTCTTTTATTAATGTGTTGTATCACATTGATTGATTTGCGGATGTTGAACCAACCTTGCAGCCCTGGAATAAATCCCACTTGGTCGTGGTGAATAATCCTTTTAATGTACTGTTGAATCCTATTGGCTAGTATTTTGGCGAGAATTTTTGCATCTGTGTTCATCAAGGATATTGGTCTGTAGTTATCTTTTTTGATGGGATCCTTGTCTGGTTTTGGGATCAAGGTGATGCTGGCCTCATAAAATGAGTTTGGAAGTTTTCTTTCTATTTCTATTTTTTGGAACAGTTTCAGGAGAATAGGAATTAGTTCTTCTTTAAATGTTTGGTAGAATTCCCCGGGGAAGCCGTCTGGCCCTGGGCTTTTGTTTGTTTGGAGATTTTTGATGACTGTTTCAATCTCCTTACTGGTTATGGGTCTGTTCAGGCTTTCCATTTCTTCCTGGTTCAGTTGTGGTAGTTTATATGTCTCTAGGAATGCATCCATTTCTTCCAGATCGTCCAATTTGTTGGTGTAGAGTTGCTCATAGTATGTTCTTATACTTGTCTGTATTTCTTTGGTGTTCGTTGTGATCTCTCCTCTTTCATTCATGATTTTATTTATTTGGGTCCTTTCTCTTTTCTTTTTGATAAGTCTGGCCAGGGGTTTATCAATCTTATTAATTCTTTCAAAGAACCAGCTCCTAGTTTCGTTGATTTGTTCTATTGTTTTTTTGGTTTCTATTTCATTGATTTCTGCTCTGATCTTTATGATTTCTCTTCTCCTGCTGCGTTTAGGCTTTCTTTCTTGTTCTTTCTCCAGCTCCTTTAGGTGTAGGGTTAGGTTGTGTACCTGAGACCTTTCTTGTTTCTTGAGAAAGGCTTGTACCGCTATATATTTTCCTCTCAGGACTGCCTTTGTTGTGTCCCACAGATTCTGAACCATTGTGTTTTCATTATCATTTGTTTCCATAAATTTTTTCAATTCTTCTTTAATTTCCTTGTTGACCCATTCATTCTTTAGAAGGATGCTGTTTAATCTCCATGTATTTGGGTTCTTTCCAAATTTCCTCTTGTGATTGAGTTTTAGCTTCAGAGCATTGTGGTCTGAAAATATGCAGGGAATGATCCCAATCTTTTGATACCAGTTGAGACTTGATTTAGGACCAAGAACGTGATCTATTCTCGAGAATGTTCCATGTGCACTAGAGAAGAATGTGTATTCTGTTGCTTTGGGATGAAATGTTCTGAATATATCTGTGATGTCCATCTGGTCCAGTGTGTCATTTAAGGCCTTGATTTCCTTGTTGATCTTTTGCTTGGATGATCTGTCCATTTCAGTGAGGGGAGTGTTAAAATCCCCTACTATTATTGTATTCTTGTCAATGTGTTTCTTTGATTTTGTTATTAATTGGTTTATATAGTTGGCTGCTCCCACGTTAGGGGCATAGATATTTATAATTGTTAGATCTTCTTGTTGGACAGTTCCTTTGAGTATGATATAGTGTCCTTCCTCATCTCTTATTATAGTCTTTGGCTTAAAATCTAATTGATCTGATATAAGGATTGCCACTCCTGCTTTCTTCTGATGTCCATTAGCATGGTAAATTCTTTTCCACCCCCTCACTTTAAACCTGGAGGTGTCTTCGGGTTTAAGATGAGTTTCTTGTAGGCAACATATAGATGGGTTTTGTTTTTTTATCCATTCTGATACCCTGTGTCTTTTGATTGGGGCATTTAGCCCATTAACATTCAGGGTAAGTATTGAGAGATATGAATTTAGTGCCATTGTATTGCCTGTAAGGTGACTGTTATTGTATATTGTCTCTGTTTCTTTCTGATCTACTACTTTGAGGGTCTCTCTTTGCTTAGAGGACCCCTTTCAATATTTCCTGTAGAGCTGGTTTGGTATTTGCAAATTCTTTCAGTTTTTGTTTGTCCTGGAAGCTTTTAATCTCTCCGTCTATTTTCAATGATAGCCTAGCTGGATATAGTATTCTTGGCTGCATGTTTTTCTCATTTAGTACTCTGAATATATCATGCCAGCTCTTTCTGGCCTGCCAGGTCTCTGTGGATAAGTCTGCTGCCAATCTAATATTTTTACCATTGTACGTTACAGACTTCTTTTCCCGGGCTGCTTTCAGGATCTTTTCTTTGTCACTAAGACTTGTAAATTTTACTATTAGGTGATGGGGTGTGGACCTATTCTTATTGATTTTGAGGGGGGTTCTCTGAACCTCCTGGATTTTGATGCTTGTTCCCTTTGCCATATTGGGGAAATTCTCTCCAATAATTCTCTCCAACATACCTTCTGCTCCCCTCTCTGTTTCCTCTTCTTCTGGAATCCCAATTATTCTAATGTTGTTTCGTCTTATGGTGTCACTTATCTCTCGAATTCTTCCCTCGTGGTCCAGTAGCTATTTGTCCCTCTTTTACTCAGCTTCTTTATTCTCTGTCATTTGGTCTTCTATATCGCTAATTCTTTCTTCTGCCTCATTTATCTTAGCAGTGAGAGCCTCCATTTTTTATTGCACCTCATTAATAGCTTTTTTGATTTCAACTTGGTTAGATTTTAGTTCTTTTATTTCTCCAGAAAGGGCTTTTATATCTCCCGAGAGGGTTGCTTTAATATCTTCCATGCCTTTTTCAAGCCCGGCTAGGACCTTGAGAATCATCATTCTGAACTCTATATCTGACATATTACCAATGTCTGTATTGATTAGTTCCCTAGCCTTTGGTACTGCTTCTTGTTCTTTTTTTTTGTTGTGAATTTTTCCGCCTTGTCATTTTGTCCAGATAAGAGTATATGAAGGAGCAAGTAAAATACTAAAAGGGTGGCAACAACCCCAGGAAAATATGCTTTAGCCAAATCAGAAGAGATCCCAAATCGTGAGGGGGGAGAGAGGGGATAAAAAGGGGTTCAGAAAGGAAAAAAAAAAAAAAAGAAACTATTAAAAAAAAAGAAAGCCGAGGGGCACCTGGGTGGCTCAGTGGGTTAAGCCTCTGCCTTCGGCTCAGGTCATGATCTCAGGGTCCTGGGATCGAGTCCCGCATCGGGCTCTCTGCTCAGCAGGGAGCCTGCTTCCCTCTCTCTCTCTCTCTCTCTTTGCCTGCCTCTCTGTCTACTTGTGATCTCTCTCTGTCAAATAAATAAAATCTTAAAAAAAAAAAAAAGAAAGCCGATAAAAAATATAAAAAAGGAAAAAATATATATATATATATTAGATAAACTATTTAAAAAAACGTTAAAAAAGAAAACGGTAAAAGTTAAAAAAATTTAGCAGAAGAAGAGAAAAAAATATTGAAAAAGAAAAAAGAAATTAAATTAACTGCAAGGCTAAAGAATCATGGGGAGAAAGCCATGAGTTCCATGCTTTGCTTTCTTCTCCTCTGGAATTCCGCCGCTCTCGTTGGTATTGAAACTGCACTCCTTGGTAGGTGAACTTGGTCCTGGCTGGGTTTCTCGTTGATCTTCTGGGGGAGGGGCCTGTTGTAGTGATTCTCAAGCGTCTTTGCCCCAGGCATAGTTGCACCGCCCTTACCCGGGGCTGGGCTGAGTAATCCGCTCGGTTTGCTGGGTTTGCTTTCGGGAGCTTTTGTTCCCTGAGCGCTTTCCGTAGAGTTCTAGAAGACGGTAATGATGATGGCGGCCTCCTGGGCCCTCCCGAGAGCCCGGGGCCCCACTCCTCAGTGCACCCTCAGAGAACAGCGCCCAATTACTCCCGTTATCCTGGCCTCCGGCCGCGCTCCGAGCTGACCGAGCCTGTGACCGGTTCAAGGTAACCCCGAGTTTAGAGTTTACTCCTCGGCTCTGTCTCTGTAGCCGGCTTCCCTGTTCTAATACCGGTAAGCTCTGCGACACTCAGATACCCCCGATCCTTCTGTGACCCTGTGGGACCTGAGGCCGCACTGAACCCGCCTGGGCTTCACCCCAGTTAAGCCTCTGGAGCGATGTCCCTCAGTGGAACAGACTTTTAAAAGTCCTGATTTTGTGCTCGGTTGCTCCGCCGCTCGCCGGGAGCCGGCCCCTCCCCCTCGGTCTATCTTCCAGTCGCTTTGGATTCACTTCTCCGCCAGTCCTACCTTTCAGATAGTGGTTGATTTTCTGTTTCTAGAATTGCTGTTCTTCTTCTCTTCAATCTCCTGTTGGATTTGTAGGTGTTTGCAATCTTTAGATAAGCTATTTAGCTGATCTCCCGCTACCTGAAGTAGTCTCAGTCTGCTACTTCTCCACCATCTTGACTCCTCCCTCGAATCACTCCATAATTTAAATGGCCATTCCCCTAATGCGGACCTTCAGAAGTTGCCAGTTTCAGGCCACATAAATAAAGCTGCAGGGCCTCTTTCTGGGTAAGAATCGTAGTCTGAGTGTCCAAGCATGCCCAGGGCACATTCTCATCTGTTCTCCTTGCTTTAAGTCCTGCCGCACACAGCCAGCGCCATCTCAAGAGAGGTCCAAAAATCTCCCCTCTGCAGGCACCCCAGGTCCTCCTGGATCTGCTCTCACCTCCAGCCTGAAGAGGGACAGGTGCTCACAGTGGCATCTCCCCATCCTGAGCTCTCCCTAGTGCCCCTCACCCCTGCTCTCTTCACACCTTTCACAGAGGGCTGGCCCAGGGCGGCCACATACCAAATGTGCTGGAGCCCTACCCGAGGATGAGTTAGTTACTGGTTTGGAGAAAACCAAGTCTGCCTTAGGGAAAGGTGTGGGATGCCCTTCCTAAAAGCATAGGCAGGCCCTGGGGGGTGGGGTTCCCTGGGGCAGGCACTCCCTGGCCCCTGGGTTTCTCTCTGTGCTCTGCTTGCTCTCCCCTTCTCTGGACCACAACAGCTGCTTCCCAGTCCCTGTCTCACCACAGGCTCTGTTGGCTTCCCCAGTTCAGTGTCTACTTCCAGACCTGACTGGCCCCGCTCAAGCCCTCAGCGGCTTTCTCTGGGGCCTAGGTGGCTGGGCGGTTGTTGGTTCAAGTACCCTCCTCTGCTCACTTGGCTCAGGTTGAGGAAGAGGAGCAGCCCTGACCCTAGTGACCTGGGGCCATGGATGTCCTCAGGAAGGGTAAGGAAAAGAAATCAGTCACCAGGTGTGACAGGCAGAGGACATAGGCCTCAAGGGTGTGGGCACCAATGGTTGGGAACACACACAGCTGAACAGTGACCCAAGCAAGAAATATACTACTTACAGTGATGCAGGAGAGACTGTGCTCCTAGAGGAGCAGAGCCGGGCCCAGCTGAGGCCACAGCACCTGTGATGACACCAAGCACACGGCATCAGCAGAAAGCTGGTCCCACAGAGCTGGGCAGGCACCAGAGGCCTCTGCCTATCATACCTCTGGAGAAAGCCAGGCCCGAGTGGAGGGGGAAGGCAATGGGAGCAGGTACCCCACAAGCATCCCTGAGGACCCCTGCATACTGGGGGATGGAAGATGGAGGGCACAGCAGAGAAGGGGCCTGCAGGAGCAGGGACAGAGGCAGGGAACCCCAAAAGGTTGCTAGGCTGGGGAGCTACCAGCCCCTGCAGGTAGACCCCAGCTGCAGAGAGTAGCCTGACCCAAGGTCCTGCCCTCCCAGGCACCCCATGTCCAGTGGCTGATTGAGGCAGGGCCAGGCCATCTCGGCCAATCATGGAACATCTCTGAAGCCCACTCCAGCCAGTGTTCCTGGGTGCATGGCAGCCCCACTTCTCCTCCACCCCACTTCGCTTCATCCCAAGGTGCCTCCCCAAAACTCACCCTTCTTCCACAAAGCTGGTGTGCAACCATCATGCATGAATGCCCCTCCAGGAAGCAGGGCACCACCTGGCTGGCAGCAGGGTTCTCTCCCCTGAGCCCCAGGCCTGCCCTCCTCTCCCACCATGGCTTACCACTGGCTCCTCTGTGATTCGGTGGACATTTCAGCCCTGCCAGGCTCCCAGCCCACACTGCGCCTTCCTTCCCCCACCCTGTCCTTCCTGTAGCCTCGGCCCTCTGACAACCGCTGCCCACGGCTACGTCCTCACAAGGCCTGCCTTGCTTCACCCCATGCCACTTCTGAGGTTGTCCCTCCTGGAGCACCCCCTCTCCTGCCTCAGCCTTGGCTTCAACCTTCATGTGCAGGACAATGGTGCGTGAGGAGCCTGGCTGGAACAAATGAAGAATGCCCCAATGTGCTCTGTCAGAGGCAATATGGGGGTGGGTCAAGAACAGTTTCTAGCGGAGCTTTGATAAAAAATTACTGGGTTGTCCCACCTGGGGATTTCTTGGCCATAAGACATAGAAGGGGAAGGACCAAGGACCCAGCTGGAGTGTCACTCCTGCTTGTCCCAACTGTGGAACTCCCCACCTCACGTTAATGAAACCATATAGAGCCCAAACCCACAAGTGACATCAAGGGTCATTGGAATGAGTGGAGTGTGGTCCTGTGAGCATCATCACGGGAAGGAATAGGGTCAAGCTCGGGACGGCCTTGAGAGCATGGATGGGTGAGGAATGAATGGGTAACCAAACACCATGTCCAAGAACGCAGGCCAGTGCAAGTCAGTGACTGGCAAAACAAAGTCTAAAACCAAGATGTCTACTGGGCAGGTTCTATCTGAGGGCGGTACAAAAAGGATGAGTCCCATGCCTGTCCCCTCAGCTTGTAGATGCCCATCCTCTCCCAAGGTCTTCACATCATCTTCTCTGTGTGTATCTGTGTCCTAACCTCCTCTTTTCATGAGGACTCCAGGCACATTAGATGTGCACATAAGGACCCGTGCTGAGGAGCTGGGGGTTTGGACTTCAACACACGAATGGGGGAAAACTCAGTTCAGCTCACGACAGCACACAAGGGTGGACTTGCATTGCCTCGCTGCATCAGGGAAGGCCTGGCCTGAGGAGGGAAACTTGCAGAAGGCTTCTGTGCCTCCACCCAGGCTGTGGGCCACCAGGGCAGTGGGCTGGCTGCCCCCAGCTGCCACCCAGGAGGTAGCCTGAGAGAAGGGAGTCAGGCCCTGAGCCAGCCAGAGCTCCCGCAGGCCTGTCGTCAATCATCAGACACTTCCCTGCCTACTCTGGGCTCTAAAATAACACATTGATTTTTGAGACAAGGCTAACTTTAGTTAGCAGTGATGCTGCTAACAGGGGAAATAAGTAATCATCATTAGAACTGAATCCAAATGAATGAGCTAGCCTGGGTCTCACTGGGATTTGGGCTTCTTCGTATTCTTCTTCTCCTTCTTTTTTTTTTAATTGTCACAGTTTGCTGACATAGTTCTTCCTAAACTGAAGCAGCATGAAAGAAATCTTTTACCAAATATGACACATTACCATTTGGGAAATATTAAAGGAATTGATTAGTCTGCTTATCTGTTGCTGTTTTACAAACCATCCCAAGATTTAGTGGCTTTGCACAATACCATTTTATAACATCTCACTATTTTGTGGGTTGGGAATTGAGGTAGGACTTGGCTGGGTGATTGTTCTGCTCTGCATGACATTGACTAGGGCTGCTCCATGGTGCTCAGCTGGCAGGATGGCTGGTCCACGATGTCCCCACTCACATGTCTAGTCCCCTGTTCTTGCCGTCATGGTCTCAGGGCCACACCACATGGCCTCTCCAGCCGGGCTCCAGTGGCTATAATGTAGGCAGAGGTGCTGGGATCCAGGCCCATACTTGACACCAGAGGTGGTGAAAGTGCTTAGTCCCTTTTGTTGCGGGGAAAATCTCCTGGGCAGGAGCCAAGGGAATGGGCAGAATGAAATAATTATGTTCTTGTCAGCAACCAGCAGGAGTCTGGAGCAGAAGTGCTCAGCTTGCAAAGCAACACCAGACTCTGAAGGAAAATGGCACCACACTCACCCACACTCACACCTGCTCCTACCCATAAGCTCCCTCATATGCACACTCATAATCACATATAACTCATACACAGTCACACTCATATACATTTTCATATAGGCACACAATCACACTCATATATACACACCAATCACACCAATTCATACATACAAACACACTACACACATCACACACACATACACACACAAAACCACTCTCACAGACTCTCACAAGTACTTAAACCCATGACACTGAAGCACCAAGCTCTGGACCCCTGATGGAAAGTCATGGAGGATGTATGAAAGAAATCACCTCCTCAGAAATTACTAACAGTTCGCCAGGCCCCAGGCCTGTGCCAGGTGCCAGGAAGCCGCAGAGAAGGAAGGAGACACGGGGCATGCGTGAAAGGAGACAATGCTGATTCGGACGCCTATACCTTCTTCCTCCTTGTAGAGATTCAGTTTCAGGGGCACCTGGGCAGCTCAGTGGGTTAAAGCCTCTGCCTTTGGCTCAGGTCATGATCCCAGGGTCCTGGGATCCAGCCCCTCATCGGGCTCTCTGCTCAGCGGGGAGCCTGCTTCCCTTCCTCTCTCTCTGCCTGCCTCTCTGCCTAGTTGTGATCTCTGTCTGTCAAATAAATAAATAAAATCTTTAAAAAAAAAAGAGAGAGAGAGAGAGATTTGGTTTCATAACTCATGGACTCCAAGCCCCAGCCCAGAGGTGCCCAGTGGCTCCCAGGGGACATCCAGCTAACAAAGGGGACTTATTTAGCTTTCAGTGTTGATGTTGCTTTTTAATTCATGACTGGTTTTTTTTTTTTAAGATTTTTTATTTATTTTTTTGACAGACAGATCACAAGTAGGCAGAGAGGCAGGCAGAGAGTGAGAAGGGAGGAAACAGGCTCCCCACTGAGCAGAGAGCCCGATGTGGGGCTCGATCCCAGGACCCTGGGATCATGACCCGAGCCGAAGGCAGAGGCTTTAACACACTGAGCCACCCAGGCGCCCCTCATGACTGGTTTTTAAAACCTAGGAGTTACCACATAAAATCTAAATTCTGGCTTCTCTTGAAAAAAACTGGAAAACCTTGGAACTCTTGTGACACCACCTGAGAGCTGGGTCTACATGGGCCCCAACAGCCTCCTTTCACCTCAGGGAGACTGTCCCATCCCCAGTGCCTGAAGTGGTGACCTCCCTATCATAAAGGGACAGCTCTTAGAAATCATCTACCTCACATCTGTCCTTTCCTGCTGAAGAGTAGGGGTCTGGAGAGAAGGAGGCCACATCCAAGGCCACACAGGGAGCAGCCCAGGTACACTCAGCTCAGACACCTGGGTTGCATGCACCCACTCCCTGTCTTCTACTCCTGCCTCACAGTCGTGCTAAGTTCAGATCCTGAGGAGCTGGTCAGGGACTGTACATCTGACCTCCCCATGTCCCTGCACAGCTTCCAGCCCAGTGGATGCTCTGTGCGGGCCCGGGAATGGGATCATGGGAGAAAATGCAGGCCAGGTTCTTCAAACTCCACTTCCAGAGGAGCCCTGTGACTCCAAAAGCTGGACAGCCTAAGACAGAAGTTCTGCCCCAAGAAGGATAATGGTCCTCAAGTCCCACCAGGGGTCCAGATCATAGGTCTACCTAGGGACCAGGCTGATGCCAGTGCCTGCCCCTTCTCTGTCCCAGGGGCCCTATCCCACCCCACCGGCTGGGGCGCCTACTCTGTGGATCATTGTCCACCCCCATCCTCACCCCTCCACAATCCTCCTTGGTAGCACCAACTTCTCACACAGGACTGAGTTTGGAGCAACTGAGAGGAGGACCCAGTCCCCACCCCTGCAACACGAACAAAGGAATTTCCAAAACCCCCACCCAGAACAGGTGATATCAGGTAATGACACCTACCCTCAGGGCTGTCATGAAGATAAAATGAGACAACGAATGCCACAATCTGACACCAAGTAGGTGCTTAGAAGATGACAGCTGCTGGCATTATTATCACCAAGGAAAACTTCACATCCTCTCCATACTAAATATGGCCTGCAATGTACGGTCGAAGAGATTCGTTAATTCTACCATATGTCCTAATTGGAAACATAGTCTGAATTACTGCCACTTGCCAAAAGAAAAAAGGAAAGACAAGCTGAAAAAAAAAAAAAAAAAAGAAAGGTTTTTCTTGACTTCCTACAGACTGGAGCAGTTATCAGGCAAATGCCTTCCCTCTGACTCTGGGATTTTCCCAACAGCTCTGTCATCTGCCCGCACTGGTTTTCATCTCTGCTATCATCCCACAGGCTAGGGACCCACAGGAATGTCTCTGAAACCTAGCAAGAACTATGCATTCACAGTGATCTTTCCAATGGAGCACCATAGTACACGAGGTCATTTACTGAGCACATCTTCACAAAGCAACTGTCATGCAGGTGGGGGCAGGCACATCAGAGCTGAGCTCAATGAGGTCCCCACTCTAGTCAGTTCGGAGCAGATGCGAGGGGCCTTGACAAGGCGCTGCTGGCAGAGGCTTCCAGCATGACAAAGTGATGGAGCCCCTGCAACTGTGAGGGCATGAGGTTCACAGGCCAGCAAGGGGCAGAGGATGTCACGGCACGCTGCAGAGCTCCCCCTGCATCATATAAGGTTGGAGGCCATGCCGCCACTGTCCCAGAGCTGGGAGCCAGTGGCTCCCAATAGTCGCATTCAGAAAAACAAAGGGTCATATGCACCTGAGTGCTGAAGAAATGGTCTGAGAATGATCAAGCCATCCATACATGGCACAATGTACAGCCGGGTCCATGAGGGAAGAAAGGAAAGAGTACCACTGACAGTGAGAAGAGATATGACTGAGGCTGCCATTTCAGGCCCTCTTGGCCTCCTGTCTCCATTCCTGCTTCACGTGGTCTCTGACCAACTTCACACAAATGGAATAAGTTGCCTGCCCCCTGCCCTTGCCCCTGCCACCCCTTCCCCCTGAGCATCTCTACTGACATCCCCAGAGAAGCCACCACATCTACACACATGTGCATGGAGAAGCCAAGTGTTAGTACCCCAAGGACAAACCTTTATCCAGTGGCATACGGAACCAGTGGGCAAGTTCCTTCCCTGCCCCCCTTCCTACACCTCAAGGGTCAGCTTCTTAGGAGCCCTGGACTCTCAATCAAGTCCAGCTCAGTGAGATACTTCCCCAAGGCCCCCTCCTGCACTGCTCCACTGTCCTGGCCCTTATTCCTGCTCCCTGGGCTTGCACTCACCAAGGAAAAAATCCACACAGAGGCACCATACAGCATCCCCTACACAGAGAATGTGTGTGGAGGCCTAAGTCATAGGACCTCACCGTTAGGTCTTCAAGGCAGTCTTGTTTGACCCCCAAACCTCTCCTTCCATTTTACAGATGAGGAAACTGAGACCCAAAGCTGAGAAGGGAATTTATTGGCCAAGGTCATACAAAAATTTTTAAAGCAGGAGTGGCTATATTAATATCAATAAATAGGCTCCAAAGAAGAAGAATTTTTAAAGACAAAGAAGGATATCACATAATGATAAAAGGACCAAACTACCAGGAAGACATAACAATCCTAAATGTATATGCACCAAACAACCGAGCCTCAAAACACATGACACAAAAACTGATAGAGCTGAAAAGAAAAACATAGAACTAAAATTATAGTTGGGACTTCAACACTCTCAGCAACTTACAGAATCACTAAGGAGAAAATCAGCAAAGATATTAGAAGGATTGCAACCAACACAACCACACCATGAGTTCTAGTTAACATATGTAGAGGGATGCCTGGGTAGCTCAGTTGGTTAAACATCTGCCTTCAGCTCAGGTCATGATCTCAGGGTCCTGGGATGGAGTTCCACATCAGGCTCCTTGCTCATCAGGAAGCCTGCTTCTCCCTCTGCCTGCAACTCCCTCTGCTTGTGCTCTCTCTCTCTCTCACTTACTTTCTCTGACAAATAAATAAAATCTAAAAAAAAATATGTAGAACATTCCACTCCAAAATATGTAGAACATTCCACCCCATAATTCTATAAATGGCCACAGAATATTCACTAAGACAGACCATATTCTGGTCTAGAAAACCTTTCTTGAACAAACTGATGGCTATGGGGTGAGGGGGAGTGTGTATGGGGGATGAGGTAAATAAGTGATGGGATTAAGGTGTGTACTTGGATGAGCACATAGAATCTTGCATAGAAGTATAGAAACTTGCATAGAAGTATAGAATCACTAAAATGTACACCTGAAACTACTACTATACTGTATATTTACTAACTGGAATTTTTAAACTTAAAAATACACTCCTGACAACTGAAACTAAAATAATATTGTGCATCAACTGTACTCAAATTTTAAAAAATGGTTTAAGTCTCAACAAGTTTAGAAGAATTGAAGTCACACAGACTGAGCTCTTAGACCATAATGGAATGAAACTGGAAATCGATAAAAACACAATAAGAAATTCTTTAGACACATGGAAATTAAACAGCACACTTTTAAATAATATACTAGTCAAAAAGGAAGCCTCAAAGCCAATTTATTTTATTTTGTAAAGCCAATTTAAAAATACATGGAACACAATGAAAAGGGAAACACAACATTTGTGTGATGCAGCTAATGCAGGGTTGAGAGGGAAATTTATAGCACAATTTATTTTTGTATTTATTATTGATATTTACATTAGAAATTAAGAACCTAATCAATAATTTCAAATCAACCTAAGTTCCTACATCAAGAAACAGACCAATAGAGCAAAATATGTGGAAAACAAGCACAAGGAATGCAATAATAAAAAGAGAAGTCAATAAAAATGAAGATAGAAAAAAACAGAAAAATCAGTGAAACAATAAATTGATTCTTTAAAAAAATCAATGAAATTGATAAGCCTCTAGCAAGACTAACAAAAATAAAAATATAGAAGACACAAATCATCAAAATCACTCCAGATTCTACAGTCATTAAAAAGATGATAAGGGAATACTGTGAACAGCTTATACTTTATACTCATAAATTTGACAACTTAGAAGAAATGAACCAATTCATTGAAAACTATAAAGTACCAAAACTCAATCAAGATGAAATAGACATTGGGGTACAGATGGCCCTTCTTTTCACTACATCGGTATCTTTGGGGTAAATACCCAATAGTGCAATTGCAGGATCATAGGAAGAGATTATGCTGAGTGAAATAAGTCAAGCAGAGAGAGTCAATTATCATATGGTTTCACTTATTTGTGGAGCATAACAAATAGCATGGAGGACATGGGAAGTTAGGAGAAGGCAGTTGGGGGAAATTGGAAGGGGAGGTGAACAATGAGAGACTATGGACTCTGAAAAACAATCTGAAGGGTTTGAAGAGGTGGGGGGGTGGGAGGTTGGGGGAACCAGGTGGTGGGTATTAGAGAGGGCACGGACTGCATGGAGCACTGGGTGTGGTACAAAAACAATGAATACTGTTATGCTGAAAATAATTTTTTTAAAAAAAGATGAAATAGACATCTGACTAGCCCTATAACCATCAATTAAGTTGAAGTCATAATTTGAAAGCTTCCAAGAAAGAAATGTCCAGAACCAGATGATTTCACTGAAATTTCCATCAAACATCTTAAAGAAAAATTAACATCAACTTTACACAATCTCATCCATAAAACGGAAAAGGAGGGGATACTCTCATACCAAAACCAGAGACAAAACTACACTCCCATCCCTCTCATAGACATAGATACAAAACCATCAGTGAAATTTAAAAGAAATCCAACAACATACAACAAGAATTATACACCGTGATCAAGCGCAATTTATTCCAAGAATCAAGACATACTCAACATTTGAAAATCAGTCTATAAAATCCACAATATCAATAAGCTAAAGAAAAACCACATATCATATCAGTTGATGCAGAAAAAGCATTTAACAAAATCCAATACCATTCACAATTTAAAAATAAAAAATCTCAGAAAACTAGGCATAGAGAGGAATTACCTCAGCTTTTTAAAAACATCTCCCCAACAAAAAAGCTATAACTATTACTATTTGCACTTAATGACAAAAAAAAAACTTGAATATTTCTCCCATGAAACTCTAGTCCCTAAAATAAGGCAAGAAAAGGAAAATGAAGGGCATTAAGAAGGAAAAAAAACAAAACCAGAAGATGACATGATTAACTACATAAAAAATCTCAAGGAATCCACCTAAATAAATAAATAAACAAACAAACCCTCCTATGACTAATAAATGAGTTCAGCAAAGTCACAGCATACAAGATCAACACAGAGAAATCAATCACATTTCTGAAATAAAATATAGAAAGCAAAATTTAAAACACAATACGATTTACAATTGCTCCAAAGAAAGTGAAATAGACATACATTTAACAAAACATGTATAGGATCTATATGCTGAAAGTTACAAAATGCTGATTAAAGCAATCAAGGAAGACTTAAATAAATGGAAAGCTATTCCACTTCTTGGATATTCCATGGATTGGATGACTCGAAATAGTGAGATGTCAATTCTCCCTCAAATTGACTGATAGATTTATTGTTATGCCAGCAAGGTATTTTGTAGACATGGAGAAACTTATCCTAAAATTTATATGGAAAGACACAGAAACTAAGATAGTAAAAAATCCTGAGATAAGAAAAATTTAGTGGGAAGAATCTCACTACCTAATATTAAGGCTACAGTAATCAATGTGATATTGGGAGAGGAATGAATACACAGATCAACGGAACAGAATAGAGAACACAGAATAGAACCACACAAATAGGGCGCCTGGGTGGCTCAGTGGGTTGAGCCGCTGCCTTCGGCTCAGGTCATGATCTCAGGGTCCTGGGATCGAGTCCCACGTCGGGCTCTCTGCTCAGCAGGGAGCTTGCCTCCCTCTCTCTCTCTCTCTGCCTGCCTCTCTGTCTACTTGTGATCTCTTTCTGTCAAATAAATAAATAAAATCTCTAAAAAAAAAAAAAAGAACCACACAAATATGCCCAAGTAATTTTAGACAAAATTACAAAACCCTAATTGGTTTTTCAAAAAACAAAAAACAAAGAAACAAACCTTGACCTAAACCTCACATCCTACACACACACACACACACACACACACACACACATACATACATCATCATCATCATCCAAAAACTTGACACCAAAAGCATCATCAAAAGGAAAATTTAATAAATTAGACCTTGTTAAAATTTAAAACTTTGGTTCTGTGAATACCTACATAAAGAAGATGAAATGAGAAGCTACAGACCAGGAGAATATATTTGCCAACTATATATCTTTAAAAGAAAAAAAAAAGGACTAGTATCTAGAATATATAAAGAATGATCAAACCCAACATTAAGAAAATAAATCCAGTATGAAGATGAACAAAAGACATGAGAACACATTTCACTCAATAGGATACACAGAAGGGAAATAAACCCACGAAAAGATAACCAATGATCGATCATCAGCCACTAGAGAAATGCAAATTGAAACCACAAGAGATACCATTCTATACCTATGAGAATAAGTTTACGGTAAAAAAAAAATAGTGACACCACCAAATACTGGGGGAGCATGTGGAGAAACCAGATGGCTCACATTTTGGGCATATCAAATGGTACAGCTTCTTAGGAAAGCAGTTTGTCAGTTTCTTTGCAAAGTAAACATGCAATTGCCATAGGACTCTGAACACTAGAGAAATGAAGACTTGTGTTCACACAAAAACATATACACAAATGTTCACAGCTTCTTTATTTGTAATAGCCCAAGCCGGAACCAGCCCAAAGGTCCTCCAACAGGTGAATCATTAAAGAGTGATGCCTCCATACCGTAGGATGCTAACCAGTTATAAGGAACAAACTCAATACACAGAGCCTGGAGGAATCTCCAGGGAATTATGCTGAGGGAAAAAAAAGACAACGTCAAGGAGATTATATTATTTCTTTCACAAAAATTTTTGAAATAACGATACTTAAGAAATGGAGGACAAACTCGCGGTTGCCAGGGTAGGGGAGGTTGGGGGCTAGGTAGAAGCTAGCAGTGGGCTATAAAATGCCCACAAGAGGGAACTTTGGGGTATTAACACTGCTCAGTACTTTGACTGTGGTGGTGAGTATGTGAGCCTACCCACGTAGATGAACACACGGGCAGCCACGCGCGTGCGCACGCACACACACACACACACACACACACACACACACACACACAAATGAGCCGAAGATGGCAGGTATGTATTGTCCCTCGGTTGTTTATTTCTTTACCACTGCCTGGGACCCATTAGGTCAAAAGCCCACAGGCACCAAATTCCAATTTTCACATATCCAATTATTTTAAAAATAGCCTGAACAAGCAAGGTTTTAGCCATTTAGAGACTGCCTGCTTTGCATACCCCATGGAAACTCTCCCAATAGCTGTTGCCTACTGATAAGATAAAAAGCCCAAAGCTGGGGTACCTGGGTGGCTCAGTGGGTTAAAGCCTCTGCCTTCGGCTCAGGTCATGGTCTCAGGGTCCTGGGATCGAGCCCTACATGGGGCTCTCTGCTCAGTGGGGAGCCTGCTTCCCTCTCTCTCTCTCTCTCTGCCTACTTGTGATCTCTCTCTCTCTCTCTCTGTCAAATAAAATCTTTAAAAAAAAAAAAAAAAAAGCCCAAAGCTGTTGCTGCCCTTCCCAGCTCTGTGACTCAGAGACACCTGGTGTGTTGTTGAGTGACATCACCTGGACATATGAGCCTGCTCTTCTGCCCCTTCTTCTTCTGAGTAGGGACCCCCCCACACACCGGACCTCACAGTCTCTAGATAGATCTGGGCTGGGAGGGGTTCCCCACATGCAGCCCTGTCCAGCATCACCCAGTTAAGCCTGTCATGTGTTACTGCCTGTCATGGTCACGTCCTCCCCGATCAGCCTCACACCTCAAACCATTAGGCGCACGCGCGTGCGCACAAGCAAAAGCAAGTAAAACTGGTAAATGTAAATAAGAGGTTTGTGTCAATGTCAGCATGTACTTTGTGATATACACTGTAGTTTTGTAAAGTGTTGCCATTGAAGGAAACCCAGTAAAGGGTAGGATAATAATGTTATTATCATTATTATATAACATTATTATTTCCTACAATTTCATGTGAATTTACAATTATCTCAGTAAAAAATTCCTCTTAAACTATTTACGGCTACTTGCAAGCTCTGCCCACACCTGTCCCACCAAGTTAAGTGATAGAATGAACAGGGCTTTCCTCAGGCTTGTGTGTTGGCAAGGCAGACACACACCTCCAACACAGCAGCCTTACAGGACTGCACATACATACAGGCACACACATGTGTATACACCTGTGTAGACACATGCACACCCGGACAGGCCCTATGTGGGGGTCCTCCGTCCTCTTCTGCTGGAGAGAACAGGAGCTCAGAGTCCTACAGGTGCATATAGGACCCTGGGCTCAGTTCCCAGCTCTGGCCTCTTGAGCTAGACATGGTAACACTGAACCCTAATAGTCTTGTCTGTAAAATCAGGATATGGTTCCACCCTCAGTGTTCTTCTTGTGAGACCAGAAATAGCATCTGTGAAGTGAGTATCATCATCCCCATTTCACAGATAGGGACCATTGGGATAGGGCAAGGTCAACATCTCTGTCCTGAACATTTTGTCCTGTGTAACCCCTCCCTCTATGTGTCTGGGTCATCAGGAACCCACATGGAACCTGTGGGCATCAGGACACATGCTCAGCCCTGATCAAATTCAAATCTGGACTTTATTAAACAAATGTTTTTATTCTTCAAAACCGTAGGTCCACATGCTAGAGCAGACAGACTTCCAGGAGCTACAGAGTGGAGAGAGAGGTGGGGGAGAACAGGAGAGCTTCAGGGGCAGACCCTCAGGCTCAGACACAGGAAGGCTGGGGTGCCAGAGGGGGTCACCCATGGTGCCACCTCTTCCCTACCACCCCCTCCCCAACACACTGAGCCACACAGCACCTTTGCCAGACTGTTGACTGGAACCCTCAACCCCCCATCATGTGACCAGCTATGCCCCGCCATGCCCATGGCCTAGCAGGTGGGGTGGATGGGATAGGAGGAAATTCCAAGAGGGCTTCTGAGATGTCCTGAACCCAGTGATTGGACAAGGGAGGGGAGAGGTAATCGAGGCACCTCCAGGAAAGACATGGCAGATGACTGAGTCCAACCCCTCCTCCTGGGCAGCTGCCACAACTGGGATCCACGCTCAGCACATCTGGTCAGGGGCAGAGACCCCAGGGTATGTGGAAGTGGACCCCCAGAGTGTCCCAAATGCCAGAACCAGGCCAAAATAATCAGAAGCCCAAGAAGCCCTGGTAATATAGTCCTTGAGCAGCAGTTGAGGGATTGTGTTAAAAAATCCTATATCCAGGGCACCTGGGTGGCTCAGTGGGTTAAGCCGCTGCCTTCGGCTCAGGTCATGATCTCAGGGTCCTGGGATCAAGGCCTGCATCGGGCTCTCTGCTCAGCAGGGAGCCTGCTTCCCTCTCTCTCTCTCTCTGCTTGCCTCTCCATCTACTTGTGATCTCTCTCTGTCAAATAAATAAATAAAATCTTTAAAAAAAAAAAAATCCTACATCCAGGGGCATCTGGGTGGCTCAGATGGTTGAGCATCTGCCTTTGGCCCAGGTCATGACCTCCAGGTCCTGGGATCGAGCCCCATTTCGGGCTCCTAGCAGGTGGGGAATCTGCTTCTCCCTCTCTCTCTGCTTCTCCCCCTGCTTGTGCTCTGTCTCTGTATCTCTCTCAAGTGAATTAAAAAAAAAAAAAAATTCCTACATCCATAAAAGGCTTGCAATCCCCCTCTCCCACCCCACTGTCCTAGACCTCTTTCAGGCAGAACCTGGGAAGGATGGGAGCTGGGTAACGTGGGGCTGGCCCAGCGCTCCATACACAGACAGGAGACAGCTCAGAGACAGGCGTGGAAAGCCGCCCTCATCTATATGCTAAATAGTCCATGCAAGAATTACAGGGTTAATTAAGCATCTCCGCCCTCCTTCCATTTTATCTGCCCTGGACACAGAGGCGAGAAGAAGAAATCACAACCTCTGATCAAATTAGCTGTCCACAAGCTGCTCGGGACTCTCCCCTTCACAAGGCTTCAGAAACCAGCCCCCAAAGTTAATCATGTTTATTTCACAAGGCACCAGGGATTTAAAAAGTGACTAGGAATCAAACCCAGGAGCAATCAGCCCCTGACCCTCTGCTCTCAATTTCCTTGGTGCAAAGACGGTGTTTTATCGCTGCATCCAGGCCACATGCCCCCTGAGGTGGGATGACCAAGTTAGGAGGAAAATGACTGTGGAAGCAGGAGGCAGAGGGAGGCCTGAACGTGAGAGGCTTCCTCTTCTCTCCTGGACCCTCCATCCAGCAGCCCAGGGCTTCATACTGTCACAGGGGCAATGGTTTCTTCCAGGTGTCTGCCGCCTGTGTGTCCCAGAGAGTGACCTGGATTCTCTGTGCCCCAGGTTTCTTGCTGATTACAGGGGGACACGGCATCCACCTAGTGGGGGAAGCCCATGAAAGGCTGTGGGCAGCCCGTGCAGCAGGCATCGAGGCAGAATGGGCAGAACGTTGATTTTCGTCCTTCCCTTTGTTGACCCAGAAAAGAGGATGTACCAGAATGAAACAAAAGCATTTATCTGGGGTCTTAGGATTGCAATTTGGGAAGCACAAGTTAGGATAGCAACCCAAACTGTGTCTTGTTAAGGAGTAAAAGCCCGGGATCTTTATTGGCAAACTGCAAGGATATCCAGAAACTTGCACAAGTTGTCTTCCAGAAATTCTGATTGGAAGCTATAATTACATTTTACAATGTACAAAGTTATCTGAGTACATTATGACAGTTACTAGGAAAATATTTTTTGCAGAGTGTCCAATTTTTATCAAGAGTGTGGGTGCAACAGTCCTGCGTTCAGTCATATGCTCTTGCCCAGTTCAATAGTTCAATGCAGTTTCTGTTTCAGAAAAAAGCAAAAAAAAAAAAAAAAAAAAAAAAAAAACACAGGATGAAGTTTCAGTCCCCAGAATAATTTCTCATGCTCAGAGGTTTTACACAGGTTCATGCCTTCCATGCCCTCCATTTATCCCCTAGTTCCCCAGTCTTGAGTTCCTGTTATTCCTCCCACAAAAAAAAAAAAAAACAAAAACACCTGATAATTCAATGTGAACTCAGCAGCAGGCTGAAATGCCATGGAAAGCGAGCATCAGTAAGTATGTGGTGAACAAATGAGCTGGAAGGGCATAGGGGTCAGTAGGTGGCTGGAGGGCCTGTCGGGCGTCCTTGACAAACACTAATCACCATCCTCTTCCCTGCCAGGGTCAAGGCTGGCCTCACAAGCCTCAAGAAGCACCCCAAGCTCCATGCCAACCAACCAGAGTTGGCATCAAGATAAAGCCCATTGGTCAAGCCCAATACAGCTGCTTACAAACTGAGCCCCAGGGAGAGGCAACTCGTGAGTGACAGTGACAGAAGCAGAGAGGGTTTGGCTCTCCTGACACTCTCCACTCCCAGACTGAGTTCGTCTGTGTCAGCCTTGTGTCCCTGGACAGAGTGCAGCTGTGAGACCTGAGACCAGGCCCCCTCCCCACAGGGAGCCTAGAGCGTCCACAGCCCCAGAATGCTGTGGGGGTTACTTCTGTGATTAGGGTATGTTACTCGGGACAGCTGACTTCAAGAATGGAAAATTATTAGGGCCTACCCTAATCACATGAGCCCTTTAAAAGCAGAGAGTGTTCTCCAGCTGGTGAGTGCAAAGGAAGTGGGAGGTTCCAAGCAAAAGAAGGATTTACTGCACCTCCGCTGGTCCGAAGAGGGAGGGGGGCACGTGGCAAAGAGGACAGGTGGCCTTTAGAAGCAGAGAGCAGTCCCCAGGGGGCAGCAGCAGGGCACTTCAGTCCTACTACCACACGGAGATGAGTTCTGCCAGTGAAATGAATGCGCGTGCACAAAGCCCCCACATAGACCCTTCTGGAAAGAAGGCCTGCAGCTGGCCAGCAGCCAATCCAGAGGGTGCTCAACATCGCCTATCACCAATCTGCAGGGAGCTCTCAGCTCCCACCTGCCACAGGGGCTGCTCTCAGAAGGACAAAAGATGAGTGCTGGGGAGGAAGTGGGGAAAGGGGGAACTTAGTGCACTGGTGTGAGAATATAAAGTAGTACAGCCATTATGGAAAATGATATGAGCTACCATATGACCCAGCAGCTCCACCTGTGGGCACATAGCCAAAGAAATTGAAACCAGGATTTGAAAAGATATTTGCACTCCTGTGTTCACTGCAGCATCATTCGCAATAACAAAGACACGGAAACAACCTAAGGTTTCCTTAGACAATAGCTGGATAAGGAAACAACAGAATACTATTCAGCCTTTAAAAAGGAGGAAATCCAACCCTTTGCTACAACATGGATGGAGCTGGAGGACATTACATAAGCAAAATAAGCCAGACACAGAGAGGCAAATACTGCATTATCTCACTAAACTCAGAAGCAGAGGGTAGAATAGAGGTTATCAGGAGCTGGGGACCAGGGGGAAATAGAGACAGGCTGGTCAAGGGTACAAGGATGAAGTTGTGCAGGATGAATACATCCTGGAGATCTAATGTGCAGCGTGGTGACCAGAGTCAGCAACACTGTGTGTGTGTTTGAAACGCGCCACGAGGACAGACCTCAGATTAAACCTGGCCACGGGCACACACACAGAGGATAACTGCGAAGTGATGGATGTGTTGACTTGATTGTGGTGGTCATTTCACAATGTAGGCATGTATCAAACCATTGCTCTGTACACCTTAAATATATATAATTTTTATATGTTAAAGAAAAAAAAAAGAACGAGGAAGAAAACAATCGTTCCCCAGAGCCTCCTGAAGAAAACTCAGGCTGGGCAAACCTCCTATTTCAGCCCTTGTGACTCCCTGAGCAGAGAACACAGCCACAGCAGGGTGAACTTCTGACTTACAGAGCTGGGAGCTAATACAGCTTCAAAGTCAGTGGTACTTGCTACATAGCAGAGAAAACTAATAGAGGGGGGATGTGCAACGAATGCACAAGGAATTAATCTCAGGTGAATTAAGTTGCATCACATTTGGTCTGGTGGGGCAGAGAAGGAACCATCTTGAATGGAATTCCACTTTATTAGACACTGGGGAGAGACACGGGATCCACCGACATGTTCTTGATGTAACTTATGCAAATCTGACCCAGTGAAAGAAAATCCTCGTTATGCTCCAGGATGATGGGAACTGGCGGTGGTCCTGATGAGTTCACCAAATGCTGCTGCAGATTTTTCTAAGGAGGCAGAAAGTGGCCCTCATGGTATCTCTGCAGACCGCAGTAGGTGAGGAAGAAGGTAGGCAGGGCTTGCCTCCCTTACAAAGCTTCTTTGCCCTTTCTTTACACTTTCTCCTTTACAAAGCTTCAGACGTCTTGCTGCTACACTTCACACCTCCATTCCTGTCTGAACCTGGTGGTTGTAGATGCCTGGCAGGCTCTTACATAGCCCTTCCTTTGACCTAGTGCATGACCTGTCCTGGCACCCAGTACCCAAGGCCTGTCTTCCCAACAGTGTAAGCGTGTGTGGGCAGGAACTCATCTGCTGCCTTGCCCCATCCCCAGCCCAATGCCAGGCCCTGTGAGGCACCAATAAATATCTCACGCACCGCAAATGCACAGAGATCCAGAAAACCCCATGTGTAAAATAATTGAGCAGCAAACCTGTGAGCCGCCACAGCGGAGCAGAGGAAGAGCTCACCCAGGAGCTGTGGTGTCCACCACGTTTCTTCCTAAAGGCTGTGCATTCCCCTCCGGACTGCAGGTAAACGTGTGGTCTGATCACACCTGTCATCAGCTCTCCATCACCATACTCTGCTAAAATGACATCAGTGAATTTTTTTTTTTTTAATGTCTGAATCCATAAAGACTAAGAGAAAGAGGGAGGGGACAGCAGCAGATACAAAACTAACTGCAGGAATGTTTTGGAATCTAGAAAAAGGCTCGAGAGAGTAACTGACCCAGGAGGACCTGGGAAGCTGCCCTCAGTGAAGGGCAGAAGCAGGGCACAGGGAAGGTGGTTGCCTGGCCCCAACACCCCTACAGAGCCCAGGATAGGAACGCCCAGGGCATACCTAGAGGCTAGAAAGAAGCATGGGGAAGGGGCCACCTTTATTATCCCAGGTGGGACACCTCAGGAGGGCCACCATCAGGAATTCTGCCAAGCAACAGACAAAACGTGCACTGGCCTGGGGAGGAAAATCCCAGGACTGGTAAAAGGTGATGGATGACTGGTGGCCCCAGAGGCTCAGGGGCTCTCCAGCACCTCTTCAAGCCTGTGACTCGGGACACCAAAGGTTTGTTTCTGGAGAAATTAAGCCAGAAGCCTCCAGTGGGGGGGGAGGAACCCAAGCACAACAGAGGGTGGGTGTGAGATGCAGACTGAAAACAGAGGAGGAAAGAAAGTCTGAATCCAACAGTGGAACCACCACCACCCAGCCTGCTCCTGGCTCGCACCCAGAGAGGGGACACAGAAGGATTACTGTGCAGACCCCACGTTCTCACGTTCAGGGATCCCCAGTGACAAGGTCTTATTGCCAGCTGTTCTCATACAGCGAGGCCTCTGGTTGACCAGCACCCCCATACCCCAAGGGCTCCCCACTCACTCTGAGTGCTTCATTGTTAAAAATGAACTGGCAGCCAGCAATCACTAAACATTTGAGGCAATCTTCTAACACAGGAAAAATGAAACCAAAATAGAAAAAAAGGGAGGAAAAAATTTAAATCAGAAAGATCCTGCAGGCACAGAACAAGAATAGAGTTCTGTAGGGAAAGTAACAGATGCATGAAGAACTCTTGGAAATTCAAATAATAATAGCTGAAATAAGTAGGGAAAAAATTAGAACAGAAAGATGGAAAGCAGAAAAGACAAGAAACTGAAAAGGTCAATTCAGAAAATCTTCAGTCTAATATATTATCCAGAAAGAGAGAACGAAAAAGTTAGGGAAATTATCAAGAAATGATACTAAATATTTTGCAGATCATCTTAGTCTGTTCAGGTGACTGTAACAAAAATACCATAAACAGCAAACATTTTTTCTCACAGTGCTGGAGGCTAAGTCCAAGCCCACAGCTCTGGCAGATTTTGGGTCCAGTGAGAGCCCGCTTCCTGATTCACAGACATCCATCTTCTCTCTGACTGTGCCCCCACATGGTAGAGGGGTGACGGAGCTCTCTGGGGCCTCTTTTATAAGGACCTTGCTCCCTTTTCTGACCAAACCACCTTCCAAAGGCCCCACCATCACATTGAGGATTAAGTTTCAACATATGAATTTGGATGGAGAGGGACACAAATTTTAGTCCATAGCACAGGTCTTAAGGTTCAGATTGAAGGGGTCCACCGAGCTCCCAGCAAAATGCAAGAAAAACAACCCACACCCACTACTACATCCTCATAACATCTTAGAATGCCAGGGAGAAAGAGTAGATCCACAAAACTTCCAGAGGGAAGAAAAAAAGAAAGTTGGTTATAAAGGAATGAGAATGGCATTAGACTTTTCAACAGTGAAACCAGAAATTAGAACATAATGGAGCAATGCTTTCAAAATTCTCAGGAAAAGGAAATTGTCTAATCTAGAATTGTATATCTAGTTGTATGACATTTGTATTGCTCTTTAAACCTCCAGCTTACCCTCCTTCTGTTTGTAAAGATTAGACAGATAAAACTGTTTCCCAGACCTGCTCATAGCCACTGTCCTGGATATAAATTGGGTTCTGCGTTAGGGGGAAGCAATTTTCATGAGGCTTCTGGCAGTCAGTCCTGGTTAAGACGGGGGTCATGTTCCTTGAACAGGGCCCCAGATTCCTCCCTGCTGCTTTCTTGGTGTGACACCAAGCTATGGCAGAGGTGGAGGTGGCCTCTTTCTCTATGACTCAGCCTGCATGGAAGAATTGAGAGTCTGTGCTCCAGCTACCTCGTGAGGAGCAGCTCCCTAGTGGGCAGTTCTCTATTGTCCTGAAAATCCTCCCAAGAGGGCCTGCCTAGAAATCGTTTCTTTAGCCTTTCCAAAAATGGTGTGAACCCCTATCACGATTTCTATTTCCATTGAGCATTGGACGCTGAGAACACGCCTGCAAGCGGCCCTGGTGACCTTGTTCCTGACTCCCCCAGCCTCCCTCTCCTGGTCTGTGCCACCAGCTGCTGTGTGCTGGGCTCCTTTGGTCTCCAGGTTACCAACCTCGGGCCCAGGCAGAGCGCCTGGAGTGAAGGTGCCCCTAAACCCCACCCCTGCCTTTCACAGGACAAACTCTGCCCTCTGCAATGTAGTATCCACCCCAGGGCTCCCTGGCAAGGCTGAGTTGCGCACTCCCCTTGAAACTGAACTTGGCCTGGCTTCCTCCTCCCTGCCCTGCGTTCCCCAACACCTCCCACTTGCTCCTGGGAGTATCTTCTTAATGAATCATCTTCACACAAATCCATGTCCCAGAAATATTTTCTGACATCTAGGGACCCTAAAAATTTACTTCTCATAACTTAAGGAGCTACCAGAGGACATGCTTCAGCAAAATGATGGTGTGAAGCAGGAAAGGGAGCCATGGGACCCAGGAGTCCATCCAGAGCGTGGGCTGCATAGGGAAGCCCTATGATAACAGGCTGCTCAGGGATCTTCAGAAAAACCTAGCGTCAGAAATCCCACAGGGGAGGGCCTGGGAAGAAAGGAAGTTGGTAGAATGTCAATTTGACTATTTGGAATATAATAATGATTCATAAAGAAATGATCTGGCAGGGGTGCCTGGGTGGCTCAGTCGGTTGAGTGTCTGCCTTCAGCTCAGGCTGTGATCACAGGGTCCTGGGATTGAGCCCTGGGTCGTCAGGCTCCCTGCTCAGCCGGGAGTCTGCTTCTCTGTCTCTGTCTGCCCACCCCTACTCCTCGCTCTCTCAAATAAATAAATAAAACCTTTTTTTTAAAATGATCTGGTTAAGTATTTAGGAGAAATAAATAGAGGTACGTAGAAAACCAAATAAAGGGAAAACAGGCATATACTAAGGCCAGGAAACATCATCATAGTCTACTTCACTTAGCAGTAAGCAAAATGTCCTGTCCTAGGAACAGAAATTCTATTGATTTAACCAAAAGTTGTGATTAAAAGTACACCAAAGGATGGAGGAAGGGCCAATGCAAGCAAGTGTGTACAGAGCTAAATCACCATCTTCCAATGCAGTCAATAGACAATGCTTATAATCGATTAATCAAGAAATAGCAGTATCAGCATATTATTTCGAAATAGGAAGTAATCATCAGCATTGCAAACAAAAATCTAGTTGATATGAACTTGCCTTTTTAAGCCCCATTACTTCCAACAAGATGAAGCATGACTTCTGATGGAAGGTACGTACACACACGCACATGCCTCCCACACCGCAAGTGAGGCCAGAAGAATAACAGAGCCATGGAGGAAGCAGGGGAGGAGGTTGATGGAGGACAGAGCACATACAGAAGCTGTCCACTCAGGGGTCCATGAGGGTTACAGCCAAGGAGGGCTCAACAGCCATACAACATTGGATGCCCTCCATACTCAGCAATTTAAAAACTCACCCTCTGTCTGCAAACTCCCACCCGCCATCAGCCACTGCTGCCTCAAATTCCACACCACAGACTCATGTATCTGAGCTCAGCACTGCTCTCTCTTCAAGAGCGGAGCTTCCCTGCCGGAGCTGCACACCACATGTGGGATCGGAACAGTGCAGGCTGGGTGCCCAATCCAGCCGCATGGCCCGGGCAGGCAGCTTCGAGTCCCAGAACCTCAGCTTCTCCATGCAGTGGGTTACAGAAATGGCCACCATCCTTGGAAGCCCCTCCCATCGTGTTGGGCTGCCCCAGGGGTTTGCTTTGGCCAACAGCCAGTGACAGAAGCGATATGGTATCCACCCCGAGTCTAGACCTAAAAAAAGCCTTTTGGCTTCCATGCTTGCTGCTTTCAGAACTCTCCACTGGCATGGGAACACTCTCAAGCTCACCGGCCACAGTGAGAGGGACTGTCACCCCTGCCCCAACCCCAGCCAACTGCCAGCTGACTTCCAGACTTGGGAATGAGGCCACTCTGGACCAGCAGGCCCCAGTCCACTCAATAGCATCAGTCTGGCCCAGCCCAGACCAGAAGGAACCACCAGTAGAACTGTGAGCCAAATAGACAGGGTCATGTTCTTCAAGCCACTCAGTTTTGAGCGGGTTTGCTTGTAACGAATAAAACCGATGGGCCTTCTGTGTGAAATGATGATGCCAACACTTAATTCACAGGGTTGTTAAGATGTAATGGTGATATCTGAAGTCACCATAGGAGCTCAAAAAATATTCTTTACCTTCCACCCCCATCTCCAACGCCTAAATGCAAAGGAGTTTTTAGCAACTCTTTTTTTTCCACAGAGGAGTCCAGAGAGTGAGGGCAGGGCTCCAAAGGAGAGAGAGGAGGCCTCCCATGCAGAGTTCCCAACCACTCTAGCCCTGCAGTCCAGGCCGCACAGCCACCTGATGGAGCAGCAAGCAGCTCAGCTCCGCAAGCAGCTCTGAAAAGGTGAAGACTTAACTACCGTAACTGGCTTACTGATTTTGCAATCACGTTTTAAGATGCATAATCTGCCACCATCTACAATGGCCATTATAGCCTCCTTCCCAGGGGAGTATTAGCCCCACCACCTATGGACTAGACCTGGTGCCAGGAGGCACAGGAAATGACGCTCCCAGTCATACTGGAATTGTAGCAAACATGGCTCATGGCAGGCCCACCAGCCATTTCCCAGATGTCAGGGGTGAACTAAATGATGAACCAGAACCCAAGGGGTCTGCACTGACCCTGCAAGACCTGCTTCACTTAGCTACTGCACTCAGGCTTATCTACTTCACTCTGACTTACACAGGGACCTCACTTCTCCCTAGGGGTAGGCCCTAGAATTCTGCAGAAGAGCACTAGGTTTGGAGTCTGAATACCTGGTCCAAGCCAGTTGTTCTACATCTAATAGACAACATGGCCACAAGACATACACTCCTGCCCACAACCGTCTATTGTCCACCAAAGACCTGAGACCCTCCAAGATAGTGGGCTTGGTTGCTGTCTCCCATGCAGGCCCCCACCAGAGAGAACCAGGTGTTTTGGGTCTGCTAAGAGTGTCCTAAGTACCTGGGGCACCTGGGTAGCTCAGTCAGTTAAGTGTCGGATTCTGATTTCAGCCCAGGTCATGGTCTCTGGGTTGTGAGACTGAGCCCCACATTGGGCTCCTTGCTCTGCAGGGAGTCTGCTTGAGATTTTCTCTCTCTCTCTCTTTCTCTCTCCCTCTCCCTCTGCCCCTCCCCACACATCCTTCCTCCACTCCCCCCTCTTTCTTAAATAAATAGATTTAAAAAAATTTTTTTAAGTGTCCTAAGCACCTAAGCTAGGCCCAAGGCAAGATGTGATCCCTACCTCCCATGAGGCACAGCCTAGAATCAAAGTGTTTCAAAATTACAAGGACCTTACAACTCATTGAGTCCATTCAAGCCCCCCTTTTATGTGTAAGTGAATAGCCACCTAGAGAGGGGCAGTGACTTGTCCAAGGGGCCTCAGCTCCTGAATGGCTGAGCACAAAAGCAAATGTTTGACTGCCCACACAGTGCCCTTTCCAACTGTAGGGCTTTCTCAAGAGTAGATCTCCATGCTTTGAGAGACTATGTGGTCTCCATGCAAGATAGAGTAGCGCCCCAGGCTTTGGCTGCTCTGGGTACCATAGTCTTGACTGTGGGTAACCAACTATCCATCTAGAGGGCTTTTTAACTCAGGACTCAATGCAGTCAACCAAGGGATTACTCGGCATTGCTGGGAGACACACTACCTGGGGAGATCTATGAATGGTTGACCTATATTAATGGCAGCAACTATGAAGGGTAGACAGAAGATTCCAAAACCAGCATCTAGAACCATGTGGCCAGTCTGCGTTCCTCTCATACCAGATTCTCTGGATTCTCTCCTGGTCCCTTGCAATTCTTGGCCTGTGCTCAGTTTGTGTCATGTCTTGTAACAATTTGCAAATAATTCTCAAGCCCACTCAATGCTTCTGCCCAGAGTTTACTTCAAGACACCAATTCTTATCAGTTGGTTTATCTAAGGGTTTGCTTCCTTTACTAAGCTCTGGAAAACCCTTGGCAGGCTACAGCCTCTGGCTACTCCTACCCTGTCAGATGCCATGGCTTCTCTGATGTCCAGGGGCCAACTCTGGGCCAGAAATAGACAGAAATCGAACGTGCAGAATCTCAGAACATGGTCTTGATTTCCTGCTGCCCATCAGCCTTGTGGGAGACATGATGCCTCTGCTCAGCCCTGAGGAGTTCATACCCTATGTACACATCCCATCCCCTCCTGTCGCCATCCCAACCCATATTCCATTACCAGCAGAAGGCCCCTGGTGAGAGGGATGACCCAGAGCTCCTGATCCTGAGGACCCACATACTCATCTCACCTGCTGCCTTACTTCATGATACACAGTGTGCAGCTGTGAGCACCAGGAAATCCCCAGATGAATCTGCCACACCTCACACACCTCAGCACTACTAATGCTTAGAGTCTTCCAATGCTTCCCAGTATCTAGTATCTGTAGATAAGAAAAAAGAACACCAGAAATACATGAATCTTACATAATCAATATGCAGTTACGAATGTTCTATAAAAACAGAGTGTGGGCTATTGGTAGCCAACCTTCTCTCTCTAGCTTGGAAAACACACATAGTAGCAGACCTGCAGGGCTGTCCAGGGAGACATGGTTGCCCCCTGCTCTAGGCCATCTGCACACCAGTTCCAGTACAACTCTTGTTCATTCACACTGGACGTGTAACCTTTGTCCCCATATAGGATCACCCACACCATCTCTCTAGGCTGCTCCACCAAAGCTTCTGCCCAGCTTCATCTCTTGGTCAGGAGGGTCACCTGCTGTTTGGGGACAAGCCAAAGTGGACACATCTTTGCAAAGGACCACGACAGATCCAGGGAAATACAGCCAACCCTCATCCCAGCCCTCAGTAGTAATTCATGTAGTTCCTATTTAGAAACTTTCTGCTTTATATTGAGTACACTGCATTAACACATAAAATTTGTTGCATTTTATAAAATAAGTATATTCTTTAAAATAAAAGATCAAATTTTGAAAGAACAAAAAGCTGGGATTTACATAAGCAAATCTCACCCTTCCGAACACTGCAATCACAACAGCAAAGCCAGAGCCCATGATGAACAAACTGTGCCCAGTGAGAGTGGCAGAAGCCAGGGTGCCCCACAAGTGCCAGGTGTCATGGGTGTCTCAGGGACACCTAATGACTCAGGGACATCTAATATGTGTACACAGCTAGGCCCTCCTTGGACCTGGTACAGTCTGTGATCATTGCCTCCCATCTGTCTCCCCACCTTCAAGCTTGCCACCCTGTACCCCATTCCACCTCCCAGCCTGCCCACAGCTGCTTGATATTCAACAGAATGACACCTCTGCCTGGCATTCAGAGCCCACCTCATCAGGTCCCAATTTCACTTCCTGCTACACCTTTCACCCCAGGGACACTTCACTCCAAGTCCAGGCACCTCATCAACACACACCACCAAACAAGCCCCCTTTTTGCCACCTTAAGAAATCCAACCCATGCTTGTACCTCAGACCAGATGGCTCTCCAGGGGCAGTGACCTCCCAGGGACCCCTTAACACTTCACCTGTTCCCTCAGGCCCTCCCAAGGGGTCATCCCACTGTGTCTCACCTATCTGTCTACCCATGACCTGCAGGACCTGGAGGCAGAGTCTGGAACCCAAGTACCCACACCACGTCTGGCATGTAGCAAGCCCTCAAAAGATGCCTAATGACTGGATGGCTGAATTAATAAGCAAATGCAGAATAAAACCTAAGTGCAGAACAATAATCTCAGGGGCAAAACAAATCCCAATTAACACAATAAGTGGCATTTTGTTGTCTCTATTTTGGGGCACACAAAATAATTAGTGTTTGGTACACAGAGAGCTCTGAGTGTGAAGCTGGATGTAATCAGGTGTCAAAACACAGAAACCTAAGGAGAAAAATAAATTGCCCTTGGTTATGAAGGAGAGACTGCTCTGGTTGGGTTTTCTCCCTGGACAAAGGGCGCCTTGCTGCAGAGGCCAGGCTGTCACAACGCAAAAGAGACCCCTCGCAGCTGGGAGGTGTGACAGTCCCACTTCAGACGGGTAGCTGAGCTGCTGAGTGCCACATAGCAGGCCTGCTCACCCCAGGTAGTGACACAGAGTATGTTTACTGAGTTCCAAGCATACCGGGCACTTTATACTCACAAAACCCTCATGAAGGAACTCTCACATTATGTCCATCCTGTCTACATGGAAACCCAAGCTAACCAGGCACATAATTTGCTCAAGTGTTGAGACCCAGGACTATTTAGATCTAAGACATTCTTATGTACATGCTCTGGCAAGGAAACTCAAGAGACTCAGCCCTCAAGTCCATGGCCCTGCTCTGTTGTCAGCTGACTGATTCTTCCTGAGCATCTTCTCAGTCTCTCTTGGCCTCTTGTTCTCTTAATCTTCAGCCTCCTGCCCCCGTGGCCACCAGTGTGCCCAGTCGTACTGTGGTTTCAACAATTGCAGCCAATGGATTATGCTCCCAGAGTCCCTGGCTCCCCCTGCCATGTCCAGACTCACAGAAGAGGTGCTGCCAAAGGCCAGCAAGGTGACCTTGCTGCAGAGGGGGACCTCTGCCCAGGCTCCCTTTTGACCTTCCCATTCATCCTCCCAAATAAAGCATTAATATTTAATCCTTGCCTCAGGCTCTGCTTCCTAGGGAAACCAGGCTAAGACACCACTTTAGTGTTTGCCTACATTTTCCTCTGTTCCCTACCCCACCCTCCCTCCTCCTTCCCACTGGAGGCATCTACTGCCCTATGTGGATGGACTTCCTGGAAGATGGAGGCTTCCTCGAAACTGTTTTTTGAGTATTTGTATTGTAATTGACATAAATGAAATTGACTGCAAATTTCACTCCTGTCCTTGACTTCTGCACTAAGCTCCTGGTTCTCAGACCGCATGAGGTGCTTACATACACCCAGCCATGGCATCCACTGCTGGATGGTACCCAGGGCACTGCTGCAGGTCACTTATCCCCTCCCCTGATGTGAGCGGGTCTCTCAGAACTGATCCGGGTGTGGGACCACTGGTCCCATGCTACATGCAATCTAAGACTGCTCTTGCACCAGCAGAACACATGGGGTCCACCTCCCCACATCTTACCGTTATCTGATGTTCTAACTTCCAGTATGGATTGGGCAGAAAGCAAGACCTCCCTGTCTGTCTTGTTCCTGGCCAGGTGAGCAGCTATTCTTCTACTATTAGCCATCTGAGATTCATCATCGCTTCCTCAGGTTTGGTTTTGAGCTCATATTGTCCCAGCAGGACTGGCCAGCCTGACTGGTTACCCTCAGAGAGAATTTGGGGGAGTTTCAGAGGGAGAAGGAGGGCACACATCAAGGCAGAGAGCCCATGGAAGCTAACTCCTCCCCAGTGGCCCCCAAGTGACCCCAAATCCTCCAGGGTAGGCCCAGGTTTCATGAAGGCCTAAAAAGAATCTTGATTTGATGCATTTCAAGTTTTATTTCTTCCCCATTGCCCACCTTATTCTCTGGTTCAGAAACTGCAGATCAGGTGCCTCCATGAGAAGGCCTCAAGACAAGGATGGTATGGCCACAAATGACCCCACGTGCACCTGCCCCTGAACACTGCTGGTCATCAGAGGACCTCACTGTGGGAACCCAGAGGCACTGGGTCACCTTGAGTCACCTGGGTGCCAGGGCATCAGGCACCCGGTCCTTCACAGGGCCAGCGTCCAGCCAGAGGAGCAACCGAGAAACAAGGCACAATTCAATGGCTCCTCACTTCCCACATGGTACTTCCCAGAGCATGTTCCACAAAACCCATTTCTGTGTTAAATTAATACAAATCACAAAATAAAAGTGGCTCGGTGGCCCTGTGTCTCAGGGACATTTTTCAAGACCTCCCAGAGCCTCTGACTGTCCCCATGTGCCACTGATAAAGGACATTTCCAACTTTCAGTGTTTTGGGATCCTGTTCTTGGGCTCCCAGGGGAGCTAAACTGTAATACTTACCAAGGTCAAAATGACTGGACAAAACCTCAGAGCACGGGCTCTGTTTCTGCTCTGAGCACATATTGTATGTCTGCTTCATTAAATAACGGAATAAATGAGCAGAAAGGAGCATTCTGAACACAAGATGAGAAAAAGAAAGAGACTTCCCTGGTCCCCATAAGATTAAAGTCCTACAGCCTTGCACACACTCAAGACAGAAGATAATGTCTGTAACTTTCTGGAAAGTCCTTTGTCTTGAAGATTTGTAACTCTTGGTGTAAAAAATGTATATAATCCAGCACCAAATGTTCCTGCCTCGGAGCATCCTCTCCTTTGTGCGGACTGTATCCCAGGCAGCTGTCCTAGTTTGGGCTCCAATAAAACTCTTCCTTTCTCCTTAAATTTGTAAAAAGGTTTGTTCATGTTGCACCGACAGCACCACCTCCAGGGCACGCAGCCCGGTGGGCAGCATTCACAGACCTCCTGAACCACGGAGGCCCTGTGGGCTGCCCCCCACCAAGTGCGCCCTTCAGACTTCACATGTTGAGACACACACTGAGTCACGGCACAGGAGAGACAGGAGAGAACACAGATTCCTCAATCTGTCACCCGAACCTTTCCCATCTCCACGGCTCCACCCAGGAGGCTCCAGATAATATTCCCCAAATGCCAGGTGTTCTCCCAGATCCCAGGACCTCATACTTCCACACACCCCACTCACACTTCACACTCAACCCAGAGTCCTCTCCTTCTGGAATCCCCTCCGATTTTCTTTCTCAGGGTCAGGCCCTTCTTCCTTCTCACCTTGGCAGCTCTGCACACAGTTACATGAATTAGACACACTGCAATCGGTTAATTAAGAGATGCAGTGTCTATTCCACACAGGGCCCTGGTTAGATGCAGGAGCGACGGGAGCCCAACTCTCACACATGGGGGTGACAGGTCATACTGGAACCAGGTCCTTGTTCTAGGTACATGGGAGCTCAGGCCACTTCCAAATCTTTGGTTTGTGGTTGCCGTTATTTAATTGTACCGAAACTCTTCATTTTCGCTTGCAATATCAAAATACACTTATAGTTATGAAGACACCAGCAGTAGTAAGAGTCATTCAGGGGGAAAAAACGAACTTTATTCCTGTAAGTAAATACTGCAGCCCCAGAGGATGGCCTTGCCAGCATACTGTTGCTCCTTGTGAAAAGCCTCAGCCCAGTGTCCACCCTGTGTCATTCATAAAGTGATTGCACACACACACATTCTCCCCCACACATACATGCACACAAGTTTACACTGCACACAACATATAATAAAGGAACTGCATAAACCCCAGCCAAAGGCCCAGACCTTCCTGTCGGTCCCGACCCCCAGCAAAGACCAGCTCAGGGGCTGCCTGAGCCCCCAGACCACACAGCTCTCCCTCAAAGCCATGGCTCCTCTAGGCATTCCTGAGGCCTGCATTCTAGGTCCACAGCCCCAATCAGAGCACAGAGGCCTTTCCAGAGTAGCCGTGCACATGGGACAGTGAGTTTAAGAATGCATACCAATGGGGTTCCTTGGGCTGGGATCTTAGCCAGTTCAGGAAAATGTCCTCTGCTTCCCAGCCACTCTCCATGGTTCTCAGGAGCTAGGAGCCAAAATCACTCCCTCTGCAGTGGACGGAAGCACCACAGTGAGAACAGCTGCCATCCCCACACCTCCCACGGGCAAGCTGCTGACTGGAGCTATCTGGACTCCAGATAAGGCTGGAAGGACACAAGACAGATTATCCCCTCCAAGCACAGAACCTGATGTGCAGGGAGGTGCAGGGAGGTGCAAGGTCTCTTGCAGTCCAGCCCACACAGCGGGTGCACAGCAAGCTGGCTCCCTCTCCACCTACCAGGGCCTCCCAGCACCCAACTGCATGCATGCCTGAGCCCCACGGCTGAAGCCAGGCTGCTCAACACAAAACACGCTGGTTCTTTTATTGCATCTCAGGGAGGCGGGAGAAAGAAAAAGCCTCCCCACTTCCTGATGCATTATTTATCAGGAGCACATTAACCGTGGGTGACATCACAGGCATTCGAAGGTAATTTGTGGAAAGTATTGTTAAAGCAATTGATTTGCAAATTCCTTGACAGGGAAAATGGAGCACGGAACAGGCGGAGAAGTGACATAGAGACTTCCTTTTTTTTAATATATTTGGAATAATTGATTGAAAGCTAAGCTGTGTAGCCAGTGAGAAAATGAGATTATTCTGCCTGTTATGCAAAGAAATTGTATATTGTGCAAAACAGCAGGATGAAGAGCTGTCAGGGCATCCGAAAGGCACTTGCTCCTTCTGCTGAAGGTAGGGGGGGAAATGTCTTTCCAAATTCAAACCAAGTCCTCATCACTCCCCTTACCTGGAAAGCTGCCACCACATCTCTTCCCATCTCCCCCTCCACCCACCCTCCACTCTGGGCCATGGGCCTGAGGCCAGACCTGTCCCTTCCCTCCCTCTGGGGCCAGCAAGAACGCTGTGCAGTGAGCAGGGGAAGGAGAGATTGAGACCCTGCCCTGCTCTGCTCTTGTCCTTCGCCATCCCTCACCTGGAGACCAGTCCCCAGTAATCCCAACTGTGCCTTTCTAGCCCACAAAGCTGGCTATCACTACTCAGAACTCTCCAGTTCTGACTGCTCATGACCTTAGGATGACCACAGCCCCTTCCCGAGGCCACAGAACCCCTATGACATCCTTCCCACCACACCGCTGCCACACTTTCTCAATCCCAGCATTGTCAAACTGTCCCTAGACTCCCACGCTTGCACAATGACTTCAGCCTTTCTGCTAGAATGGCCGCTTGCTCACCCAGCAGCAAAGTCACTCTTCCCAGACTTAGCTCAAATGCATCCTCCTCCAGGAAACCTTCACTGACTGCCCCATGCAGATAATCCTGGGTGCCTCTCCCTAGGAGCACCATATATTTGCTGGTGGCAAAGTTAGTGAGTGCACCCCTGCGTGAATGGATGCTTGCAGGAACACTTGCCAGAATGAAAGAATCACTGCCCCGATTGCCTTATTGGGTCCCTTTTTCCCAACTCTGATGAAGCCCTGAGCGAGGTAGAATGGGCACCCAGGGTGGGCTCCTGGCTTTGCTAACTGTTCCCACTGTCCTAGGCCAGAGGATCAAGCCAGAGGCTCCCCAGCAGATTACCCAACATTGGTGGGGAGGCCTGGTCTAGGAAAAAATCCACCATACATGTATACCTGGCCAGCCTCGGGAGCCTGTGATCAGAAACAGACACAAACCCCAGGGCATTTGAACAATCGCTTAGCCCTGCCACCTGCATGTTTGTAACCTTGGGGAGATTCCTCAGCCTCCCTGAGCCCCAGTCTTCTGGTCTGTCAGATGGGAATCATTTAAGCTTCAATCCCTAAGATTGTTGAGAGTTAAAAACATAGTGGCTAGACCCCATTGTGTACCCGAGGTAGAAGCTCTTGTTATGACCACCTCACGCCAATGGCTTTATTGATAGCACACTGAAAATTCCCACCAAACTGACTTGGGATTTTTATGTCCATTTTGAGTATTAGAAAACTGAGGTTCCTGGAGTTGAATTGAGGTTACAGCTGACCCTTGAACAACACTGGGGATTAGGAAAACTGCCCCCCACACAGCCAAAAATCTTCACATAACTTTGACCTGCCAAAAACTTAACTACTAGTAGCTTACTATTGACTAGAATCCTTACCGATAACATAGTCCATTAACATATATTTTGTTTGTTACATGTATTATATCCTGTATTCTTACAATAAAGTAAGTTAGAGAAAAGAAAATATTATTAAGAAAATCATAAGGAAGAGAAAATGTATTTACATAACTATATGCAGTTTGCAGCCATGTTGTTGAAGGGTCAAGTGCATTTGCTGAAAGTGGCAGGAACCTGGCCAGTCCTGCCCATGCCCTCACCAAGTACCATTATCCCCTAGAAAGCTCCTTCCTGCTGACCGTACTCTTCACACAGCAAGCTGGACCCTAGGAGAGGAAGATAAGAGACCTCACCAAGTGACTCATACTGTCAGGTGACCAAGTGTCAGGGTTTACCTAGGACATAAGACTCCTTACACCAAAGCCAGGAAGGCCCCAGACAAACCAGGACAAGCCCATCACCCTCCTTCCAACCACCTTTGAAGAGCTGGAAAATGCATAATAATTCATTCGAAGATTTGGTAACAGAGAACATAATGTTAGGTCCATTCCTTTTAAATGGATCAACAAGACTGGGTCTGGAGAAGCAGACAAAAAAGTTTCTGGCCACTTCCTCACTCACAGTCTGGTTCAGAATGGTCAGCCTACCCCTACAGGCAGTGGCCCCACATCACCTTCAATTGCATTTCAAACCACTGCCACGCCCACCATTGCCCCTCCTCAGACTGGTTCTGGGCATGCAGAGTTCAAGGGTGATCAAGGCACAGCCCTTCTCCCAACTCGGAGGCCCCCGGCCAGAGGCAAAGATAAGTAGCAACAACATCATAAGGGCATGTCAGAGGGAAGCCTGGAAGACTAGAGGATACTTTGGAGGGAGGGGAGGCCAGAGAGGGCTTCCTGGAAGAGGAGACACCTCCTTAATACTAGCCGTAAGTCAGTATTAGCAATGTGGCAGGCTGAGGAGTGCATTCTAGGCAACTAGAACAGCTCCATGAAGGCCCAGAGGTGTGGCCAAGCCTGGCCGATTTGGGGAACCACAAGTAAGATTGAAGACCACAGTAGAAAGGGGGAGAGGGAGGGAACAAAGACAGAAAACTATGCCACACACAGGAGACCTTGTTTTCTCTAAAACTGGCATTTTTTTAAACTCGGTAGTGTTTACAACATGGAATTTCTTGAAGTGAATAGATAGATGTCTAAGTCACTATTTTCAATAGTTGCATAATATCCTGCGATGTGAGTGTATTCTGCTTATTCAACCATTCCACTTTTGGAGGCCTGCAGGTTATTTCTGGTTTATATTTTGTTATCTATAAGCAAGTCTTCAGTAACCATTTCTCTATTACAGTAGAGTCCCAGATAAGGGACTTCAACAGGAACTGTCATATTAAGTTCCCAAAAATTCAAAAAGAAGTTACATGCTCACTTAAAATATACAGAAGTGCCCATATTCCGATGCATCTTTGCCAGCATTGTGTTCTGAAACTGGACTCTAGACCCCCAGAAATCTCAACCCTAGTTGCACATTGGAATCACCCAGAGAGCTTTGAATCATGGCGCCTGGACCCCACCTCCAGAGATTTAGACTTCAGAGGTGTCCGGTGGTGTCCAGAAATCAGGATTTTTTTTAATTATGGTAAAATTTACCTGACAGAAAAGTCGCATAAACCATTTTAAAGTGCACAATTCAGCAATATTCAGTTACCTGTACAATTCAGTTACCTTGTACAATGTTGAAGCACCAGCACCTCCAGGTCCAGAACAATTTCCTTACCTTTCCTTCCTTCCTATGGCTGAGTAATATTCTCTTGTATAATATATCACATTTAGCTTATTCACCCACCTATTGGTAGACCGTGGGTTGTTTCTGCCTCTTGACTACAGTGAATAGTGTGCTGCCATGTCACTTAGAATTTTTCTTTGGAAAAATGTCTATTTTTGTGCTTTGCTTATTTTTTAATCAGATTATCTGGTTTTGGTTTTGTTTCACTATTGAGCTGTTTGAGTTCCTTATGTACTTAACATATTAAGCCCTTATCTGATATATGGTTTACAAATATTTTCTCCCATTCCATAAGCTGTCTTTTCATTTGTTGGTGGATTCCTTTACTACAAAGAAGCTTTTTAGTTTTATGCAGTCCAACTTGTTTATTTCTGCTTCTGTTATCTATTCTTCCAATGTCTCATTTTTTTAAAAAATCACTGCTAAGACCAGTACCAATGAGATTTTTCTGTACGTTTTCTTGTAGGTGTTTTATGGTTTCAGATGTTACATTTAAGTCTTTAATCCATTCAAGTTCATTTTTGTGAGTGGTGTAAGATAAGGTCTAGTTTCGTTCTTTTGCATATGAATATCCATTTTCTTCCCAGCACCACTTATTGAAGAGACTATCCTCTCTCCATTGTGTGTTCTTGATGCCCTCATCAAAGACTAGTTAACCATATATGCATGGGTGTATTTCTGAACTACCAGAAAGCTCTTTACAGTCTGGACTTGATTCAGGTGTTCATGGGGATCCTCTGGAAATTTTTAAGTGAGTCAACTTTAAGGCTCCCAAAACATTAGGTTTGAGGACTACATGTCCAACTGCCTCAGATGGCTGGTGATGAGGCCAAAGCCCAGAGAGGGCAAGAAATCATGCAACATCACACAGCAGAAGGACTCAAAGGAAAACCCCTGACTTTAGACCGAGACCTCCTGTCCCCTAGCCACGTTGTCTGGTGAAAAGAAACATCCCACCCCACACCTTCTCCCCTCACTTATGCCACTCCAGCCTCTGAGAGATTAACATAATTGTTTAACAAACTTATTTTAAGGTCTTCTGCAAATGTGGATAATCTTCATTTGTTTTTCCTGAAAGTCCTCTGACATTCTACTGAGAAGAGCTGAATATTCAAACCACCCAGGTAGTTCAAACAGAAGCTAATCTTTCATTTATTTACTTTAATCCTGAATTCTGTTCTTTTTTATTTAGCAATCCCTGAATTTGAGACTTGGGTGAAAGATAGAAGTTTTAATTATCTTGATCATGATAAAAGTCTCTCCAGATCCCTGTGATTTGGGGCTTTGGGGAATCCTCCATGTCACTCTTAGGAAGCCAAATGACCTCACACATGCTCTGCCAAACTGTGAACCTCCAAGTCTCTGTTCCCAGTAACACTGTCCCCACACAAACCTAGTCAGAGCCCCTGGAATCCTCCCAGCCTGTCCCGCCCTACCCAGCTCAGTTTGTGGCTCCTGAGTAACAGAGCTGGGCTGGGCTTGGGTCATAAAAGGAAATATATCTTCCCAGTCGTGGGCACACAAATGAGTAAACAGTTAGGGAGATGCATAGTGCATATATACAAGGCAGGCAGCATAGAGGAAGGAGTATCTTGTCTTGGGCTATCAAAAATGGGAAACCCTGTGGAAGTCACAGGTGCTAGGCCAGGTGTGAAAGAGAAATCTACAACGGAGACATCCTCTCCCCCGGCAGTGAGTATTCTGGGGGAGTATACAAGTCATGCCTGCCTTAGGATGCCCTGTGCCAGGTAATAGGAGGAGATGGGAGTGTCCTGCCTAATTTTGGCCAGCAGAGTAGCCCCCTGAATGAGTTTTCACACACAACCATAAAAGGTAATTAGAAACAGCACGGAGTTTCCCTCATGTGGTAGTTTTAAAAACCATTTGCTTTCCAGTTCCAGACAAGATGAAGTAAACGCACTTCTCCTTATTTTGCCTACAAAGCATAGCTAAAAACCCTGGATATTACATATAAACCAAACACCAAACATAAGAACACCCTGGGAAGGAGAAAGAAGCCTGCCGAACTAGGGAATTTGAGGAACAACATGGCAGTGTTCCTCAAGAATTCCAAGATTTTCTTTTTGTTGCATATATCCCAGACTGGGTGCTGGAGGAAAGAGCCACCTGGAAGTACCAATGGGCACAGACAAACAAGTCCCTAAGGAAAGCCTTTTCTCTCTAGCCAAAGGACCAGGAAAGGGCAACCTAGCAAAACAGAAAACTTTGAAACTGTAATTGCCTTACTCCAACCAAAGAGGAAAAAAAAAATGTGACCCCATTCCCAACACCAAAGGCCTAGTGGAGACTCAGGACTTCCATGATCACCTGTAGTAAGGAGTCCACCCACCTTACTCCCAACAGTGTCCCTGGAGTCCACTTGGGGATGCTGGATTTCCACCTCCCTGCCCAGCGGTATTGAAGTATTTCTACCCTCTATGCTAGAGTGTGTCAGAGGGGGCCTGGCAAGAAGCTGGCAGTGAAGAACTCACCCCCCACCCTTGCTCTGCAGTTTCATAAGAAGGCATCCCTCCCTTGCCAGCAATGATGAGACACCCTTCCTAACTAGAATGTCCATGGGGGCCACATGCAGAACCTGGATTCAACCTCCACCCAACAGTAATAAGGCAGCATCCTCCTTCCCCTCTGGCACAGAGCCAAACAAGTCCTACAGAGACAGAAGTTTTAAATAAGATCCATATATACCTATTATAATACCTGTGATACCCCAGGTTCATGCGAAAATCACTCATTATATCAAGAACCAAGAAAATCTCAATTTAATTAGGAAAAGACAATCAACAGATGCCAATCCTGTTAGAACACAGATATTCAAATTACCTGACAAGGATTTTAAAGTAGCCATGATAAAAATGTTACAATGATGCTACAGAAATGCAGTTTTGAACACATTTGAAATAAGTGAAAAACAGAAAATCTCAGCAAAGAAACAGAATATCCAAAAAAGAACCAAAAGGAAATTTTAGAACTGAAAAGTACAATTATTTTTTTTAAATCTCAATGGATAGGCTCAAAAATAGAATAGTGATTGGTAGACCAAAAAAAAAAATAGAATAGTGAAGGCAGAGAAAGTATTGATGAACTTGTAGATAGAATAAAAATTATTCAATCTTAACAATGGAGAGAAAGTAGAGTGAAAAAAATGATTACTCAGGGAACAAGGGACTACAAGACAAGTTCTAACATTTGTGTCATCTGAGCCCCAAAAGGAAAAGAGAAAGAGGATGGGACTAAAACAGGATTAAAAGAAATAATGGCTTAAATTTCCACAAAATTGGCAAAATACATAAACCTCCAGAAAAAAAGAAGCTAAACAAACAGGAAAAGAACAAAGGAACCATGTCAAACATATCATAGTCAAACTTCTGAAAATTAACAACAAATAAAAAAATCTTGAAAGCAACAAGATTGAAACGACACCTCACCTTAAGGAATAACTGGTCTGAGTGAGAGCAGATTTCTCCTCAAAGACAATGGAGGACAGAAAGAGGTAACATGAAGCATTTCAAGGGATGAAAGGAAAAACTGTCAACCAGATTTCTATACCCAGCAAAAACATGAGGGGAAAGCAAGACATTCTTAAACAAAGGAAAGGCAAGAGAATTTGAACCAGCAGGCTCATCCTAAGGGAAAGGCTAAAGAAAGCTCTGGAAACAGAAAAAAAAAATGATGAAAGAATCTTGGATACTCAGGAAAGAAAAAGCAACAGAAAAAGTAAAAATATAGGGATATATAATAAACTTGCCTGCTCTTGAGTTTCCTAACTTATGTTTGATGACGAAAACAAGACTTACATCACAGTTTGATATGGTTCACAATATGTACATAGAAGAAATATGTAAGAATTATATTATAAATGGGCCAGGGTAAACGAACATAACAGAAGGAAAGTGTTCCACATTTCATTTAAACTAGTAAAATGTTGATAACAAAGACTGAAATTCACAGCACAAAATGCTTACATTAGAAAAGAAAGACTCAAATCAGTAAACTAAACTCCCACCTTCAGAAACTAGATAAAAATAAAAAGAGCAAAATAAACCCAAAGTAACCAGAAGGAAGGAAATACTAAAGGTAAAAGCAGAAGTCAATGAAATTAAAAACAGAAAACAATAGAGAAAATCAATGAAGCAAAATCCAGTTCTTTGAAAAGATCAATAAAATTGACAAACCTCTACTGATTGACAAAAGAGAGAGAGAGAGAAATTACCAATATCAGGAATGTGACAGAGGCTACACCACAGGGCTGGAAACTACAGCCAGCACAAGGCTAGGAGAATGCTGTAAACAACTCTCAGCACATAAATACATGACTTAGAGAAGATGGACCACATCCTCAAAAAGCACAAACTACCACAACTCACTTCATATGAAATAGATCATTTGAATAACTATGTAATTCTTAAAGAAATTGAATTTGTAAGCTAAAAACCCCCAAAAAATGAAATCTCCAGGTCCAGATGATTTCATTGAAATATGCTACCACACACCTAAAAAGATAATTAACACAAATTGTACATAATATTTTCTGGAAAATGAAAGAGGGAATACTTCCCAACTAGTTTTATGATGACAGTACTACCTTGATAACAAAATTTGGCAAAAGAGCACAAAAAAAGAAAACTATGGTCTAATATCCCTCATGAACATAGATGCAAAAATCCTTAACACTGGATTAACTCATAGAACCCATAAACAAACCCAGTAAAAAGAATTATACATCCCAATCAAGTGGATTTATTCCAGATATGCAAGGCTGGTTCAATATTTGAAAATCAATCAATGTAATCTACATATTAACAGACTAAAGAAGAAAAATCACATGCTCATATATCAGTTGATGCAGAAAAAAGCACTTGTCAAAATCTGATATAATATTCATGAAGGATAAAAACTTTTAAACAACCAGGAATAGAAGGGAGCCTTTTCAACTTGATAAAGATCATCTACAAAAACCCTATAGCTAGCATTAGACTTTAAATTAAAAGAGGAAGGTATTTCCCCCTGATACTGGAACAAAGCAAGGATGGTCATTCACCACTGCCATTCAACATGACACTGGAAATCCTAGCCAGAGCAACAAGACAACAATATGGAAGGGAAGGGAAGGGAAGGGAAGGGAAGGGAAGGGAAAGGAAGGGAAGGCAAGGGAAGGTATGCAGCTCTGAAAGGAAGAAATAAAGTGACTTGCGAGTGACGTAATGGTCCAGGTAGAAAAACCTAAGGAATGTACAAAACCACTCAAAGAACAATTAAGTGATTTCAGCAAGGTTGTAGAATATAAGCTCAGCATACATAAACCAACTGTATTTCTACATACCAGTAATGCACACATGGAAACCAAAACTAAAAATACATTACTGTTTACAACAGTACAAAACAAAAAATGAAATATGTGTAAATCTAATAAAACTTGAGTTGGAGCTAAAACCTACAAAATGCCAATAAAAGAAATCAAAATATAAAATGAAAGGACGTATAATGTTCATAAATCGAAAGACTCAATTTAGCAAAGATGTCAGTTCTCCCCAAATTGATCTATAAGCTTAATGCAACTTCTATCAAAATCCCAACAAGAATGTTCAGAGACATAGGCAAGATTATTCTAAAATTTATATGGAAAGTCAAAAGAAGTAGGACTAAATAACTGGTAGCTAAAACAAATTTAAAAAGAAGAATAATGTGGGAGGAACCACTCTGCTCAACATTAAGACTTATATAGCTCCCAGTCTCGAGACCGTGTGGTATGGCAGAGGGACAGACGTAAATCAGTGGAACAGAACAGAGAAATCAGAAATAGATGTACACAAATATGGCTAACTGATATTTGACAGTGGTGCAAAAGTAGGGGATGGAAAAGACTTTTCAACAGATGGTGCTGGAGCAATTCTAAATCCATGGGCAAAAAAAAATTTCAACCTAAACCTCACACCTTATATAACACTTAACTCAAGGTGGAGTTATTATTTTTTTAGCAATTTATTTATTTGAAAGTGACAAAGTGTGAGCAGGAGGAACAGAGGGAGAGGGAAAGAAAATCTCAAGCGGACTCCTTGCTGAGCAAGAGAGCCCAAGGGGGGGCCCAATCTCATAACTCTGAGATCATGACCTGACCCGAAACCAAGAATCAGACGCTTAACAGAATGAGCCATCCAGGTGCCCCTCAAAATTGACTTAAATGCAAACATAAAACTATAAACCTTTAGAAGAAAACATAGGAGAAAGTCTTCAGGACCTAGGACTTGCTGACCTGTTAAACTTGACACCAAATCACACCCACTAAAGAGAAAAATCAATAAATTGTACTTGATCAAAATTTAAAACTTCTCCTCAGTAAAAGACCCTAATGAAAAAACAAGCCAGACTGGCAGAAAATACTTGTAAACCACATATGTGACAAAGGCTTGCTTCGAATGTATGATGAACAGTTTTTCTTTTTTCAGTAGTGGTAAGGTGAGGGATTGGAGGGATTTGGACAAAAATGAAGTAAATAAAAAATAAAAATCTCAAAGAGTAGTGATGGGTATGAAGGAATAAATCAGGGTAAAAGAACACTGCGTCTAATTTATTAAAAATAACAAGCAGTCTGATTAGAAAATGGCCCCCCCCAAAAAAAATGAAAAGACATTTCACAGAAGAGGATATACAGATGCCCAATAAGGCCATGAAAAGATGTTTGATGCCACCAGCCACTGGGGATGCACAATCAAGATCAGGACTCCTTGTCACTACCTGCTCTGTACCCCCAGCCATGAGGTTCTGTTCCCCCACTGGAAGTTAGAAATGAAGAGAATGAAAGAGCCCCTCTATGAACAGCATCACACTGGGCAGAAGGAAATGCCAGGAGGGAGTAGGGAAGCCATTCAAAGTCCCGGTCTCAGGACTGTCCATGCCCTTCCATGATTTCAGCAGACAGGGCATGGTTGAGAGGACTAGTAAGCCTCCACAGCACTCTCGATCCTTTTTCCATGACTGTGTGTTGTGCAAATTAATAATCTGTCCTCAGAAAAACACCAGTAAGTTTCAAGTGCAGTCATAAGAATGCTTGAGAAAAGATGCTGTGCTTCCTACCTACCATTTGTTGAGAGAGAAATGGGCCAGAACTTGATCACATGTGCAAGCCTCTGGAACGTTAGCAGCTGCCCCACAGGAAACAGGAGGGGGCCAGCGGTTGGGGGCAGGGAGCTGCAGGCATGGTGAGGGGCTCAGACACCAAGGCCCAGAGCTGCCCCTGGGGGTAACCTGGTGGGAGGAGGAGGAACACATGTGCAGGGGACATCTGAGTCCAGATCCTAGCAGAGATGGACCACTGCTGTGTGACCTGGCCATCCCTCCTTCCCACAACAAAGCAATGATGAGAACACCCGTTGCACAATGCAGTGTTCCACCACACCCCAGCACATGCTGGTGGCAGTCATTTACAGGCAGTAAGCACTTCCTGGAACTATACTTCTGCGTTCTCTCATCCAGCAGCATTCAGGCACTGAGGCACCCGCTCTGGCTGCTATTTTAATCCCACGGTTTTAGAGAGGAGAATCCTGAGGCCAGATAACACAGACTGGGGAAAGGCCCTCAGCCTCCCAAGGCCTGTCTGGTGGCTGTGGTTGTGGCCCTGGCCCTGGGAGAAAGAGCAAGAAAGTATGGCCACTCAGGGCCCACCCACTCATGCACTCCCAAAAACACCCCCAGCATTTTAGCCCTACAGGACTCCTGATACCTCCAACTTCAGAGGGACCCAATTTTAGAATATTCAAAAGATGAAACTATACACTTTCTAACCAAAGCTTTTAATGAAATAATTATCAGCAGTATTAAAGGTCCTCCTCTGGGGCGCCTGGGTGGCTCAGTGGGTTAAGCCGCTGCCTTCGGCTCAGGTCATGATCCCAGGGTCCTGGGTTCGAGCCCCACATCGGGCTTTCTGCTCAGCAGGGAGCCTGCTTCCTCCTCTCTCTCTGCCTGCCTCTCTGCTTACTTGTGATTTCTCTCTGTCAAATAAATAAATAAAATCTTTAAAAAAAAAAAAAAAGTCCTCTTCTGATGCACTTAAGCTTTGAGCCAACATCTTAAATTCTTACTTCTGGCCTACCTCTCCAAAGCTTGTGTGAACCAAGGACTTCTGCCTGTCTGCCCCTCAGTTAGGCCCCAGCATGAGGAATCCCGGATCGGACTAAAAAGCAGTCCTGGTGCTTGTTACCCACAGAGAAATCCTCCCTTCGTGTGCAGCCAAACCCAGTCCAGCTTCTTCAGGGGGGCCTGTCACCCAAGGCTGGGCAGTGTCAGCCATGCTCAGCTCCCAGCAAAAGAAGGAGATGATTGTTTACTCTCTCAGCTTGACTGAGATGAATCCACTGCACTTTGGGTACATCTATAATCGAAATTAAGCTGCTGAAAAGTCCCTCCCACAGAAAAGGACAGAAACTCTCAAGAAGCACCAGGCTCCAAAGAAAAGCCTGACATAGACCGGTGACCATTTGACACCTCAGTCCTTTGCTAAAAGTGCTTTCATGAAAAAGTCTTCTCAAATTACATCAGGTTCCTTTAGACCCTTTCACATTTTTTAATACAATGAACTGGTCCCCAAAACACTCTTTCTTATTTGACTCCACAACAGTCCTGCAAGGCAGGAGTTATGAAACCTCCCTGACAGAACCCCTAGGCTCAGAGAAGTTAAGGGATATGCCCAAGATCACACAGCAAAGTGGTGGCCTTCAGACCATGTTTCCCACTGTCACAAGACCTGCCTCTGTGCAGTCCCTTAACATCCTGTCCCCAGCACGCACTGACGGCAACAGGCTGGCCAACACTTCAGCTCTGCTATAACAGGTAATAGAGCCCTGAGTGCCACAGAGAGAACAGAAGTCAAAGCTAAACTAAACCAGGCATTGGATTTCAGGCTTCTAGATTCTTCTGCCTTGCAACCCAGGGTGAAGGAAATGCTCGTTTACTTGGTTCAATCCTCCCTTCTATTTAGCTTCATTAGCATGCTGATGTCCTCTCTCTCTACTAAGGTGGAGTTCTGGTTAAGTACCAAGTCTCTGTGGCTCTAGGGCCATCTTTATAAAAAGAACAGAATAACATCCTAATAGGCACAGTGGACTCCTATTACCTCACCAACCTGGAAAGGAGCTAGGCCAAATTTTTTAAGGTTCCTTACAAATCTAAGGAAAAAAAAAAAAAAAAAAAGAAAGAAAGAAATAACCAGAGGAAGTCACGCCACTGAAGTAAAGAGAGATTCATGGTCTGACCAAAATCTTTGCTCTCTTACTGCTTCAGTTAGGATGTAAAAATGTGAAGGAACTCGGGGATTACCTCAGAGGCAAAGGGAGAGGAAGGGTGGGAACATGGTGCTCCCAAAGCTGAGGGCTCGTCTTTAAAAATTAATTAACTAATTAATTAATTAAAATAAAATCCTCCCCTGAAAATATTAAACACCTGAGCCTAGGGCTCAGATATTTCAGATTTTTAAGATTGCCTTAACCTCATGATCCACAAACCACCAATATGAGAAATTAACATAAAAATGAAGTTACAGGACAGGAATGTCTCTGGAGCACCTGGCAAAAGGAAAGACTGAGTCTAGAGGGATATGAGTTCAGCTAAATCCATGAGAGTCTTAAAGATGTAGCTACTACAAAGATAAGCTCACAATGAAAAATATAATCACATTTAATAAGGATCACCTACCATGAGTGAGAATCAGTGAACACCACAAACTAGACTATTAACCCAAGAGGTACAGATTTAAGAATAATCTGATAAGAATTATTAAATAAAATTATTAAAGAAGCAAAAGAAGAATTCAAAGCCCAAAGACTATTTTTTAAAAGATTTCATTTATTTGTTTGTTTGTTTAAGACAGAGAGTACAGTGGGGAGGAGGCTGGAACGGGAAGGGAGTGGGACAAGCAGACTCTGCACTGAGCGAGGAGCCTGACCCAGGACTCAATCTCACCAACCTGAGATCAAGACCTGAGCCGAAATCGAGTGTCAGATGCTTAACCAACTGAGCCACCAGGTGCCCCAAAACCAAAAGACTATTTTTTTTTAAAGATTTTATTTATTTATTTGACAGAGAGAGATCACAAGTAGGCAGAGAGGCAGGCAGAGAGAGAGAGAGAGGGAAGCAGGCTCCCTGCTGAGCAGAGAGCCCGATGCGGGACTCGATCTCAGGACCCTGAGATCATGACCTGAGCCGAAGGCAGCGGCTTAACCCACTGAGCCACCCAGGCGCCCCCAAAAGACTATTTTTTAAAAGAACAGATCCAAATAGAATAGCTATAAACAAGAAGCAAAGACCCTGAAATTAAAAACCTAAAAATGACAGAAAGGCAGTATTTGAGAAATAAAGACTGCGAATATTCCAAAGTGATGTTAATGCCCTTATTAGTGAATCCAGGGCCCCAAGCAGAATAAATAAAAAACTTGCCAAGACACATGAGGTGGAATTGCTGAACTGAAAGACAAAGGTATGCTCTTAAGAGCAGCCAGGGAGAAAAGGCTGATCACCCACAAAGGAGCAAGAATTAGACAAAAAGCCGACCCCACAGTAGTAATGACAAGGGCCAAAGGACGATTAAATAACGCTCTCAGAGTGCGAAGAGAAAATATCAATCATCCTATGGATTGAGAGAGTTTCCTACTACTCACAGACTCACTGCGAGAACACTGAAGAAAGACCTTGAAGAAGAAAACCAAAGCCAGAAGAAGGTGATGGCACAAGAAGAAAGTTGCGAAGTTCACTGTTTCAGCACTGACTGTCTAAATAATATGCTGATTATGTAAATCAGCATCATGATACTGGGAGGGGTAATCACCCTTCCCTGCTGAGAGTTCTGGGTCAAGTGTAAGGTACTGAAAGGTGCTGTGTCTGTCTGGAAAAGGTTTATGAACAGCCAGCTGCTCCGATCAATAAGCCAGAGGCAGTTTATTCTAACTACAGGCATCATAGCTCCGAGATGGTAATCATGACATTACAACACATTGTGTGAGCCAACACTTACAGTGGACCTATCATACGTTGTCTCATTTCATTTTACACTACACCTGCAGGGGGCTGCATAGTGACTCAGACCAGGTAGATAAGCCATCCAAGGTCACACTGCCAGTAGTGACAGTGTGGCTGGTGCGTCGGGCAGGCCATCTGCCTCTGTCATGGTACAGCAGTGGAAAGCGTCCCTGCTTATGAAAAGTAAGTCCCTCTTGCTAACTGCTGATGCGGTGTAAGCTCTGAGCTGGGAGGCCCTGTGGGTCTCCTTTTCCAAGGTAAACTGCATTCCACATGTGTCAGGGACTTCTGGGTCGGTAGGCTCAGGGAAGACCAGGTCAGAGAAACAGAGGGAGGGCTGACATAGGGGGGGCTTCGAACCCCGAGGGGAGGAATTCAGGGGTCTCATAGGGAAGGAGCCATCACCCCGAGGGAAGACGTGGTGACCGTCACGCACTGCCAGGCATAGAGAAACAACATCAGAATGTTTCCAACTCCCGATTCACAGGGAGTCCAAGACTGCCTGGTAAGCCCCTCACCCATGGCTTATGTGCAGTCTTAAAGTTCAGGGCCTCTAAAGACAGCATCTCTGCTGAAAAAGAGACTCCTTGTGAGTTGCTTGAGGACACCATCGTGGTCAACCCAAATGTATGTGTCCAGGGTCATCTCTGGCCCAGAGAGACAAGCAACAAAGGATGCGGAGAGCACTACCTCACTGGGAGGGAGAACCTTAGCACCCATTCACTCAGGGTCTGCTGTGTGCGCTGGAAGCCGCCTGGGGCCAGCCAAGGAGTCAAGCCAAGTCCCCACTGACTAGGATGCAGGGTGGGTGGGACACCAAAGGACAACCCTCAGGGGTCCTCAGGCATATGGAAAAGGCCAACCCCCTCCCCCCACTTGTGATTTCCCCACAGACCCTTCTTATATTTTCTTTTTAATTTTCAGTCTAGGAGTGAAAATACTATGCATTTGTTTCTTATTAATTTACAAATCACTACAAACATGTTTTGCAAGAATTTTTAACATCCATGAAGCTCTTTTTTTTAACCTCTTATAAGTCATTTAGCACCCTTTTCTCAAGGAAGAAGCAAATGTATTTTTGCCAAGAATAAACTCCTCACTTGAAGTTGGGCTCTGTTTTTTAGTCCCAGGCTCATAAACTCCACCAGGGCTTAGACAAACTGAAAAAGGAAATCCACCCCCTACACACACAGGCCCAAGTCCGAAAGATTGTGAGCAGTGGGATCTTCACACACAAACACACACACACACCCCGAAACAAAACTGGGGAGTGAAGACTAGACATTCTCCTGCAGACTTGGCCTCTGTTTTTACAAACAGAACCCCAACAGAGCCATCCAAGGGCATCTAGAAGACAGGGGATTTCCATCTGGGGCACCTGCCGTCCTGGGCAGCCCCACACCCCCTGTGAGAGATGCAGCTCTGAGCAACATGGCATGCATAAGCAGACACCCAGCCAGGCAGTGCCACCACCCGGGACACCTGGGCTTAGGAGGTGGCAGGCGGCACAGTGTGGAGCTGGCAGGACAAGAATAGTGTACATGTGTGGAACATGAGAGAACTCTGTGCTTGTGCAAGGGCAAACATGTAGTCAACCAGTCACCCACATGGTACGGGCGCCAAGGGCAACCAAATGGTGGTCTCCTGCGGCAGTGGGGCCCACTCACACTTCAGTGCTTGCTGAAATTAGCCCTGATTTGTGCATGTGTACACCCCCCCAAATTCATGGGGTGAAGCCCTGACCCCAGAGTGATGATATTTGGAGATGGGGCCTCAGTGAGGTAATTAGGTCCAGATGAGGTCATGAGAGTAGGGCCTTCATGATGGGTTCAGTGTTCTTATAGAAAGACAGCAGAGAGCGTGCTCTGGGTCCACACACACACACACAGGAAAGGCTGTGTGAGCAGTGCACAGAAGGCAGCTGTCTGCATGATTCTTAGTAACACAAACAAACGTCACTAGAGACTACCACCCGATCTAAGGGCAGCTGAGGACTGAGCCTTGTTCCTGCTACCTTTTAACACCCCAGAGCCAGAAGCACACCCCCAAACACACACATACACTCACACCCAGTCCTTCCCAGTACAGGTCAGTGAACCAAACAGCTGACATTTTTAACTGATTTGATTTCACCCTCATAAAGCCTAAAGGATTTCAGTCAGTTCACAAAAATGCAGAGAATAACACAACATGCGATCATATAAGACAAAGTGGGAACAGATAAAGTAAAGCTCAAAAGTAGAGGACAGTAATGGGAGCCAGGAGTGAGGCAGCCTGGCTAGGCAGCCCTGGAGATGGGTGGCCTCCACCAGGTAACAAAAGGACACTAGTGAATAGCGCAATTCCCTCAGCCCATGCCTTATGAACAAATGTGATGCGGTGTTGTTTTTTTTTAATAGTTCGGGAAAACTATGAGTCATCATGAGGAAAGGCCAGGACCTCAAGGACACTGGAAAGCCACACTTGCCACAGCCCCTTCCACCAGCCATGCCTCTCCTCAGACAGCTGCATCTGCCTCCACACTGGACACCCTATGCCCACCGCCCTGCCCCATCCACCCTGGTCCCAAGCAGGAGCAAGGAGCTCTCTCACCACAGGCTCCCTTTGGGTCTGCCTGCTGCACCCCAAGCTAACCCCAAGCCTCCGTGTGGCTTCTCCTAGCTCCCAGCCGTGGCTTCCTTGGGCTCTTGGTGTTCCAGACACTCAGGCTCCCTAGTTTTGTCCCCAGCAAGGAGCCTGCCCACTCTGCCAGCTGCCCTTAGGTTTTCAGAGCCCCCCCGCACATCTCAGTGAGGTGCCTCTGCCACATCTGTAGGACCTGTCATTTCACACACACAGCCCTACCATTGCTGACCCAAGACTGAGATGATGCCCGGCACACAACACATGCATAATAAATCCCCCTGGGGTCAGCTGTTTCCAAAACCCGGCACACCCCGTAGCATACAGTAAGCACTGAAGAAGTAGTAATGGAAGTGCAAGAACACTTTCCACCCAAATGCTGCAAGCACCAAAGAGGGTGTGCTCAGTTCTCCAAGGGAAAGGCACACAGAGGCAGGGAGGGTATCCCAGGCCAGCCTCCCGCAGAGGTGGCATGTGAGCTGGGCCATATGGATGGGAGGACAAAGGGAGGAGGCATTCCAGGCAGAGAGAACAGGAAGGGCAAAGGCCAAAGAGTATAGCGTGTTCATGGACATCTCCCACTGTTGTGGGGAGGGGATGGGAGTGTGAGGTTATGGTCTTATTCTCGTTTACAGTGATAAAAGCCAGTGGTTTATTGGCAGCAAATGTTAAATATTCAGGAGTTGTGCAAGCCTGTTGTTAAACCATTAGTAGCTTGAAATCAGTCATGGCTGAACTCAAACATTGCCAAAGGCTGCAAATTAGGGAATGGACAGTTCCCAGTCCTGTTGCCGAGTCATCCCCACCCCCACCCCCACCCCTTTGTTTTTCTAAGGAAGTCAAGAACTTGAGAACAGGCATTATCAACCCATCTTCCCAATGAAAATATTAACTTTGGAAATGTAGGCATGCACATCATAGGTTAGAAATGGATCATAAAAACGTGAATTCCGACTGACTGAATCCAGGGCCTTCTCTGCCAAGGAGCTCAGCAGGAACAGCTTCCCATCTCCTTAGTGCTTTCCTTCCCTGAGCAGTAGCTTTAGACAGCCAGAAACATCTCCAAATGTTCACATCTGTGGCAGGCTGTACTTTCCAAAAGTGGCTTGCAGCGCCGTCTCCAGCCCCAAATGCTCCTCTTGCCCTGTGACCTTGACACTGCTCCCATCGGATTGCACTAGGTCTGCACCTCCCTCCCATAAACCCGGGAAGGTCTTCGAGCCGACTTCAGCAACAGTCCAAAGCTGCACCATGAAAAGGCCAAGCATTGAATGTGCCTGCTCTCAGCTCCTTCGCGCTGGGCACCAGCTACAGGAAAAGGGGAGAAGCACGCACAGCGCCTGGAGAGGCTCCCTGAAGAAGGCTCTTCCGCAAGGCCACCCCTCAAGCCAGCTGAGCCGTGGAGCCACTCTGATGAAGCCCCCATAAACAGAGCTGAGCCGTCCTGGGCCGAGCCCCGCCCAAGGGCGGACTCCTGAATAAGATCTGTGATCAATCTATTTCAGCCACTAAGTTCTGAAGTGAGTTCAGTAGCAATGAATAACTAGAAAATAGTCCTCATCAGGAGACTGAGGAGAAATAACATCCTCCTTGTGGAGTTGCTGTGATCGTCCCATGCAGGAGAGCACGGTAGGTATGGGGCCAGCCCCTGGCTCCTGGCAAGTGCTTAGCGGCCCTGTGTGGCCTCCTCTCCCCCACCCCTGCTCTCCGCCCACCCCTCGGACTCCAGTGTGGGGCCACCACTGTGCTCCATCGGCCCTGATGGAAGGGAGATACTATCCCAGGACAAGATTCAGGCTGTTACTAATGTACACTGGTCTTCCAGACACAGGAAGATCTCAGGGATCTGAGTGCAGGTCAGCACACCAGCTGCTTTAGAGTAAATTTTCCTGCCCAACCTTCAGAAGCAGAGCCAGAGGAGGGCCAAGAAATCTGTGTTTTCCACAGGATTTCAAACGTCCCCTCCCACTCAGTGATTCTGAGCTGAGTCTCTCAGTCCACCTTGCAAAGCTGTGCCCAAATGCCACCACACTACAGCCACCTCCACAGGGCCAAGCATGCAGAACCAAGGACTAGCGCCATGGACAGGAGCCACGGAATGTGTCCTAGAGTTTCTTGGAGCCTCAGTTCACTCCTCTGTGAGCTGAGGTAGCCCCCTTGGGATGCGCACTTAGTAGATAATATATAAACTTGCTGGCATAAAACTGATATCCAGCAGATAGCACTGTCCCTGTCCCCACCTTGCAGGTTGCTTTGGGCTTTTCAGAAGCCTTGTCTCTATAACAACCCCAGCTACCTGCTCTGAAGCAGAACAGCCTGTGTCTGCCTCTCTCCCCAGGACAGTGGTTCTCAGCCTGGGCTGCACATTAGCATTGCCAGGGGCTCATTTAAAATGCCAAAACCCTGACCCATCCCAAACCAAGTACATGAGTCAATGTACCTGAGGGGGTGGATGGTGTGGTGGAGGGGGGACCTGTTTTGTGAACACCCATGTAATGTTAACGTACCTAGAGTGGCCATGAAGTACAAGCTTGTGAAGAGCAGTTACATTTTTACGAACACTCAGTGCCTACATGCCTAGGTTTTGCGTTATACATAGAAGCTTTCTACTAGCCATAACAATAGTGACTTAGATTAGGTCAGGTCAGGTCAGAGCAGATTAGAGAGAGACAGAACTGTGCTTTCCTATTTCCCCTCTGTTGCAGACACACCTCGGTTTCTTGTGGGTCTCAGGTACTGGTTAACACCGGGCTTCCCGGGCTGTAGGAGGTCCATGCACTAACCCCTGGAACCAGACCTAAGCAGAACCTGTTTCTTTCAGGCAGCCAGCATGCTCGGGTGGCAAAGGACATTCCCATATGGGGTCTGCATGCTTTGCTCTGCAAACCCAGCAGAGGGATGCAGGTGCAACAGCTCAGGCCCACAGCCATGGCTGGGTTCTGGTGCAGCCTCACTGCTTAAATTAATTAGAATATCACTGCTCCCTATCCCTATCCTCCACTATCCACAATAACCAAATTATAGAGAAAGTCCACATGTCCATTGACTGATGAATGGATAAAGAAGATGTGGCATACAACACACACACACAGACACACACACAACGGAATATTACTCAGCCATCAAAGAAAATGAAATCATGCCATTTGCAATGACGTGGATGGAGCTAGAGAGTATTATGCTAAGTGAAAAAAGTCAATCAGAGAAAGACAAATACCATATGATCTCACTCATATGTGGAATTTAAGAAACAAAGCAGATGAACATAGCCGAAGGGAAAAAATAAAAGAGAGAGGGAGGCAAACCATAAGAGACTTTTAACTATAGAAAACAAACTGATGGTTGATGGAAGGAGCTGGGTGGGGATGAGCTAGATGGGTGATGGTATTAAGATGGGCACTTGTTATGACGAGCACTGGGTATTGTATGTAAGTGATGAATTACTAAATTATACTCCTGAAACCAATATTGCAATCTATGTTAACCAACTAGAATTTAAAATAAAATCTGAAGAAAAAAATAATAAAAATTCAAATTTAAGAAGGGAATACTGTTGCATGCTTGAAGTTGGGGTGCTCCCATCTCACTTTGCAGGCTTGGCTTTAGAGCAAAGGATGGAAGCAAGTGATAGGAGAAACAATCAGTCTCCAACACATGCCCCTTTCCCCTGGGCACCCAGCCAGACCTGGATACATCTCCCAGCAGGCAGTGACCGCCACAGCACTGGTTGTGCCACTTGGGAGGTCCTAAAACGCGCCTATGCCAGATCCCCTTACTCAATCCTCCCGTGGCCACCCACAGAAGCTGCATGGGTTCGGTGGCACAGATGCCAGTGGAAGGCCCTGAGCCAACCACTAACCTAGATGCTATTTGGGACCTCCGTGCCTGAGAAATACCTGTCTCTGGATTAGGCTGCTATGATTTGGGAGTGAGTCACCAAGCTAGATGCCATCCACAGGACAGGTGAATTAAATCATCCAGCCAACTCCTGCCTGGAATCCTGACAATACTAAAACAGGAATCACTCCTCCGGTGCCAACCGGCAACCATCCTTGCGAGGCACTGAGGAATGAAAACCCAAGATGTGGCTATCTGATGGGGCAAGACCACATTCACTTGCAGAGGAATGGAATACTTCTGGAAAGAAGTAGGAGAAATTAGTAGCAGTGACATCTGAGAGGGGAGTGGACAACCACGTGACTCAAGTGGTGGGAGGCAGACTTCTCATCGACCTCTTCACGGCCGGAGCCTGCACCCTGAAGGTGATAGTCACTGGGCAGCACTGTGAGTGAGATAAGAGGTGGAATGTTCCCTGGAGCTCACCATGGAGCATCTTGATGGATGGCGACAAACTGCTTAAATCCTGTCTTCACCTGGGAGTAGCTGTGCAGCCTTGGACAAGTGTTTCAACCTCCCTGGACTTGAGTTCCCTAAACCATGCAATGGGGAGGATAATAGATACATGATCAAATGGTAGTGGGAACTGAATCTAACAATGTCATGCATGACAGGAGTCTCTGTGGTGCTGGCACACAGTGGCTGTAGGAAGAGGGCAAGCTTATTTAGTGCAGAGCTTACTGTTTTCAAACAGAGCCGTTCTCTGTGTCTAACAGGCCTTCACCCCAATCCCAAAGAGGCCCACGTGCTCAGAGCCATGGGGGACCCGCAGGCATAGCCATTAAGCAGCTCAGCCTCCATAAGACAGGACAGCCACAGTGGGTGAGCCCAGGTACCAGGCAGAGGAAAGAGAAATGGGAGACTGCCAAGGACCCAGAGAAGTCACTGCAGGGAGGAGTGGGAGATAGGCTCTCCCACAACTGGCCCCTGTCACGTAGTTCTTCTGCGAATGTCTTTCGGATTTCATTGATGCGGAGCCACAGGCCTGAAGTCACAAAGCCAGAATAAGAGGCTCTGTCTCAGCGGGGGCTCCTCCCCTTCTCCTAACTAAGGTCTCGCCCTGCTCACTGGTGTTGATGGAGCTGGAGTCCTGACCCCCCTATGACGGCACTGCCCCCCACTTCTCAAGCCTGGTCCCCAGACACTGGCGAGAATAAACAAGTCACCTACAGGGGTGGTCTGAATGGGCTCCTGGAGGAGAGCTTCCCTGGATTCAGGGGTCTGCCCAGGCCAGGATTAATGTGCCCTATCCCCAAACCTGATAATCTGGGTGCCCGTCCTTGCCACACTCATCCCCTGCCCCCTACCCCAGGCTCACTTCCTTGCACTCAGCAGGGACACCATCTGGGTCCCCTCTAGGCATCACATGTCAGGGTCCAGAAGCCCATCCAGTCCAGGCCCTGCCTGTACTGGCACCGGTCCATGGCTGGGTGCTTGGGACCTCACGTATTTGGGATGAGGCATCTTGTGAATGGGAGGAAGAGAGGGCTGGGGTCCAGTGTTCTCCCCTCAGAGCCCACAGGGGAGCAGGCATGCTGTGGACAGTCTGAGGCAGGCACAAGGTGAGAGGCCAAACTGCATTTGTGGGTAACACACACACACCCTGAGGAAAGGGGGCTCCCCATCACATTTTCACTCTAATATGTCAGCAGTGGCATGGGTCCTTGCTGCCCTCCAGCCTCTGCAGATGTCAGACCCCTGCTAGGGTACAAAAGACCCCCCAAACTGTTGTACAGAGAAAGCAGGAGCACAGACCAGCCTCCAGGGGGCTGCACAGCCTGGCGTGATCCTTCTCTGCTGACAGGTGGGTCCCTGGTGTCTGTAATGTCATCCAGACCTGAGAGTACCATCCTCTTCAGGCAGGGTATCAGCTGTTAGGGCTCTGAAGCGCACAGAACTCCCTCTCCCAGGGACCACTGTGGCTCAGAGGCATGGTGTGTCTCTTCTGAGAGACAGATGAGGCTGGGGGCCGGGGGCAGAATGGTCCCAGGGTAGGGACCTACTAATGGCTACCCAGCAAGATTGCTCAAGAGTGGAATAGGGACCACACTTGCAGAAAAGGCCCCCATAGATGGGAGCCTGGGGATAGTGAGGATGGGTCCCAGCAACCATGGTGAAGTGTGCCAAGTGCAACCTGTCGGTGGTCAGCCCAGCAGGCCCCCATTGAGGGACATTGCCTGTAGAGGTACTGAAGCAGCCAGAACGTCCAATGATGGGGCTTTATCAGTGCATTAGAGGGGTCACGGAATATTATGCAGACTTTAAAATATTATTTAATGATTTTTAATGACAGAGACCAATGTTCTCTACAGTGTGTCCTTCGCTGCATCGCATACATTTTTCCCATGACAGACGGCAACCAGCTGTTTGGGAGCAAGACCTGAATGGCAGGAAGGGGACCAAAGAAGCAAGATGAGCCCCAGTGAGTTCCTCTGGCCTCCATACCCATCCCTGGACCCCTGGTAACATCTGCATCCCCTGGGATTTGAGCCTCAAGTCAGCCTCCCACTGGGTTCAGGGAAAGCTTGTGAAGAGGAAGGCTTCCCGGGACACAGCCACTGAAGCCCAACACCTCCCCAAGATGTGCTGTGTGGGCTCCAGGCCAGCCAGGGACCATCCACAGATCTTGGTGACACAGCTCTGAACCACACCAGGGCCCAAAGAGGAGAGAACAAGGCCTCATCAACCACCAAAGCCTTCAAAGGCTGGTGGGGAGTGCCTCCCCGTTAATTCCAGCCACATGGAAAATTAAGTTCTATTTAGCCTCTTTCAAAAATATTTTCCTCTCTTGATTTAATAAAAGCTGGAGCCATGCCACTGTTCCTAGACTAGCTGGGACACGGCCCAGTGAAGGGAGAGCGAGCCGCCTGCCCCCAAAGACCGGATCACGGCCACTCCACTGCACTTCTCCATGCTGGTTCCTTCAGCACTGGCAGTTTGGTTCTTCCTTTTCTTCCTCCCTCACCTCCTTGGAATGTGTAAGGTGGAAAACAGAGCACAAAGACAGAAGAAAATGTCTGTCCTGTCCCCTGAAGCCCAGGCTGTGTGAAGGCCCCACACAGCACACAATGGGTGCACCCCACAGCTGGCCTTCCGAGCTCCTCTGAGGCCAGGCCACCATCCCTAGTGTCCAGGATGGCTTACCCAAGCTCTGATGGGTTTTCCACCCCCTCCACTTGGGCGCTTGGTCCCACCACCCCCTGTGACAAGAGAACAGCTGGCTCTCCACAGCAGTAAACAAGATGGGCCTTTCTTCCTTCTGGAAACATACTACTGTCCCAGCATCTGGAAAACAGATATCCTGCTTGGAGCCAGCATGCCCAGCCAGCTGCTGGGAAGATGGGCACAGAGCTGCACCCCTCCCTGGCACTGCCCCCAGCCCAGGGGACACACCCCACTCTACCTGCACCCCCTTCTGGAACTAGTCTGCCAGCAGCGACCACTGATAGGAGGTCCAGAGGCTTGGCCACTTACCTCTACTTGGAGCAGCTCTGAAAGCAGAAGCCCCAGTGGCAACCACATTGCCAATCAGTAGCACCCCATGCCCAGCTCTGCCTCCCACTCTTCTGCAGATGTGTCTCCCAATAAACACCCAGCTCTCCATTCAGAATCTGTTTCTGGACCCAAAACAGTCAGTGGTGGGCACAGTCCTTGAAGACAGATTCTAAAGGAGAATTTGCACCCACTCTCTGGCCAGGCCCTGAAGTTAGACCAGCGCTAGTGGAAGGTGGAGTGTGGACACGGGGCACACTGTGCCAGCGGACCCGGTGAGCTGCTCTTGGTGAGTAGGAACAGGCCTATGGAAGAGGACCAACAGACCCTTGAGAGTTTGGGAGAAGCCGCAAGCAGAAGGTCTAGGGAATGGGTGGTGGCACTTGCTGAGGCCATTGATTTGTTGAAGGAAGAAAATGATAGCTTGGGGTGATTAATCACCAACTCAGGGAAATCTGTGAGAGCGAATGGGCCCTTTCCTGTCTGCTTTTAAGGAAACTGTAACTTCCTGCAGCTAAGCACAGAACAAGCTCAGGACTTAACCTAAGAATGCAAACTTCCTAGAAGGTGGACTTCTCAGCCCTGGCCAGTCCCCCAAACCAAGTTCAATGTGCAATGAAGGGAACCCAAGTCTCAGGATGGGGAGCTCTGGGGATGCAACTCCCAGGTCCCTGAGCCTGCCAGAGCAGCCCACTCTCCTCTGAGAAGACAGTGCCCCCGCCGCCACCATGGGAGCATTGCGTGGCTCTCATGAGATGGGTGCCACCAGGACAGTGCCTCCCCCTAAGAATGTGCCCACCGCCCTCCTGAGGGCCAGCCCACACTCTCGGACCACACTCTGCATGGCCGGCAGGGAAGAAGCAGGTGGTGTGGTCCCTGATGCTGGAGCCCACACACTCCGGCAGAAGGCTGCAGCAAGGGAGAGAGAAGCTGGACGGGGGGAGGTGCTGACCTGGGAAGGCTTCCCTGCAGTTTGGAATGTAGTGCTTTGGCGGGGACCTGGGAGAGCAGGGCTCACACAGGAGACTCCTAGAAGCTTGCAGGAGGAAGTGGTGGCCCACCCTCGGTGAGGTGCAGGTACCAGGCCAAGGGGCACAGCACAGGGACTCCAAAAGGTGGGCCTCTTTGAGAGGGTGGACTACGTAAGAAGGACAAACACATGTTCCCCAAGAGGACCTGGGCAGGCCTCATCTGTTGGTGGGGAGGACGGCGATGGGGAGCGGCCCCAGCAGCCCTGGGGAGCTCAGGGTTGGCTGTCCGTGCGGGTCAGACACAAAAGATGTGGCAGCAGAACTGGTAACTGTAGAGACATGAGAGCCCACCACCCCAGAGTCCAGGGGGCCACGTTGAACATCAGAAGCTGGGTGTGCAGGTTAGCGTGAGATGCAACAAGCTCCACGTAGTGGCTGATGGAAATAAAGAAGGTGGAGTTCCTAGGAGCCAGAGAGATGGGCCAAGAACAAGGGGGTCGCCGATTTACACCATTGGAATAAGTCAGGGTTGAAAGACCAGAGACTGAGGGCAAAGTCTCCACTGAAATGCCCCAACCCTTTGCCCAATGGCAGGTCCTAAGCCAGTCTTCAATCCAGAAGTTACAGACTGCAGGAGAGGGTGAGTCTTCAGGAGGAAGGCCCCAAAACACTGGCAGGATCTTCGGTAAACTTCCTTGGTCCATCCCCAGAGGCTCCCAAAGCCACATACTCAGGTAAGTGCGTGCTGGGGAAATGGCAGTGTCCAGGCCCTGGAGGGTTGCTAGAACTGCTTCTGGGAATGGGCCACAACACTCCCTTCTCAGAGCAGGATGTGGGCTGACCCGGCTCACGTCTGGTCCTGAGGTCCCTGGGCAGGCCTGCTGGTCTCCTCCTCTGAGCACTGGGGCTTACTCCAAACCCCTGCCTTCTCTCTTCAAGCCCTCCCTGCTCCCATCCAGGCCTATCTGTGTGTGCAGATTCCCCAGTACATGGGTACCCGAACGTCCCTCCAGACTCCTTTCTCTCCTCACCCAGCATCTCACCCACCCTCACAGATAGCTCAAAGGCAACAGATCCACATCGTCCTTCCTCCACCTGGAGTGGTGCACAACTGAGCTGCTGCCCACTCTGCTTACCTCATTCCAGCTCCCCCACCGTCTAAGATCCAGGCTCCCCTGGCCAGGTCGGCCACAGAGGCCCCTCCACACACCCACTCATGCGGCCCAACCAGTCATCTTAAAGCACAGGTCAGACCCCATCCTTCCCGGGACCCCCAGCCATGTGGGAAGAGACCCAAAGGTGAGATGGGCCTTTTCAACATCCGCCTGACCCAGGCCCTTCCCGGCTTGTCATGAGCACTAAAAAATTCTGTGGGCTTTCCTTGATAAAGGTCAGCTGTCAAGGACCACAGCTTCAAAGGCCCACTCCTCTGTTTCTGAGGAAAGCTATTAGGGTGTGGGCACTGAGAGTCTCTCCTTCTGCATTGTCCAAGACACATAAACGCTCTAGTCTAAGAAAAGACTTTCTAATCATGTGATTTCTGGCAAAAAAAAAAAAAAAAGGCAGGGCCATAGTCAAGGGCAACTGGGGAAGAATGGTTTCCATAGTTTTTTTAATGGGCACCATTTGTTAAATGTATTAGTTAAAATTAAAATTAAAGACTTTGCCTTCCTCTCCCCTAACACCCTGAGGGTATCTCTAGCATCATGTTATTTAGAAGTATATTACCTGTTACCATTATCTTTTCTGCTCTCCTCCCTAAATTGTGAGCTTGCTGAGAAGTATATAACCCATTATTCTCTGAATCTTTAACCTCCAGCCAGGCACTGAGCAAGTGCCCAGGGATTGGATGAAGGAACAGATGTAGCAGATGAAGTCCTCCTCCACCAGACCTCCCCCAAAGCCCTACACACACAAAGGAATCACAGGCAATGTTTGGCCAGCACATCTGTCTCCCACACATCAGTCTGCCCTGCTGTGAGCTCTCCAGGAGCAGACGTGCCCCAGCCTGCCTGGCTTCTGCACCACTGCCAGCCCAGGCCCTGGCACCCAGAGAGCACCTGGTGAAGTCTGACTGGCCAGGCTCCTACCTAGTGAATAGGGAATTACTCACTCCCTGAGGCTTCATTTTGAAAATATATTTAGTAACTTCTAAACAAATCATACCAACCCTCCAAGTTTTATTTGTTTAGTTAAATTAATTCTATTTTAATATTTCCATTAGCCATTTAATTTATTCTAAAACCTGGCACTGCAAAGTAATAAAACCTCTCAAATATTGACAGACAGTAAAGTAAATGTCGCCCAGCTACAACCATCTGTTTTTCCGCCAAATTCCTCAAGATGGAAAGTGTGTCGCCATGATTTATTTATGGCTTTCCTGGGCCTGTGGTATCTCTGCCTAGCCCTCCCTCGGCCCTGGCCCAGGGCTGCCAGATGCCACAATCTGGACCAGGTCAACACGGTGAAAGGGAAGGAACGAAAGAGTCTGGAGTGAAAAGGAGAAAATCTGCACAGCACAGAGAAATGGAGTGAGCTTGGGTGAACAGTAACAGCTTGCTGTTCCTGGCCCCCGGTCCCATGCCAGCAGTCCTCCTAACATCTTTGGCGTGCTGACCCTGCCCCATGTCTCAGCCCTACTCCTCCTGGCCCTGGCCCTGGAATGAGAGGGCCCTCTACCAGTCTCACTCGCCTGGACAGGACGGGAGCACTAGGCTGTGAAGCCTGCACAGGGCCCTCATGCAGGCAGGCCTGGCTGGCCAGCAGCTGTGCCTCCCCACTAAGGGTCAGCCTCAGCACCGGAGTGACCACAGTGCCCCTGCTCGGAGGTGGCTCCCTGTGGGCCAGGTGCAGCATGGTCTGAAGGAAATACTTCAGGGCTGACAAAAAGCAAAACCAGGTTCAAATCCTGTACCCATCACTTGTGAGCTTCCCTCTCCCAGGGTAAGAACGTGGGATTCCCCGTGGGGCCCAGGGATGTCTGTCCATCCAAAGCAGGGGCTCAGAAGGCCATGGCAGCACTCCCAGCTCCCTCCAGATCTCCAGCATCTCTGGAAAGGAAGGCTGTCCACATTTGCCACTGCTCTCTAAGCCAGGGGTACGGGTTAGATTTCCCCTGGGGTTGGCAGGGAGACAGAGAGGGAGAACACACAGTCTCACCAGGCACCCACACACCTGCAGGAGGTTTGAATGGACCTGGTGTTTACTCAGCACACATACTTGCAATTCCTCTCCTACCCTCACAACAAGCCATGGCAGCCGCAAATGTTCCTCTGCACATGCCAGAGCCCTGCAGCCCCAAACCACTCAAACTTCCCCTCCCTGATTGCCTCTCATGGTACCCTCCCCGTGCCTGCCCACACTCAGCATAGCTACATGGTTGCATCTTCAGTGGAAGATCTAACTGGACAACGGAGGAGGCACACCATCCAGGCCTTCTGCCCCTGCTCCCACAGGAGGCCGGAAGGGAAGGAGAGACCAGGACATTCATTTGTCTGGCGACTGGGCATGTCGACTCCACAGCTTGTTCCAGGGATGCCCGATGCCTTGAGTTGCCCAGAGCTCCGTGGGGAAAGGCCAGCAAGTGAGGAGATGTGCCTGTGTGCTCTGTCTGCAGTGGAGTTGGTGCCCAGACAGCAGGCAGGCGGGCGGCCTACTTGGGGGACAGGAGAGGGGTCCCAGAGACGGTGGCACAGGAAGGAGTCTGCAGGTTAGAGCATTCAGGAAGAGAGGCTGGTGTGAAGGAAGGATCAGAGCAGGGAATAGCGTCCGGGTCAGGACCCCAGACGGCTTGCTGGACTGGAGCAGAAGGCATGAGAAGGGGTGAACACATGGTCAGCCAACGCTGGGAAGAAAGCACAGATACCAGCATGAAGGCAGTGAGAGCCAAGGTGTGAGCCTGGGGGAGGGACATGCTCCAACTGAGACAGCCCTGGGGCAGCCATGGAAGGCTGGAGGAACTGACCCTAGAAGGAAATGCTGAAGACAGTGGGAAATACGGGCCTGGGGAAGGGCCTGAAAGACTGAAAAATGTTCCACAGACAGAGGCCTGCCTGTACCTTCCATCCGTGTGGTCTCCCACACGTGGTCCCACAGAGGCAGTTAGATGCCAGCACCATGCAGACTGTCTAAGACCACGTGCAGAGGGAATGACCCTCTGCCTCAGGAGGGGCCCTGCAGACTGGGGGAGCCCCCTATGTGTGTTGTCGAAGGGAACAGGTTCATCCTCTGACACCAAGGCAGTAAATGTTTACTGAGGAATTGCTGTGCGCAGGCATGCCGCTGAGCACTCAGGGAGACCGCAGTGAGCAAAAACACCACCATCCTGCGCCATCCACCCAGGCTTCTCCTGGCACAGGCAGACAAGATGGGCCTGGAAGAATTACACAGGAACAGCTGTCAAGGGATGGCTCAGGGGGTGCAACCAAAGAGCACCATGAAACCAAAAGGACATGGTGGGATGAGTGACTCAGGTGGGATGCAAAGGGAGGAGTCCTCCCCAGCCCCCATCCTGGAGTCATTACCAGATCCCTAAGGACCCCCCACATACAAGTGGTTCTTTCTTCCGTGGCCCTGACAACTAGAGGACAAGAAAAATATGTTAAAACAGCAAGCCCCTGGGGCGCCTGGGTGGCTCAGTGGGTTAAGCCGCTGCCTTCGGCTCAGGTCATGATCTCAGGGTCCTGGGATCGAGCCCCGCATCAGGCTCTCTGCTCAGCAGGGAGCCTGCTTCCTCCTCTCTCTCTGACTGCCTCTCTGCCTGCTTGTGATCTCTCTCTCTGTCAAATAAATAAATAAAAAAATCTTAAAAAAAAAAAAAAAAAAAAAAAAAAAAAAACAGCAAGCCCACGCCAGCGTCCTGCCCATGGCTGTTATTTCTCTCACACCAGCTCATGGCATTGTTAGGTGTGGATGGATACCACACAGATGAGGGACAGAAGCGCAGAGAGGCAGGACGCCTGGAGTAAGAACACACACAAGGTCTACGGGAGAGTGGTGGGTGGTTCCAGCCCAGATCTAGCCCTGGAGCTCGGCTCTCAGGCACAGGGACAGCTGTGAAGACCCCAGCCGGCTGGGCCTGGGGCCCCCACCAGCCTGTGCCGCATGCGCCTCCCCAGGCCCGCAGGACCCTCAGCCCCCCCACACCCTCCCTCCCAAAGACCTCCTACAGACACGCCTTGGCGACACTTCCCCCATTTTTTATCTACATGTTTGGGTTTTCAATTATCTCAACAGGTTCTGCCGGCATCATCCCGGGAATTAACGAAGCCTGCCAGTCTCACAACTCAAAAGGAGGAAAAAAGAAGTTGTGTGTTCACAGCCAAAAGAGGAGTTCATAAATTTTCACAAAATTACTATATGTGTGTGATTTATTGCCAGGCAAGGCGCCCCTGAGGAACGGAGAGATGGCTGCGAGGGGGCGGGAGGTGGGGAGAAGGCAGCACAGCCAGCAGGCTCTGAAGGACGGTGGCGCTCTGCCAGAGGCCCGAGAGCCCTGTCTGCAAAGGAGGGCAAAGACAGCGCTTCCCGCACTTCCTGTGCCCGGATGTCTGCGAACACCACGCCAAGAGAGCTCCCGCGCGGGTGGCCTGCAGCCTCAGGGAGTCCCAGAATGCTGCACAGGCCCCAGCCGGGTGAGTGACGGCTGCCCAGCACACCAGGAGCCCCTGAAGATTCCGCATGGCCCTTGCTGCCGCAGCAGGTATCCAAGACAGGGACATGACCATGACCAGGCCAATGACCCTGGTGCAGGGCAGCATGGATACTTTGCGGACGAATCCCACATCAGCCCCCAGCCCCCCACACCTGCCGCACTGTGGCTGCTTACCCGCAGAGAGCCCACAGGTCCGGAGCTGGTTCTCTCTGCAAGACAGCCCCCCGACAGAGAGCCTACAACCAGTCTTAGCTCAGGAGGAGGAAAAATATAGGAAAGGCTCTGCACGAGTCTCAGGACCCAGTCCTCCAGGACACCCTGAACTTTTTGTCTGCCCATTTTTCAGCTGGACACACTGAGGTCTGGGCATCTGTGACCTTTCCAAGGTTTAACAGGTGGTAAGTGGTAAAGATGAGGTTCAAAGCCATATGTGATAGACATAGACCGACACCCACATTTTCCACCAGCTGCTTCTCCTATGCTGGTGACCATCAGGTAATGGTGCTTGGCTGGGTGTAGATTTTCCTGTTTATGTCATGGTCATGACTTATGTATTCCCTTGCATGCATCAAATATTTTACTTTAAAAGATTTTTTTTTTTTTAAACATTCTTAGAGGCAACAGAAAGCAAAGTACTCCTCTCCCGGCACATGGATGGGCAGCCACACCCAGCCACAGACCTAGGAGAGAATCTCAGCAAGGCACGGTGGTGAACTTTCTGGATCTTCTGTCTTACCAGGCTGAAAGCTTGTCTGGGGTCTCTGGCACACCAGGTTCCAGGGGAGCTTTCCAGCACCAGCACCGTCAGCTGATCCTACAGCTGTCCCCACACTGGCCACAGCCCCTGGGGGGCCAGGGGAAGTGCGCACCGCTGTGCCTAGGTCTCACCAACCTAGGTGGAGACTCTGCCACCACCAGATAATGTTCCCGGCCCCCAAGGACCTGTGATCTGCAATGGACAACTACTTCCTGACAACACAACCCCCGGAGCCATCTCACTGTCGGGATGAAATGTGTCTCAGGGAGGGAAAGAAAACATGCCCGGAGAAGCAGCCCACCTGCCCCCCTCGCAACATCGGTCAGGACAGCTGCTCTCAGGACTCTCAGGGAAGGATAAGGGTGGGGTCAGGGAGAGAAGAGGACAGTGGGTCTGAGAGAGGGCAGCCACCTGGTAACAGGACCATGGGAGAGGCACGAGCCGGCGGGACCTGGCGGTGGGGAGTAGCTGAACAGGGACAGAGGTGCCGATCTTCTTGCCAGGTCAGCCTGGAGGCAGGGTCACTACAGAGCCACCTAGGATGCCAGCTCACTGGGGGCAACTGCTGCCCCACGCACAGGCTAGCACAATCCTGGACATGAAGGCAGAGAAGTAACATTAAATCGTAAGGAGGCCACAGGGGCCTTAGGTAACCAGACTTGTGTTCAAGCCTGACCATGGGACCTCGGGCAGGCTGCTCAACCTCCCCAGTTTTCCTCATCCTTTTGGCAGGACTGAGAATTCCTGCCTCGCAGGAGGACAGGTGGGATAATTAGAGATCCTGCAGCTGCACATGAAACACAGGTGTAGATAATATCGTTGCTCCTGGTCACTGAAGGCCTCCCATGGGCTCCCATACAAAGGCAGCACGGTCGGCATTACCATCTTAACAGGTGACATAACTGAGGCTCAGAGAGGGAAGGAGCTCGTGCAAACCCACAGGGCTAGCACGTGGCAGTCTCTCATTTCTTCTCTCCCCAGAAAGCAGCCTCCAGAGCCCAGCGACACTGCTCTTTCTGATACACCAGCCACTTCTTCAGCATAAGCCTATTTACTCGCCTCTCCCCGATAGAGATAAGAAGCAGAGCCATTTCTAATGTTCACATTTTCATTCCTTGAGAGTCTGAGAAATTCTTCCAAAACCACAAGGCCCAGACAGGAGGCCAGGAGGCCAGCAGGCCAGAGGACCAGGGAGGGGGGTGCCGGTGTGGCCTCACTGAGAAGGTGGAGCTCATCCCCCTCCAATGTTTATGGAGAGTCACCCTGCGCCCCTTGACCTTTTCTACTGGGTGGCTGTAAGAAGATAAATGTTTCATTATGCAGAGATGCCTCCCAGCAGACCGATCCAGAGCAGACTCTGGCCTCTTCCATCCCTGACCTCACATGTTGCCTTGGGGGTGACCCCAAATCCTCCACATTCCTCATCCTCCAGGTCAGGAATGGCATCTGTTTTGCAAGGGGCAGTTTCCGAGGCTCCCCCAGGCTGTTGAGGGTCTTAAATCACAAGTCCCAGGGTAGGAACAGGTCCCCATCAATCTTCCCACAGGACACTCCAGGCTCTGACTAAGAAGGATTTACAGGGTGGGAGGGACGAGAGACAATGCAGCCCTGCCCAGGCCCTGCCGGCAGCCTTTTCCCACGGTCAGCTCCAGGCCTCCCTAATGGGTGGGTCAGAAAGGCCGGCTCACAGGGAGCTCAGCCCCTAGGAGCAGAGGATGCTCCCCCCACCACCCCACCCCCAACACATACCTCAGGCTGGTGGGCTTGCCCCCTGCTTTGCTGGCTTCTAATTCTCATCTGTATATTTCCAAAGTCTCTGCAAAATCTCTACTTTTTAATTGAAGGAATAAAAGAAAACAATATGCTTTGTTTTGCTTTGCTTTGCTTTTGTTTTGTTTTGTTTTGCTTTCAAGCAACTTCTTCTCGAGTGCTAAGAACTACACAGGCATCTCCCACCGGCCTGCAGGGAACGCAGACACGCAGCAGAGAGACTGGACATGTCTGATTTCCCAGGGAACCCACATAAAAAGCCCTTCTCGTTGGAGGAACAATGCTGCACTGAGGTCAGGCACAAACCTCTTCTAGAAAAACGCAAGCAGTATTCCAATCACAGCCTAGAAACTCAGCCCAGGCTTGTTGCCCACGTCCAAACCCCCTCCCACTGCCAAAACCCCCAGTAGCAGTTCTAAGCCCTCTTCCTCTCTCCCCTACCCCCAAGCTTTAGAGAGTCTGGGCCTGGCCCCTGTGCTCTGGCCTAGATGGACAGACCAGCATCATCGCCATTTTGGTCCAAAAGTCTCGGCGTCCCTTACCTCTTTGCCTTCCTTCCTAACTTCCTTCACAACCTTGGCAGGTAGCCTCACCAATCTGTGCCTCAGTTTCCTAATCTGTAAATAGGGATAACAAAAGCACCCAACTTGTATGGCAGAGTTAGTGAAAAAAGGGCCCAGGCAGGCTCTGTCTCATGGTAAGTGCCCCATGCAGTCATGGTTACCACTGTCAATAGAGAGTTTGCCCTTCAACAAACAGATGGGGAGCCCTGTCTTAAATCTCTGTGCTTGAAGCAGCTACTATGATGAGCACTTGCTCCTTCATTACCACCTGAGACTCTGCCTACAATTTGGTGCAGTGAGACAGGAGTTATCCCCACCACGTGGAAGATAAGAAACCTGAGCAGCCCCCACCTCATCATTCCCCAGAGCCTCTGCAGAACCTGTCCCTTGTCAGGCACAGTCACAAAGACAAGAAGATCCTACCCTACCCTGAGCAAACCCATACTTTATTTAACATAAGAAAAACAGGTCGTTTTTAAGTCATAGGCCTCTGTGGCTTGTTGATCAGAGCTGCCTAGAACAGTATGTTGAGAAGGATTCTGAGGCTGCCTGTCAGTTCAGAATGAAAGTCTTCTGTGGTCAATTAGTGATGCCTGCCACAGGCACAGAAGGGGCCTAAATTGCAGGCCATTTACAGGTGGTTGTCTAGGGTGGAACCAGAACTGGAGACCAGATCTCTTGACCCCAGTGTGGTGATCTTAGGCAAAGCCCAGAAATTACTCGTCAAGTTTTCATTGTTCTATTTTCATGAAAATGTCACCATTTGCTACTGACTGAATGTCTGTCCCCAAAATTCCTATTTTGAAGCCCTAGCCCCCAAAGTGACTATATTTAAGCATAGGGCCAATTAATTAAGGTCAAATGGGGGCACCTGGGTGGCTCAGTCAGTTAAGCATCTGCCTTCAGTTCAAATCATGATCCTGGGGTCCTGGGATCAAACCCCACATTCGACTCCCTTGTCAGTGGGGAGACTGCTTCTCCCTCTCCCTATGCCTCTTCCCTCTGCCTCTTCCTTGTGCTCCTGCTTTCTCTCTTTCAAATAAATCAATCTTTTTAAAAAAATTAAAAATAATTAAGGTTTTTTTAAATAAAAATAATTAAGGTTAAATGAAGTTATAAGGGTGGGGACCTGATTTGATAAGATTAGTGTCCTTATAAGAAGAGATACCAAAGAACCCTCCCTCTCTCCTTCTTTCCCTCATCTCCCCATCCCTCCCTCCTCTCTCTCTCTCCCACTCTTTCCCTTCCGTACTATGTGAAGATACAGTGAGAATGCAGCCATCTGTAAACTGGAAAGACTCCTCATTCGAACCCCACCATGCTGGCACCCTAATCTCAGACTTCTAGCCTCCAAAACTGAGAAAATAAATGTCCACTGTTTAAGACACCCAGTCTCTGGTATTTAGTTCTGACAGCCCAAGTAGGCAAACACGATTTTTACACTGGTTCTGGACACTCAAGACTCTGGAATGGACTCCCTGGGTCCATAGCTCGCTGTCCCTACTGATGATTCTGACCTTCCCCCCACAAGTGAGGGGTCACTTCTGTGGGATGCTGAGAAGTCCCTCCCCTGCCCTGTACTTCCTCCTCCTCATGACCTTCCTGGGCAGGACACACACCTTCAACAGTTGCTGAGAACCTAGAGGGTAGTGAGGAGCTTCTGAATGGCCCCCGTCTTGCCTCTGTACACTCACAGCCTCCTAGCAGGCTTCTGAACACAGGCCTATCTCCCACCAGCCATACCCAGACTTCGGGAACAGCCCAGAATCCCGAAGGCACCCATCTCTTCCCTCAGGGTGATGGTGTTCCCAGCCTCCTAGATGGGTGGGCAGATTGGTGGCATCTGTGGGGGCCCCAGTCCTCTGCTGTCAACGATGCATCAACCACTCCCCATAGCATGCTGACTACAACCAGCAACCACTTCACCTAACAATGGCCACTGGGTGCTGCACTCAGTGTACTGAATGCTGGCTCGATGACTGCCCCTGTGTGCCCATGGCCCTTGCCACTGCCCCTCTCAGAGGCTTACTCCTTGTCTGTGAAATGGGGCTGTAGGTGGTGGGTCCTGTTCACAAGGAAGTGGGAGGAGTAAAGCACATACATACAGCAGTGCCCACACAGGTGAGCACTCTGTGATATGAGGTGTTTTTATCCTTGTTGTTTTGCTCTTGTGCCAGGCACTTTCCATACACAGCCTCAATGAACACTTGTGTGATCCCTGAAAGTGGTATCATTAACACAGGAAATGAGGAAACTGAGGCTCCAGGAGACCAAGGCCATGTGGGCAATCTGAGAACCAAGATGAACCACCATTTCCAGAGCCCAGTGGGCAGAAGAGGTGGGCACTCCATGATATAAGGGGATGGTGCGGGGAGCAGGAGGCAGACCAGCCACAAGGTCTTCCCTCCCTGCACCTCGAGCATCAACCCATGCTACTCAGGGGTGCAGGGAGAGAAATGTGGCAGAGGCCCAACAGGCACCAAGAAGGGATGCAGTGAGAATTAGGGGGAAGAGCAGCCACCTCAATAGATAGGTCAGAGTCAGGGAAAGGGCTTCCAGGGTGCCCTTCCAGGGTGCCTGGCTGAGGAGGGTGCTGGGCCAGGGACCAGGCAAGAACACAGGGAGAGTGCAAGATGAGCCTAGGTGCCAGACGCTTCCCAAGTTCTCCCCAACAAAGACGTCATACAGCTGGCAAATTAGGGGCAAGCCTATAAGCTTCAGGGCTGGGCTCTCCCCTCACCCAGGGGCTCTGAGGGTGCAGCCTGTGGTCCTAAACTGCCCACTGCAGGAGTTCCCATCAGCAGCCTTCTCAAGCAGCTAAGGCCCAGTTCCTGGGATGGCCAGCACTTAGAGAGGCAGGGCAGTGCCCGGGAGTACAAGGGCCCAAGCGCCCCACCACCGCAGGACACATGAGTCACTTCTGTCTCCACACACCCTGGGGCTTCAGCCCAGGTTTATACCTTCTGCCCACCCCAACCTCCGAGCCCGGATCTCTGGGCAGCCAGCTTACCACCCCCACACACAGCACCATTCTGAAAAGAAATCACAGGTAACATCACAGGTAATGTTACCTGTGAACTCTAAGGGCTCCACATAGTCCCTTCTTTGAGGGCATTTCCCCATTTTAAAGTATTTTTCCATCCACTGTCTGCCTTTTCAACAGCCCTGTGACGTGGTCTGCCTAAAGTGTCATTCTTTCCATTTTGCAGGTGAGAAAATCGAGTCTCTATGTGTTACAGTTATTAACTCTGGCTGCTCTAACAACCAAAAAATCTGGCCCGACACAAGAAAACTTAATTTCTAATTGATGCCAAACTCAGTGCAGATGCTCTGCTCTGTGGCTCTGGTGGCCAGTTCCTGCCAGCTAGTAAAGGCACTGTCATTGAGGGTCTTTGGGGTCTTCACCTGAACCCTCTACATTATGCTGGCCGGCAAGTGACAGTGTGGAGAAGCCTATATGATGTGGTTCTGCCAAGCCTGAAGGTTGGCACTCATCTCGTTTCAGTACATGTCTATTGGCCACAGCACAATCACATGACCTAACTTTCCCACTGGGGAAGCTGGGAAATGTAGTTCAAGTGTTCCCAGAAAGAGGGACTGGAGTGGGGGAGGGGTGCATCAGGCCACTTCTTGCCAGACCTGGGTTAGATGCCCAGGCTCTGGCTCCCCTCCCTCCACCACCCATCTTGCTATTGGGTTTCCCCACACATATCTTCTCTGAGTCTGCTTCTGGGACAGAGGCTAAATCAAGACTATTCAAACTAAAACCCCCACATGTGGCTTTAGCTACAGGATGTTTGATCAATTAAATACCAGAGAAGTGTAAAAAGACGAAGACATTTCCATTCACCTAAGAGGAAATTGCAAAGAGAGAGATTAAAACCACATTTGAATTATAGAAAAAAATAATTGGCAAAGTTCCTGGAATCCAAGCACATTCCTGTAATGAGTTGCTGCTGGTGGAATTCTCTCCCCAATTGCAAGGCAAGGCCCATCCGATTCCAGGAGGCCTGACTTAATTACAGTCTAGTTGGATATTAAAGTTGCAGCTACACAAGTACAGCAACAGTTGCCTAATTATGGGGTCTCAGGAGGGGATCTATAATCAGTTTTTAAAAGAATATCTCCTACACGTAGTACCTTTCCACAAGAGGCCCCTGAAATCTTTCCAAATATTAATTAATGTCCCTTCAGGAGGTCCCAGGCATGTAGACTTCAGTCGTCTGCAAAATTTGAAGTCTCTGTCAGCAGACTAGGTATGACTCAGATGGGGACTGGTCCCCATGGTCAAGGTCCAAACCACGAAGAGGAAAAAGCAAAGTAAAGATGTCAAGGGCAGAAGGGAGCATACACTGCAGGCAGAGTGGTGTGGGAGTCAGGAGATCTGGAGGCCTATCTCAGTACTGGCTGGCTTCAGTTTCCAGAACATTTTGCGTTAATCCAAAGAAGTGCCTCAAAATGAATCAGAGGTAGGCTCCCAGGTCCAGGGGTCTGTGCAGCAGAGCTGGGACATCAGGACATGTGGCAGAGGGCTAAGGAGGCCTAACCATGGCCCTCAGGGGATGAGCACTAGCCAAGAAGCCCTGGATCTGGAAGAAAGCCTAACAGTGTGGGAGGTAAACTCGGGGTGGGAGGGTGAGGAGAGCAGGTAAGGACACTGCCAGGCTGGGAGGAAAGGGTAGGGTCCCCTCCATCTCAGAATGGAGGAGACACCTGAACCTGCCATAGGGACAAGTTGGAAAGGAATACTCCAGGGAGTTGGGGAAGCATCTGCAAAGAGCATCTGGAACAGCCTGGCCAGTCAAGTCCTGCATGAGTCTGTGCCTCCTTGCAGACCCACCAAACATCTCTCTTCTGTGGCCTTAGCTTGGGCAAGACCTATAGCACCCTCGCTCCTGTACTATGAGAGAGACTCGTCCATCAGCCTCCCCACCAGCATTGGAGAGATGTGGGTCTACTCCCCCACCACTGTACAGCCTAGGGATGGGACCCAGCAGATGTTGAGTTGATCACGTGAATGAACTAGGCCATTGGTGGAGAGCAGGGAGCTTGGCAAAAAATACCTCCTTCCCGATACAGAAAAGTTATCACCAAAATACTTTTTTCTTCCTTCCTTCACTCTTCATTCAAACCATTTTTAGCTGCTGTCAGTGTGACCCATGTTTATTTGGAGGCAAGTAAATGTAAGAGAACATCAGGAGAGGAAATGGCCCTCATCTTCTCTTGGTTGAAAGGACACATGAGTGTACCATGGGTCCAAGCTACTTTTTATGGAAAAACCATTTATGTTATCTACTGCTGTGTGACAAATTACCCCCCAAATTAGCAGCTTAAAACAACACACATTTATTACCCCACAGTTTCCATGGGCCAGGATCTAGACTCGGCTTAGCCAGGGCCTCTGGCAAGAGGTCTCTTGTGAGACTGTGGTCAAGCTGTCAGCCAGAGCTACAGTCTCATCTGAAGGCCTGACTGGGGAACTCTGCTTTCAGGCTCTGTCACATGGTTTGACATGCCCTGGTCCCTTGTCATGTGGGCTCTCCACAGGGTTGCTTCATGACATGCAGCTGGTGTCCCCCAGGATGAACAGAGAGCAGCAGAGAGCTCCCAAGAGAGAAGCCAGAGCCTTTCTGCAATCCAATCTCAAAAGTGACATCCTATCACTTCTGCCATATTCTGCTCATTAGAAATGAGTCCATATGTCCAGCCCACATTCAAGAGGAGAGGATTGCCCCCAAGGGCACAAATCTTAGGAGGAGAGGATTCTTGGAGTCATCTCAGAGGCTGCATATCATTTTCATTCCTGGGGCAGATTTTTTCCAAAAACTGGCTGCAACAGTACTTCCCACCCCACATGCTCTTCTAGAACCTTGCCACTCATCCATCAAGAGGTGGAGCCAATGTCCCCATTTCTTGCATTTGGGTGAAACTTAGTGACTGTTTTAATCCATATCAAATGGTAGAAATGATGTGACATAACTTCAGAGGCTTTCACTTTCTTTTCTGGAGATGCTCACTTTTGGAACCTAACTGCCCTGCTTTAAAGAAATCCAAGCAGCCCAGGAAAAACCAACACCCCGGGCCCATAGCCCAAGCCAAGCTCCTAGCAGACAGCCAGCACCAGCATGACATGTGAGTGCACCATCTTGGAAAGGACCCCTCTGCTGATGCCATGAGCAGCCCAAATTGAAGATTCACAAGGAAGACAAATTATTGTTATTTTTAAAACACTAAATCTTGAGGTGGCTTATTACCCAGTGACAGATAGGCGATATAATTGCCAAATGCCCCCACCAGTGGAGGGGTGAACATGAGGGACCCCTCCCACTCCCTAGGCAAGGCTGGCAGGAAGAACTCATGAAGCTGGCCAGGAAGGAGTGGGCAAGCTGTGTCCCACACTTCCCACACTGTAGGTCTAGCAAAGCAAGACAGTCTGCTGGAGGAGGGGGTGAGGTGTCACCCACAGTCTGGGAACCCTGGAAGTGCACGGCTGTTCCAAGGCAGGGTCACACAGACAGCATTCAGAAGCCCAGTGGACAGGCCTACTACTCTGCAGGGAACTCACAGCAGCTCTCCTGAGGACCTCTCCCTACTAGAGTGGGCAGAACCTGACTCAAAATACAAACTCAATTTCAACTGCAGACAACCATCCCCAGGCCCACGGGCAGGTGAGGGACATCAGGTTCACACAGGGAAGGTGCTGCCCGGGGACAGATGTTGTGAAGAGCAGGCACATTCAAGTAGGGACTGGGCCTGTCTCGCTGGCCTGAAGGGAGAGGGAGGAGGGGCATTTGGGAGTGGCATTCTGGCCTAGACACCAATCTGGCCAGGCAAGGAGGGTGGAGATGATGGAATCTGGAGGAGCTACAGGTCCCAGGCCCTCTTCATCCAAGTATCCTGCAGCTACTTCCCCATTGGTGGGGATGGGAAAGCCAAGGTCACAGTGCAGGAAAGCCCTCTCACAAAGGACCTCTCATAACTGCATGCAGATGTCCAGGGTATCTTAACCTCAGCCTCCCCCAATGCCTCTCCCAGCAATGGGAGACGTTTCGCAGATGGAAATGACAAATCTTGCAAGAAAAATGCAGGATGTGGAAACTGGAGAGCGGCTGCCCTTAACACCCCAAACCCTTGTAAAGAGGATAAAGAGGGGTCAACAGCATGGGGAGGCGACTAGCTAAAGAGGAGCAACCCCCTCCCCCACTACACACACACATAGCAAGAAAGAAGAACAACAGGCCACCAACCAGGAGCCAAGCCTTGCAGGGTGCACAGGGAAACTGACCTGTTGGCAGATTTTTCTTTTCAAAAGAGGCTCTTCCTGTGATCATGTCACAAGAGACAAATGTCCAGCTTTGCCGGTAATAGCATGCATGCATACATACCATCTTTGCATGGGAATTATCATAATCAAAAGTTAAGAATAAGGTAAAATGGAGGTTTTAAAAAAATGTTTACCTTTAACGCTTCAATGGTTCCACAAGTCCCTTGTAAACCCATTTTAAAAGAACTCCCTTTGATGTTTTGGTCCCTACATTAAGTGATGTCATTTTCTGTGGACTTTTTCTGGTACCATGTGCCCTGGGATGAAGTCCCCCACCAGGGTCTGGAAGAGGCTGGGAGATGGGGCTGCTGCCCACCCCCCACCCACCCTGCACCCCCTTTCAGACACTAGTGGGGGATTGGGAAGGCCTGACCCAGTGGAGCACGTTTCATCTGGCAACATTTTGGAAAGCACCCCCCACCCGCCCCCCCTCGCCCCTGAGCCTTGGGGTGGGACAAACCCGGAGCCCAGAGCCAAAGGCTATGCTCAGTTCCTGGCTTCTAGGCAGGGCCTGGCCAGGAAAGGAAGCAGACATGCCTGGAATTCCAAAAATGCACCCCTGTCTCAGCCTCTGCCTGCTTCCCCAGGCCCCAGGGATTCAGAGAGTAGGGTTGGAAAAGAGAGCCCAGCCCCCACCCCTCCCACAGACAGGAGAGAACTCTTGCCCCAACCCCAGTCTAGCCTGGAGGTTTCCTCCACACACCCCTAAAACTGCCTGTGTGCCCAGCAGGCCAGTTCCAAGGAGGAATGCTGACCCCTGTCACTCCTGATCATGCAGCTTTCAGTGACCCCATCCCAGGACATGGTCTTCAGGAGGGACCCCCACCCAGGTCAGCCTCCTGATCCAAGAAGCAGATGCAAGGGGGTGGGGAGGGAACCCTAGTCAGGCCCCCAACTCCTGACACTAAGCAAACTCCTTTCCTGTAAGGGATCCTCTGAATTCGGCTCATCCAGAAGGCCCTCCCTGACACTGGCCCTGAGAAAGAAGTCAGAGGCTGGTAGAAAAAAAGAACACTCACCCACTAAAAGACACATGTCCCTGATAAACCCCCAGAAACTAGTCTGGTATTGGGGGTAAGGAGAAACCCACCTATAAGATAAATTATGTCCCCGGACAAGGTGTGCCCCCAAAAGTAGACAAAGGACGGCAAGTAGGACATGGCAGACAGAAGACAGCAGATGGGACAGCAGACAGGACACAGAACATAGGGGATGGCAGACAAAACATGGCAGATAAGACAGGCGACAGGACATGGCAAGCAGGGGCAGTCAACAGGGACAATAGTCAGGGCACAGCAGACAGGGGGACAGCAAGTAGGACACAGCAGACACACCATGGCAGATTAGACAGCAGATGACACAGCGGGCAGGACAGCTGACTGGACACCAGCCATCACTCTGGCACCTCTGCCTGTACCAGAGACCTCCCTGCATGCCTTATCCCTGCCCAGGGAGGGGAGAGTGAAAACTGGTATATTGAGCTTGCCTCTGAGTCTGAGGTCAGTGGTGTGAATACAGAATGGTTTCTATTTTTCCTCCAATCACTACTCTCAGCCATGTGTGTCAAATCTCTCTTTAGATATGTCCAAGTATTAAAAACTCCAGCCCTAAAGAAAAGCATCCATGTATCTAGTCTCAATAAAACTCAATCTATTACCCCTGCTCCCCTCACAAGTGTAGCCTGAGGATTAGGGCTGAGGGAAAGACCCTCTCTGGCAAGGCCTTGCCACTCCTTCCAAGGGGGCACCCAGACAGGAGCCCTCCTGGAAATGTGGGTGCCCTTCAGGGAGGTGTTCTAGGGGCCCTGCCCCTACCCATATCTGTCCCCACTGCTTGATCAGTCTCCCACCCAGAGTGCAGCTCTTCTGCTGGGAATCCATGGGGCTCTAGGCCAGCCACATACTATTGGGCAATGCCAACACATGGGAGGTCGAATCCTTGGCCATTCCACGTGGGCTGCCCAGGTGCCGGCCCCACTTTAATCCTTCCCCTGCTTAGGAAGCCAAACCCTGGGAGCCCCACATGCCCTACCTACAGGACCCTCTGAGTTCCATGGAGGACTGTCTTTCCCTCCCAGGGCACTCCCTTAATCAGGCTTCAACAATTCTCTCCTCCATTTGCCTGGAAGAGTTAAAGCAGCTCTGGTGATCTCATGATGTTAGAGCTGCCATAAAGGGTATACATGTAGGGGCCTGTCTTGGTCCGTTCAGGCTGCTATGACCCAATACCACAGATGTAGGGGCTTAAACAACAGACATTCATTTGTCCCAGTTCTAGAGGCTGGATGTCCAAGACCAAGGCCCCAAAAGCAGATCCTGTGTCTGGTGAGAGGCCTCCTCCCAATTCACTGATGGCTATCTTCTCACTGTGTCTTCACATGGCAGGGAGGGGTGGGGGAAGAGAGAGAGATCATCTCTCGGGCCTCTTCTTACAAGGACACTAGTCCCATTCATAAGGGCTCTATCCTCGTAACCTGACCAAAGGCCGCACCTCCTAATGCTATCACACTGATGGTCAGGATTTCAACATAAGAACTTAGGGGGACACAAATATTCACTCCATAAAAGGGACAGCTATTCACCGTATGGTAAAATTTGTGATGTGTCCCGGGGTTTCCTTGGCTGAGGGCCTTCCCAGGAGGGTTGAAAAGTCAAAATTCTTTTCTTTTTTTTTTTTTAAGAAGTTTACTTTCTTTAAGATTTTATTTATTTATTTGAGAGACAGAGAAAGTGTGAGCAGAGGGGGAGGAGGGAAAGAGAGACACAGACTCCCCACTGAGCAGGGAGCCTGACATGGGACTCGATCCTAGGACCCTAAGATCATGACCTGAACTGAAGGCAGAAACTTCACCAACTGAGCCATCCAGGGGCCCCAAAATTACTTTCAAACTTTCAAAATAATGCCAAGACATCATTTGCCTTTTTTACTCTCATTCTTTCATGAATATATCCAGGAGTTTTCCAGAGACCACTGACATGTAACACATCCTCACTCTCATAGCTAATGAGATGTACACTGTGTATCCTGTTTTACAAAGTTCTCAACTTTAAATTGTGAGATAGAACATAGACAGGGATAATAAGCACAGTGCACTGCTAAATGTTCAGCAACCAGGTATCCAAGCCAAGAGACACAGGCTACAACACACATATGCAGGAACTCTTTAGAGTCCTCAATAATTTTTAAGAACACAAAGTGGTCCTATTCTCTAATATCATTCACAAAGATAAACTCAAAATGAATGAAAGACCTAAATGTGTGACAGGAATCCATCAAAATCCTAGAGGAGAACACAAGCAGCAACCTCTTTGACCTTGGCCACAACTTCTTTCAAGACGCATCTCTAAAGGCAAGGGAAACAAAAACAAAAACGAACTATGGAGACTTCATCAAGATAAAAACTTCTGCACTGCAAAGAAAACAGTCAACAAAACTAAAAGGCAACCTACTGAGTGGGAGAAGATACATTTAATCAGATAAAGAGCTGATATCCAAGCTCTATAAAGAACATATCAAACTCAACACCCAAAAAATAAATAACCCAGTCAAGAAATGGGCAGAAGACATGAACAGACACTTATCCGAAGAAGACATACAGATAGCTAACAGACACAGGGAAAAAATGTTTAACATCACCAGCCATCAGGGAAATACAAATCAAAACCACAATGAGATACTACCTCACACCAGTTAGAATGGCTAAAATGAACAAGAAAGGGAACAACAAATGTTGGCAAGGATGCAGAGAAAGGGGAACCCTCTTTTCACTGTTGGTAAGAGTGCAAGCTGGTACAGCCACTCTGGAAAACAGTATGGAGTTTCCTCAAGATGTTACAAATAGAGCTACTCTATCACCCAGCAATTGCACTACTGGGTATTTGCCCCTAAGATACAGATGTAGTGAAAAGAAGGGGTACCTGCACCCCAATGTTCACAGCAGCAATGTCCACAATAGCCAAACTGTGGAGGGGGTCAAGATGTCTGTCAACAGATGAGTGGATAAAGAAGATGTGGTCCATATAACAATGGAATATTACTCAGCTATCAGAAAGGATAAATATGTACAATTTACATTAACATGGTTGGAACTGGAGGGGATTATGCTAAGTGAAATAAGTCAATCAGAGAAAGACAATTATCATATGGTTTCACTCACATGTGGAATATAAGGAATAGCACAGAGAAGGGGAAGGGAGGGAAAATTGAATGGGAAGAAATCAGAGAGGGAGAACATCCATGAGAGACTCTGGACTCCAGGAAACAAACTGAGGGTTACAGAAGGGAGAGAGTTGGAAAGATGGGGTAACTTGGTGATGGGCATTAAGGAGGGCACTGGATGTGATGAGCACTGGGTGTTATAAGCAACTAAGGAATCACTGAACACTATATGTTGGCTAATTGAATTTAAATTAAAAATATTATACTTAAATTTTTAAAAAGACTACAAAAAACAAGAAAAGAAAAAGAACACAAAAGGGTGCTGATGTAACTGGGCTCCAGGGGTCCCAACACACCAAGTTCAGTCATTCACCACTGACAAAATCCACAGGCAGATAGTGGTGAAACAAGAAGGGAACAGATTTCCAGGAAGCCAACACTGGCTAAGTGGCCCTAAGACTATCCCCAAAGTGCTAAAATACTTCTAGGTTTATGTAAGGAAACTATTCAGCAAAGGTCAGTAGGCAGTGGGCAGGTCCATCACCATCTTGGGTAGTTTTGGGTCCCATCAGGGAATGCTTCACCCACCGGGTCATTTGCCTGATTTGAAATATAAGAAGAACTTAGTCAACTAGAAAGTACAGATTGAGGTCAGAATGGAGGGAGTTGAAGTTCTTGTTCACTGAGATCGAAAAGTTTAAGAACCACTGCTGCATATCACCCTTAACCAAACACACAAAGGATGACATTTAGGCAAGATGGGGACACAAGAGGCAGAGGACCTGGTCCTGCCTTGCAGAAGCTCCACCCTAACTGGGAGTCCCTGGTGGAAGACTCAGCAAATGATGAGTCAGTCAGAAGGTTGAGAAGGGGATGGGGATCCTACAGTCTTGAGGGGTGGGGCGCAGTAGCTCTAGGTAGGGGCCAGTGCAGCAGGGAGGTCTATGGCTCCACTCCTGGACGGACCGGGTTTCTGATGAAACTGGCTGTAATCAGCCTCTTGGCACCATTGCCCTGGACCACTGAGCCATATTCCTCACAGTAGACCCCAGGCCGCACTGCCAATGGGAAGGCTGAGCAGGGACACAAATAGAGAGCAGAAAGCCTGGAGGTTGAAGAATGATTCACAGGGGAGAGACATCTCCAGAAGGTAGCCAGACTAAATCAAACAGGTTAGAAGTGAGTTTGTGCAGTGACCCTGGAACTAACCTGTAGCAGAGCTGTCAAGCCCAAGGCCCAATGCGCCCCGTGACCATTCTGATCTTGCCACTGCCCACCATGCTTTTCCCCAGCATCTCCACTGGCTGGGTCCTGATCTAAGAGCTGCCCTGCCCTTGAACTCATGGACAGACAGGGAATCTCCAAGGGTCCAGAAGGCCATGGGGTACAGAAATTAGGGCACAAGGGAGGCATTGGTCATTCCATTGTTCAAATGTTCAAATGTTCAAATGTTCAAATGGGAGTGTGAGGGGGTGTTCAGGAAGGAATGTGTGCCAGGCTGTGAAAGAGCAGCAAGGATGTCCCATGCCCATGAGCATGAGCAAGTGCCCCAAGGTAAGTAATGGCAAGGACAAAGGTGTGCAACAGCCCTCAGCCTCTGAGACTTCTGAGACTCTGGGCTTCTGGAGCATGATCAGGCAAGAAAGGCACAGAGGATGAAACCACAGCCAGGTGTGCCCTGAGGGGCACCCTGTGCAGGAGACCATGGTTATAAAGTGTAAATTCCTTTTGACCACTCATCTTGAAACTCCAAGCTGTGAGGTTTCGGGTCCCAGAGGAACCAGAAGACCTGGTCCTTGTCTTACATGCTGGAACCAGAAAGTTCTCCCAGTCTCCACTTCTAGTTCCACTGAAGGGCATGACCCACCTTGCTGCGCATCACTCCACTTTGCCCTGGAACTCCCCCACACTCTCTCCCTATAGGGCTAGATGGGAGGAGGGCTGCCTGGAGCAGCTGACAGCCATTTTCCCCCACTGCAAGGAAAAGCCCAGAAGTGAGACCAGCACAAGGGAAAGCAAGCTCAGGGCCTAGAATGAAGCCAGGACTCCTCTCTGGAGCTCACCTGACAAATTTGGACTACTCACACTTCCCAGTTTCAAAACTGAGTAAAAAGCTACAATAATCAAAACTGTCTAGTACTGGCATAAGGACATATAGAGAGATTAATAGAACAGAACTGAGATTTCAGAAATAAACTCCTTCATCCATGCTCAGGGTAGTAAGGAATGAGGTCCTGGCTCTCCCAGGTAAGTGCCAGTAAATTCCCTCTCTGCCCGAGCAGCGTGACGGTGGTTTGGTTTCAAGGACCAGTAGGTACAAGTTCCATTTTCACTTGCTAGAGCACAGTCAGCAATGGGGAAATGAGAAAACAGATCAGTGAGCAGGAGGAATTAGCAGCTCTCAGGTCTGAGAGTAAATGAGTGAACAGCAAATGTCTGACACGGCATCACTTTCATCTTTGTCATCGTCAGTCTATCTACTGACTTTAAAATGTGCCGAGTGTCTTTTACACAAACTATCCTACCCATTTTTCCCAACCCCCAAAAGATAAGCAGGACCCACCCATAACATTTACAGAAAACAAAAACATACAGAGGCTAACTAACATGCCGAGGTGGCCCAGTTGGTAGACAGTGGGGCCGGGATTCACCCCTGGCCTACCCAACTCCATAGCTCTCAGCTACCAAAACCCAGAGGTCAAGTGTGAGAACCCATGATTCCCAGACACACAATCAGAAATGACGCTAATATACTTCTGAAAAAGCTGAAAAGTGGGAAAATAGCATGCAGTCTCCAATTCCTTAATTTACAGGCACATATTTATTCGTCAGGTAAAATAAGGCACTATCATCAATGCTTGTCCTATTTACATTGAATTTGGGAATCCTCATCATTGTCCCAGGACTGTAACATTGCTGGGACAGTGAGAGGGACAGCCAGGCCCCTCTCCTATGGAGGTGAGTGAGAAGCCCCTGGGCAACGGGCTTACGCCCACTTGCTTTGACAGTCAGGATAAGGAATGAGGCATGGCTTCCAGTTATACTCATACCAATCAGCCCCCAGGTTCTCAGTCCCAACACCTGACTCTCAGGAGCAGAGTCGATATAGGGGGACCAGTGTCTTAGGTTGCCCTCAGCTCCAAAACGTGAAAGGTGCATATAGGCTGATCCAAACAGCATGTTCAATCCACTGGCTTTGGTGACTGGTTCAGATATGAGCATGGGACCTAAGCTCATCCAATTAGAGCAAAGCTCAGGATACTCTGCAAGAATCCTGAGAGATAGGTGCTTTCTCTAGCTCTAGATCATGTAACTATGCAGGAGTGAGGCCTGGAACTGCACAAGTCATTTTGTTACCAAGCAGAAGTCGACCTGAGATGGGACTCGCGGTAGAGTTGAGTACAGAAGAATCACAGAGAAATGAAGCAAGAATTCTTGCGTTTTACTTACAGGAGACAGTGCAGCAGGAACCACTGTTTGCCTACAAAAATATCCATTCTTTCCTCTATTGTTCTTAGTAAAAGAAACTTGATTTTTTTTTTAAACAGAAATACGTCCATGAGAAAACTATAGTTCCCAGACTCCCTTGCAATAGAAGTGACCATATGACTAATTCTGGCCAATGGTATATAAGAAGTTATTGGGCAGGGCTTCTACTAAAGCTTCTTTCAAAAGGAGGCCCTTCCAATCAATACTCTACTGAGGACCTAGCCAGGGCAACTAGGCAAGAAAGTTAAACAAAATGTTTCCATATAGGAAAGGAAGAAGTAAAACTAGCTACTTGCAGATGACATGTTCTTGAGCATACAATAGTCTAAGGAATACACACACACACACACACACACACACACACACACTATTATAGCTAATAATTGAGTTCAACAAAACTTCACAAGATCAACTTTAAAAAGTCAGTTATATTTCTACACTAGCAATGAACAATCCAAAAATGAAGGTAATAAACCAAGGCTATTAATAATAGAATCGAGAATAAAATACTTAGGAATAAATTTAACAAACATGTAATACTTGTACACTGAAAACTACAAAACGTCATTGTAAGGAATCCCTAAGTGAATGGAAAGACACCTGGCATCCAAGGATTGGAAGACTTAATATCATTAAATATCTAAATAACATTAAAATGTCAATAATCCCAAATTACTCTGCAGATTCAATGCAATCCCTATCAAAATTTCAACTTTCTTTTTCACAGAATGAGAAACTTGATCCTCATACAATAATGCAAGGGAGGGGCACTTGAGTGGCACCATCAGTTAAGCAACTAACCCTTGGTTTCAGCTCAGGGTCATGATCTCAAGGTCCTGAGATCAAACCCCACATCAGGCTCCATGCTCAGCCCAGAATCTGCTTGGATTCTCTCTCCTCCATCTGGCCCTCCCCCCCATATAAATAAATAAATCTTTTAAAAATATAAATAAATAAATAAGCAAGCAGGGGACTCAGAATAGCCAAAACAGTCTCGAAGGGGGACAAATCTGGATGACTTACACTTCCCCATTTCAAAATGGAATAAAAAGCCCTAATAGGGATATATAGAGAGATTAATAGAACAGAACTGAGATTTCAGAAACATAAACATCTATGCTTGGTGGAGTAAGGAATGAGGTCCTGATGAATGCTACAGCATGTATGAACCTTGAAAATCTATTGCTAAGTGAATGAAGCCAGACAGAAGTCTTCCATTTTGCATGAAACATCCAGAAGAGGTGAGCCAAAGAAGCAGAGAGTAGGTTTATAGTTGCCGTGGCCCCAGGAAGCAAGGAATAGGGAGTGGACAGTACAGGGGTTTTTTTGAGGGTGATGTAATGTTCTGCACTTAGTGATGATTGCACAAGTCTGTGAGTATACCACTGAATCATACACTTCTTTTAAAAAATGTAAAATAAAGTAAAATGGTGAATTATATGGTATGTGGATCATAACTTAATTTTTTTAACAATAATTTCAGCCAATTCGAGGTAGATTTTGTTTCTTTCAAACAAAAACCTCCATTCTGATACTCGGTAGGACTGCGTTACTCTGCTTTCTGCCTCACTGTCCTGCCAGGAAAGCAGTCATCTTTCTCTTGAAGCAGGCATGGGGATGAGTCCTGGACCACTGGGAACAAGGGACAGCCTGGAAAAGCTGTGTGAAGGACCAATGTGCCCCAAACTTCTGAGAAGGAACAGAGTCCCAAGCTCTTGCCCAAATTTCCTGGGACTTGCTATCTCAGAGCTCCTGGCTCTCTGGCTATGGAGGGGCAGCACTGAAGAAGGACTCATCAGTTTGGCTCATGATCAACCATCCCCCTCCCATAGGTCACCGACCCGCCCTGGAGTCAGATGGCCATGTGGCACAGGCAGTGGCTGGCCCTGGGCCTGAGCAGCTCGCACTGCTTCCATAAGCAGAGGGACACAGAGGTGACAGGAGCCATGACTGGCACATACTGTAGAGTCACCTCAGCTCGTTCCACAGCCTTATCTTCAAGAGGGCCAACTACACCATTTAAATACAGGATGGGGTGTACGTGTTGCCTTGGGGCAACTGATAACTCCAGCTTTGGCAATGTCCAGTGTAAGTACCCCCCAGACTTTCTCCCCTTCCCCACTGAGGTGGGGAGGTCACATGGATTCCAATGAGAAGTAGGCTGAGACTCCCTGGCCATCTGAAGAGGATGTCAGCTCTCCCGGGGGGGAATTCAGTTCCTAAAGTGGATGCATCAGCCTCTGGTCAGCCAGTGCTCTTTAGGCTCTCATCAGAGAATGTGCCTCCAACTTTGTTCTCCAGCTTTACTCGAAGGAGTATTATTCACAGAGGATTGCCCAGAGAACACATAATCCATGGACTCTTGGAGATCACACCCCGTCCCCCTCAGAGAGCCTCAGACTTGACTGTGTGGTTTGGCCCGTCAGGATTGTCTGCTGAGCGGTGCTGAGGGCTGTTAAGATGGGCCCATAAAACCAGGGTTGTGTTCTTATTATGCTGTTGTTTTGTTGGGGCTTTTAAAATCTTTTTTAAAGTATACATTCACATGGAAAAAAGGCACAAAACAAAAAAACATGTGGATAGCATAGGAACACCCATATAACTGCCACCCGGATGAAGAAAGGAAACATTGCCGACTCCCGAGAAGTCTCTGGGGCCCCTCCACCTCACCAAAGGTGGCTCCATTTAAGTGAAATGATACAATTTGTATTCTTTTGTGTCAGGCTTCTTTTGTCCAAAGTTATACTTACAAGATCCATTCGTGTTGTTGCCTATAGCCACAATTCATTAATTTTCATCGCTTACAGTATTCTGTTGTGTGTACAAACTGCAAGTTGACTTTGGACCCACCTCTTGTTGGGGCGATCACAAATGCTATTAGGAACATTCTGTGTATATATATATATTCTGATATGCACATCTATATACATTTCTGTTGGATATATTCCTATAAGTGGAATTGTTGGATCACTGGGGACAGGGCATTGGAAATAGAGGCCTTCAATTATGTGGAAAACAGTAGAAATAGAAATAACACCAAATTGTTTCCAAAATGCTTGTGCCAGTTAACACTGCTACCAGTAGGGTGTGAGTTCCAGTTACTCCACATTCTTATCAACACTCAGTGTTATCTGTCTTTTTAACGTTAACCATTCTGGTGGGTAAAGGTGCTATCCTAGTTATCTATTTGCATAACAAATTACCCTAAAACAGCAAACAGCAAGGTCTCTGTGGGTCAGGAAGTCAGGAGAGGCCTGTCTGAGCAACTCTGGCTCAGAGTGTCTTTCAAGGTCACAGTCAAGAGGTCAGCCAGGGCTGTACTGACCAAAATGCCAAGCTGGGGCCAGAAGATGTGCTTCTAAGATGGCACACTCATGAGATGGCAGAAGGTCTCAATTTCTCAATACATGTGCCTCTTCATAGGGCTGCTGGACTGTCCTCAGAGTATAGCATCAGACTTCCCCCAGCCAGTGCACCAAGACAGAGACAGAGGCCATGTTGTCCCTTATGACCTAGTGTTGGAGGGGACACACCACTGTTTTTGCCATAACCTAGTCATTCAAAGTGAGTCACTTAAGTCCAGCCCACACTCAAGGGGAAGGGAATTAAGGTCCACCTATTCAAAAGAGGAGTGCTGAAGAATTTGTCAGCATATTTTTAAATCACTAGAAGTATTTCACCTTGGCTTTAATTTGCATTTCTGTGAATAATGAGGTTTACTTTTCACGTGTTTGCTGGCCATTTGGATTAACTTTTTCCTGAAGTACCTGTTCAAGCCTCTTTCCCCATTTCCTGTTGTGGTGTTTGTGTTTTCTTATGATTTGTATTAAGTTCCTTATATATTCTGGATAAGCACTCCCTGCCAGTTATATACACAGCAAATATCTTCTCCCACTCTTAGCTTGCTTTTGCACATCCTTAACTGTATTTTTGATGAACATTCTTCATTTTGAATAGCCCAATGTATCAGGCTTTCTCTTTATGGTTTGTGCTTTTTATATCCTGCTTAAAAGTCTCTTCTCACCCCGAAGTTATTTTCTTATTGTGATGGCTTTTTGATGTGTCAAATTTGGGTTGTCTGAACTGCAGTCACCAAAATGCCCTTTCTAGTTATGTTTTCAGATAAGGGATCTACAGGGTGACAAAGGACATTCTTTCCTGAGAGCCAGAGGATAGAAGGAAAGCAACAACCATGGAGACACAGACACCTTCTCCCACACACTACCAGGAAGAGACTTCACAGGTGTGAGTAAATTCCCAAGTCAGTTGACTTGAAGATAATCAAAAGCGAGACTATCCTGGATAGGCCTGACTCAGCCAGTTGAAAGGCCTTTCCCAAAGGGCTTAACCATTCCTTCAGCCAGGCTCCAACAGCCAATGGGTCTTCCTTCCTGATGGCCTGCCTTGTAGACTTCAACTTGCTTAGCCAAGCACCACCACTGTGTAAGCCATGTAGTAAATCTGTTTATATACATACACATACACACACACAAAGAATCACCTACTATTTCTGCTTCTCTAGTTGAACACTGTTGTTTTGCCTTTCCCAATTAAATCTGAACCCACACAGAGTCTGGTATGAGATGGGGGTCAAGGTTGTTTTCTTTTTTTTTTTTTTCCACTTAGACACTCACTTATCCCAGCACTGTTTATAGAAAAGAAAAAAGAAAAAAAAATTTCCTTTCCTACTACTTTGCCAGTTTTGTCATATATCAAGAATGCATATATCCACAAGTGTGTGTTTCTAAGCTAATCTGCTTTGGCCACCAAGAAATTCAATTTCACATTTGCTGCCCACTTTCAGTAATTGTGTCAGACTTTATGAGATGATTTCTAAATACTGATATACCACTGACTTTACCCTATAATTCAGCCCTTACTTCCCCTTAACTCTGGCACCCAGTACATGCTCATTAAACCTTGGTTTGTTCCCTTTCCCCTGCTTTGGAAAACAGAGAGTCCTAGAACTGAACTATGGGATGGCTGGTTTTCAGCGAGGGGCACAGGGGGTCATGAAATAGTCCCACAAGCCCTGGTGACTTTGTTGGGAGAGGAACAAGTGGTGGAATTAGAATCTGAAGATGGGGACCTATCACAGTGTGACCAGTCCAGTCCCCATGAAGCACCCACACAGACTTGGTCATGAAGGGGCAGGGCAGGGACAGTCCCATACCCACAGGAACAGGGAGGTCTCAAGGGTGACCATTACATAAATGCCTTATATTTTAAAATGTACTTTGAATCACTATGTTGTATACCTGAAAATAAAGTAGCATTGTTTTATAACTAATGTAACATTGTTTTGTAACTAATGTAACATTGAATATAGTGTCAACCGTATTTTGTTAAAGATTTTTTTATTTATTTGACAGAAACAGTGAGAGAGGGAACACAAGCAAGGGGCATGGGAGAGGGAGAAACTGGCTTCCTGCTGAGCCCCCTGATGTGGGGCTCAATCCCAGGATCCTGGGACCATGACCTGAGCCAAAGGCAGACATCTAATTGGTGAGTCACCCAGGTGCCTGCCCCCCAAAATTTTTAATGTAATTTGCTAAAATTACAAACATACTATCTGAAAATTCCTTTGCCATCATGACAACAGTTGCTCCTAAGAGAGTGGATAAGAACAACTCTCCAACCTCACCAACATTAGTTCCCCTTTTGTCTGCGTCTTCTTGTCCTCTCTGGCCTGGTCCACGTAAACAAGGGATTTGTCCCACAGTGTCATCGGAGCAGAAGTACAGCAGTGAGCCCTGCCCTTCTTCAAGAAACATAGTAACCAGTGGCCTTTGCCTCCTGCCTCCTTCTAGACCTGGCATCAGTGCTGGGCGTGTGGTGGGAGCTATACACAGGAACATGGAAAACTGGGTCCATCACTGGTTAGGTAACTTATGATTCCCCCACACCATGAATGATGACAGAGCTCTAAAACCTAAGACTCTCCTGTGCCCTGACACAAGTGGGCTCCACCATTACATTGTTGAGGGAAAACAGCCACGTGAAGAACAGGGTGTAGAGTGTGCCTTTTTGGTACAAAGACATTCTGCTTGAATATGCAGAAACGATCTCTGGAAGACAGGCAAGAAATGTGTGACACTGGCTGCCCTAGGAAAGCAAATGGGGCAGTGAGAATGGGGCAAAAGCCTTTTACAGCTCTTGGCACTTGAGCCCTGTGGATACTCCATCTGTTCACAGAATCAAAACAGTTGTTTTTAAAAAGAAAGCAAAGAAGGAATGAGGCATTGAAGGCCTGCAGGGGCACAGCTCCCCAGCTGGGCCAGGAAGATGGTGAACCCAGGAGCGGGTAGGCTGTGCCCGCCCTGGGCAGGAGGCCATTGCCCACCAGCCCTTCCCGCCTGGGCTGCCAGACGCTGTAGCAGGAGCCCCCACCGACGGCCCACAGAAGCCAGGCCTGCCATGCTGCTCAGCTTCCCTGGTATTTCTCCTCCCCCTCTACTGCTGGCAGCAGCTCCTCTTTTTCTTGGCAAGACACCGTCTGTGGAAAATGTGGTGGCCGCAGGGCTGCATCTGCAGACAATGGCTTGGACATGGTTCGAATTAGGAAAAATCTCCCTTTACCTCTGCACTCCAAATTCCCACTCCCAGCCACAGCCAAGCCAGCACTGAGGGTCATGTGCATTCAGAAAACAGCCTCATGAGATGCAGGGCAGGCATGGGGAGTCACAGGCGTACAGGTGAATGGGCACATATCAAAGGGTACGGGCGAGTGTGTGCGGGTGCACATCAGGGTGCCCTGCAGCAGGGGTTCATTCCTATGGGCTTTCAGGGACAGGGATAGGCAGGTACTCTGTCACACGCCCCCACCCCCATGGATTCCAGCCCCTGCTCACCACTTGCTAGCTGGACCTCTGGAAAATTCTGTCAGTGCTTAATTTCAGTTGTTTTATCTATAACATAGGGTAGTGTTGAGAACTCAATGAAATAATATGTCTGAGGGCCCCCCCCCACACCTTATGGATGCAGACACTCAACAAATACAGCCCCTGTCCCCTGGCCTTCCTGCCAAGGGCTGCTTTAGGTGGCCTCAGACCCCCTCCTCACACCCATGCCAGGGGAACACAGGCTCCTGGAAGGCTCACCCTAATGGAGGAAGTTGGCTTGACTTGGAGGTCAAGGGTGATCCAAATTCATGGCAGGAGAAGAGCTATTCTTGGGGAAAAACAAAAACAGGAAAAGCCAAGGAAAGAGGCAGTGGCCACAGTGTGGTACTGGGAAAGTGTAGGCCTCTTTTCCTGTCTGTCTCTGGACCCCACTGTTGGACCTTTCTGGTCCTTAAAGTTCATGGCTTTCCCCATGGACCAGCCAGAGTTTGTGGCCCAGAGCTCAGGTCAGGGCCTGGCATCGGGCAGGTGAAGGGACTTAGTGTGGGGGGTTGGGAGGTCAGACAATGCCCTTTGAATTTGCCCAGACCCACCAAGGATGACAGGCACTTGTGCTGAGCCCACAGAAGGCCCCTTCTCTGACGGGGGTCCTACCCAGCCATAGCGACAACACACCCCTGCCTCCTCTCCCCTTGTGGCTCTCAGGAGCAGGCCGGACACCCAGCCAGAGCCACTCATTCCATTTCTCTCTCTTCCTGGCCCCAGATGTATAAATACATATGCCAAGGGGCCACCCACCAGACCTCACGCTGAGAGAAAGCAGGTCTGCAAGGGGAAGAGGACCAAGCAGGGACTTGAGTGCAGAGACCACCCCTGCCAGACAGGTTGGCCAGCCAGCTGCCAGCATCCTCCACCTGCCCCTGTTGATCAAGCCTCCTCCACCCAGTGGACAGCCTCTGTGGGCCCTTCCTGTTACCTTTAGCCAGTGGGAGGCACCAGCAGATGGGGTGAAGAGAGGTCAGGTTTGGATTCCTCCAGTTACCCTATGCTGGACCACCACAGCTTGGGGGACACCCACAGGCACCCCTCCCCAGGTGATCCTGTGGCTGCCCATAAGGTTTGAAGGTGCCAACCTTTGCCCACAAGACTCTGATGACACACAGCCCAGTCCTTGCCCCTGAGCTACAGATATGGGGCCACCCACCACTATCTTTCACCAAGGGTAGCTGTTCATCAACTTGTCCACGTACGTCCTCCCCACATGAGGCACTGTTCATGGCTGTGTGCCCGCCCGGGACCCGAACATGGACTGGCAGGTCAGTTATCTGTGGATAACTGAGCCAGCACACACTGCCTCCTCTCTTTCCCTCAACCCACAGAGTCTCCGGTCTAATCACATCCCCAGCTGCAAGCACCCCACTGTGTGGTCACCTTTCACCGTTCACCAACTGGCTGCAACTCCTATCTGCTCACCCTCCCCACCCCCACCTAGTCTCCACAAAGCAGCCAAAAGGACCTTGGGGAAGAAGGGGAGATAAGACAAAATAGGAGAGGAGAAGCAAGGTGTTACCCATTGGCCTAAATCCCCTAATGACTTCCCCACCTTTGGAATAAACCCAAACTACTTACCATGGCCTACCAGGAAGGCCTCATAGGGTCTGAACCCTGCCTCCCTCTACTGCCTTACCCCCTTTCCCTCACTGTGGTCCACAACAACATGCCAAGTTTGTTTGTGCCCCAGGACCTTTGCACTGGCTGCTCCCTCTGTCTGGAGGTCTTCAAAAGGCTGCTCTCCACTCCTCATCATAATTCTGGACTCTCTTGAAGTGTCTCTCTTCAGAGAGACATCCCTGACTCCTTCTATGAAAAAAACTCCCTCTCCCCACCTTCTCTGTGCCCAGCTCTTCCTGTCTTCTTTTGTCAAGAAGATGGTGCACTGGAAGATGGACAGGGTCCTGAGATGAGGATCCTGCACTCAGACAACTGCTGGCCTGTGGGCTTCACTCAACCAGACCCTCAGCAGGTCTCATTGCATGCCAACCTCACACAGCATGACAGCCTTCAAGGGACCTGCTCTGTGCAAGGGCGAGTTGCTTGTCAGTATTATAATTATCTCTCTCATTTGAAGAACAAATGGATGGGTGCCAAATTGGGCAGCTTCCTTGTCTCTTGCAACACTCTCAGGGGCACAGCTTATCCAGAAGGAGTCCCATCCTCACAGGGCACAATGTGTAGGCCTCCGCCTCTCTGCTCCCCTACTCTGCCATGAGGGCCTCCTTTCATTGCTCAGACGTGGTTCTTCTCTGCCCCCCATGCTCACAGCCTCCTTCAGTCTATTACTGGTCCCTACCCCACCCCACACTACTGCCAGCCGGCTGCTCAGCCTCCTCCTCAGGAGCCCCATGCCCCCTCCACCCTAGCCACGTCTGATGCCTGAACCATACTTCTTACACCCTCCTGCTCAGCCTCACAGCACCACCTCAATTATAAATAGTCACATACGTCTGCCATGAGGAACCATGAGGAGCCCATCCACTCCATGACCACCCCACCAGACTGGGACCTTATGAGGACAGGAACCACAGCTGCTTTGTTCAGCACTGGATCCCCAGCACCCAAAGCAGATTAGATTCTCCTAAATGCTTTGTTGAATGAGAGGTTGGCTGACTGGCTGGCTGCGTGGATGGATGGATGGATGGATGGATGGATGGATGGGTGGGTGGATGGGTGAGTGGGTGGATGGATGGATGGATGGAGCACAGCACCCAGGGCCGCACTGCCACAGCCTTGGGCAGGCTACCTCTCTGAGCCCGGGTTTTATGGGCTAAGTTTCGGGTTTGTAACCTCCACCCTGTAGGGCAATACCCTATGCCTGGCTTGGCACTGTTAGAGTGCATAAACAGCAGTGTGGCACCTTCCCTTGGAGTCTGGCCACTGTCTACTCTAGCCAGGGGTGCTTCTCTGGGCCCTAAGAGTCTTCTCTTGTGGTCTGAGGCTAGTCTTCTATCAGAGATGCTGAGGCTTTGTGGTACCCATTCTCTGTGTGGGGTCCACACATCACAGTCAGGGTCCACCCACCAGTCAGTTCCCCATCTATCTTCACGGTCATAGATACTGTGACACTAGTAGGGAAGGGAATTGGGGTAATATAGGCACCTCCTGAAGGTCCCAAGTCTCCATTGTCCCAACGAAATGTGGCACTGAGACTGTGTATAGACTCTCCCAGATGCTGAGTTCAGGAGAGGGTTCAGGAGGGAAATGAGGTGGCAGAAAGGTCCTAATGTGATCTCCCAAGAGAGAGAATGGTAATCGTGTGCACTCGGCTGGCTCCTCCTTGGGTAATGAGAAGACATGTCATCACCCAGAGCACTGACCAGGACTGACTGGACTCAGCTGGGCAACTGAGCAGCTGAAGGGCAGGGGCCAGGGACCCCCACCATCCCCACGGGTTTCCTTCCAGAGGGAGTAAAGTGAGGTTAAGTGCCACAGCCCCAAATCCACTGGCCACACTACTCTCTCCCCCAACCCCTTTCTCCTCACTCCTCTTCACAACTCCCCGAATACACACAAAGCCTCCATTCTGGGCAAGCTGGCTTCCTTTGTGCCCTCCTGCAGGGACTGCCCCAGTTGAGGGAAGTTGTTGATAGAAGATGATTATTCCTTCAAAGCCCAGTCCTCTGCTCACAACAGGGCAACAGCAGTGCTTTCCTAGGTCTGCTCAGGGAAACACACACACACACACACACACACACACACACACACATGCATACTGAATGGAATGACTGCCTCCAGCTCCATCTAGTACTGGTGGCAAAAATATCAGCCCAACTTGGCTCAACTTGGGTCGCTATTTTTAAAAATGTTAGACTCACTAATTAAGATACATCTTCTAAAAGTTCAACACATTTGCATTTATCATGAGCACTTTTTTAAAATTTGCATTTTCTAAAGTGCTTTTAGCTTTTTAAAAACACTTTTACACTCACGTTATATCACTACAACCACCATGACAGAAGTATGGCCACCACTAACAGTTTTGTGACAGAAGTAAAAAAAAAACTGAGGGATATACAAGCAAATAACTTGTGTGAGCCGGCAAAAAAAAGAAATGCATCTGTGAGTGACCACGCATGCCAGGCACTAGGATGCTCTCTACACCTGCTATCTGTATCAGTTTTATCCTCACTAGAACCTGTAGAAGTAGGAGCAGTCATGACAGTCCATTTTACACATGAGGAGACTGACGCTCTGAGGGTTAGATGCTCACCTGGCTTATACAACCAGAAAAGGATGGAGCTGAACGACAGCTTGATTTACATCACTGGTGAACCCTTTCATCCCCTCTGGGCTGCTCAAGATCACCACTCCTTCATTAGGGAAGTTTGGCCCCTTCAGAACCTCCTTTTTGAAATGGTAGGGCCCATCTCAAGGTGATTCATGCACTGGGATTGTCTCAAACTCTAGGATCTTAGATCCTGGGTACTGGTCCCATGCCCAGCTCACCATCTGGCTAGGTTCCTTTGGGAAGCCCCTCACCATTCTAATCTAAATGGAAGAAACATATTCATATTTTATGAGGGTCAGTGTAGATGACCACAGTAGATATTAGTGCCATACACCCCAATAGTCTGGTTCTCCTTTCCAGGAATGTGGCAGGAGGCCATCCCCTGGCCTCTCGGAGTTAGGTATAGCCATGAAAATCCCTGTGGACAGGGAGAAGTCGAAGTTTTGAGAACCAATTCACAGGAGTTTCATAATCCTTTTGTCTTGCCTTGACTATCACAGAGGTAAGAGATGGCACCTGGGACCTTAAGTAAAGATGATCAGTCCTCAGCTAATGCACAATGGTCATGCAGTAGAGGGGAGAAATGTGCTGCTTTTAGTTTCTGAGATTTGGGGAATATGTGTTACAGCAGCAATCTTAGCCTGTGCTAACTGCTACAATAAGATATTAGAAAACAGTTTATTTCTAGATAAATACTTTATTATAACGCATATTAACCTCATTCATCTCCTCTGTAAAATTGGAATCCTTCATGAGGACTAAATGAATAAAACCTTTAAGTGAGCATGTGTGTGCCTGGCATAGAGTGTGCATTACGTATGTTCACCACTATTAGTAATACTGTTTTTCTTGTTCTTATTTCTTCCGTAAACTTTTCCCCTATAAGCTCCAATTCCCATGCAGGACAAGCCTAGAGGTGTGTACAGGGAGGTGTTGGATGTTGCTGGTCAGGCTCAGAGTGTAGAGAGTGGGGGAGGCCAGGTCTTCCCAAGGGCAGTCAGCTCCGGAGATAATCCATACCTGGCACAGGGTCACTGTGATAACAACTGGCCTATCTGCCACCTTTAAAGCTAGTTCTACCATAAAAGTTATGCATATTCTCTACTTTTAAAACTTGGGAAAAATATGAAAGTCTAAAGAGAAAAACAAAAATTGTCTATAATCCTGCTCTGGCAGATAACCTCTTTTAATATTTTCATTATGACCTTCTGTTTTCCTTTCACCATTACACTTTTCCAAATGGGACTTAAACTGCACATAGCTGTCAAGACAACCTAATGCTGCCTCTCTGGTTTGGTTTGGTTTGGTTTGGTTTGGTTACTAAAAATATGTCAAGAACATTTTCCCACTTTATTAAATATTTCTCTATGAAATAACTTTTGTGTGCCTTAAGGCACATATGAATGTGCAACAGTTAAATTACCAATTCCTAACTCAAAATTCAACCACAAAATCACTGAGCATTCACTATGTGCCATGCATTGAGCTAGTGCTAGTGAAAAATTGGTGAAAGAAATCAGACCCAGTCCAGTCTTCAGGGAGCTCACCTTTTATCAACTCTTAGGGGGGACTCAGATTCTTGCTCTTGGGGAAGCAGTGCAGTTATGTTACAAATAATGTCCTAGAGGGGCACCTGGGTGGCTCAGTGGGTTAAGCCACTGCCTTCGACTTGGGTCATGATCTCAGGGTCCTGGGATCGAGCCCCACATCAGGCTCTCTGCTCAGCGGGGAGCCTGCTTCCCCCTGCCTCTCTGCCTACTTATGATCTCTCCCTCTTTCTCTCTCTCTGTCAAATAAATAAATAAAATCTTTTTAAAAATTAAAAAAAAATAATGTCCTAGAGGATATTCTAAAACCTAACTCTTGGTGCCCAAAAAGCCTGACCTGGGATTGTGCTCGATGCCAGATAAAAATATAGCAAACATCTGCTTAAATGCATAGCTGAGTTCAAAAAGAAATGGGAGTAAATGCCAGGGACCCAAAATGGCAAAAGTTATAGAAACCAGAGGCTAAGTAGTGGTAGTACTTCAGATGCCTGGTGAGAGTAGGATGGGTGATGGGGTCTGCTTATACCCCTTAGGGCTTGGGTTCATGACTACACATGTCCACAAGAGGTTGTGGGCCTGCACAGGGTGCTGGGTTGTGGCTGAGATCCCCGCATACAGTAGCACCTCAAGACTCTCTGTATTTGGTGAAAGGGCAGATTGCACCTTGCAAAGAGGGATAAAGATGCTTATCTGTTTTTGCACAAAGTGAGGGAAAATGATCCTTGAGAATTTGCAAACTCAAGACTCATGTTAAACAGGCTTAGGGTTCAAATTTATTGTACCTCATGGCTTAGGTACCATGCATACTAAAAAATCAACATGAAAAGTATTCTTGAGCTGCTCATACCCACAGACATCTGGCAGAAGTAAATGTCAATTCCCTCAATCCAGGTCAAAAGAAGCACCATGGGAAAAGCTTGCTTCCCAAAATTACAAAATATTTGAGGAAGTGGGAGGTCAGGAGCAAGACTCAAGAGAAACAACAGAGAACTAGGTCTCCAATACTTCAAAAATGGAATTAGCTAATGATTACTATAAAATTTATAAAATTACTAAGCACATGAAGGAAGAAATAGAAATTATAAAAACAAAGTATGTGAAAAGAGAATGTAAGGGCTCAGATAAATTGTTGAATGCTGCATGTGTTCACATCAGGCATTTCTCATTTCCCAGAAGAATTCCTCCATCAGTATTCTGTTTGACTGGAAGTAACAGAAAACCCAACTGACCAACAGTGGTCTGGTCAACCAGGATGATTTTTCTCATATAACCACAAGTTCAGAGGGGGCCTTCTGTTGGCACTGGTTCAGCTGTTCATCTATGGCATCTTTGGTCCAGGCTCCTGTCCCTCCACTTGGCTTGCCTTAGTAATCCATTTCTAATTTTCATCCTCACTGCCTCATGGTTACAGGATGGCTGCTGTCACTCCAGATATTGTATTATTGAAGGAAGGAGAGGATAAAGAAATGTGAAGGGTGGAGGGTCAGCTACATATGTCCCTGCTTCTCCAGAACCACCACTACCAACATCACTACCATCATCAAAAGCACCACCATCACCACCCTCACCACCAACAACACCAACACTATCACTACCACCATCATCACCACCAAAATCACCCACCACAACCACCATCACCAAAATCATCACCACCCCCACCACCATCACCACCACCACCACCTCCACCAAAATTATCACACTTGCTGAAGTCTTAGCTTATGTCTCACTGGTGGGAACCATGATTTATATCCACCAACAGCCTCAGGGAGGCTGAGAAAGAGAGTGTGTCACCTGAAACTTGACATATCTCTGACCCTAACAACACTGAGATTTCTTTAGCAAGGAAAGATGAGAGGGAATTGTATTGATGTGTAGGCAACCAATATTGTTCCACAAGCCCCCCAGTTCTGACCTCTGGCACACACACCATAGCCGCTTCAGGTGATTTGGGTGGAGAGAAGAGGCATGGGGACCATGCCAAAAATGAATTTGAATTTGAATTTTTCAAACTACTCTCCCCACCAGCTCTACATCCAAGATTCCACGGTGTCCCCTGGGGTGTGTTCACCAAGCTCTATAGCCTACACATGGAGTCACTGAGGCACTAAACATATGGTGCCCCTCAGTTGTGCCAAGGCTGGTATGAAGATTAAAGCTGTGCATTTTGACAACTAGTCCTGGAAGCTAAGGTCCATGCTCTCCTCCACAATCTCCCCCACATGCTTTATTCCCTCTCTGACTCCCAGAGACACCCTTCTTCTCCTCTTGAGGACACTTCCTTCCAGAAGACTCCCGTGTGGCAATAGAGGTTTGGCAAGAAGTTTCTTAACTAAAGGTGAATTTAGGGTCCTGCTAAAGAAATAAAAAGTGTCATTAAAAGTAAAACAGCAGGGGATAATAGTAAGCCAGCTTAAGAAAGCACACTCTTCAATCATGTTCACAATCACCACTAAAGTATGAACCATATATATTAATTCAATGACTGCACAAAAGGGAACTTAAGATAAAGTCTCTGGTAAGAAGTCCACTGTTGGCTATTAGATCATGAAGTTGTGCATATTTGGAAGTCATAAAAATTGTATGAATAGTTAATACTCCAGGATTGTCAAAAATTCCACCAGAATTGGCTCAAAGTCACAAGGTTTTGCTGATTCTGGGGATGATACTGAAAACCACCATGAGAAAGTTCCAGAAGCTGGCCCACAAGCATCACTGGCAGTAGGAACAGCTATCCATGCTAACCTTGTGTCCATATCACAGCCCCCAGTGGAATCTGACTATAAAACCCAAGGCTATTTTGAGATGTGTGGGAGTACAAAACCTGCATGGAATTAAGTGATGAGCTATTGGATCACTAAATAGCAGTTTGATTTTTCTTTTTTTAAAGATTTTATTTATTTATTTGAGAGAGAGAGTGAGCATGAGCAGGGTGAGAAGCAGAGGGAGAGGGAGAAGCAGACTCCGCAATAAGGAAGGAGCCCTAGGGGCACCTGGGTGGCTCAGTGGGTTAAGCCTCTGCCTTCAGCTCGGGTCATGATCTCAGGGTCCTGGGATCGAGCCCCGCGTCGGGCTCTCTGCTCAGCAGTGAGCCTGCTTCCTCCTCTCTCTGCCTGCCTCTCTGCCTACTTGTGATCTCTCTCTCTCTGTCAAATAAATAAATAAAATCTTTAAAAAAAAAAAAAAAAGGAAGGAGCCCTACTCGGGCTCCATCCCAGGGCCCTGGGATCATGACCTGAGCTGAAGGTAGATGCTTAACCAACTGAGCCACCCAGGCACCCCATGCAGTGTGGTTTTTGATGAAGCTCAGAATGAGCTCTATCTAGAGGAAGGACAGAGCCAGTGCAGCTCAAGAAGAAAATTCACTTGCTGAAAATGCTAAAAGTAGTTGGAGGAAATTGGAAGGGGAGGTGAACAATGAGAGACTATGGACTCTGAAAAACAATCTGAAGGGTTTGAAGAGATGAGGGGGTGGGAGGTTGGGGGAACCAGGTGGTGGGTATTAGAGAGGGCACGGACTGCATGGAGCACTGGGTGTGGTACAAAAACAATGAATACTGTTATGCTGAAAATAAATTTTTAAAAAATGATTAAAAAAATAATAAAATAAAATAAAATAAACACATTACAACTTCTACAGTTCCATGGTTCGAAGCACTAAAGTTCCAAATCCTTTCTATTTCTATTTTTTAATATAAATTGTGTGGTATTTGGTTGGTGGTGAATTGGATTTGCTTTCAACAACTGAGAGCTGTTAAGACAGTTATTCATGGCCAGGGCTACGAGTCTGGAAATTTACTTCAAAATTTACTTCAAAAAAGTCTACTTGGCCTGTGGTTATGGGAGTGCACGCATTTGTGTATGCACACTTAAGTGCTGACTTCATCAAGTTTTGCCATCAAGGAAATTCTGTGGGAAGTTTGGCTGACTTTGACTATAAAATTGCTTTGACCAGTTAGAAAATATGTTACAAAAAAGTAACATACTAGTAACAGCAATAAAAATGAATATGTAAATATAAATTTCCCTCCACACTACTGTTCTTTTTAATTGATGTCATTTACATACAACAAAATGCATAGAGCTTCACTTTTCAGTTCAAGAACTTTGGCCCAAATCAAGATTTAGAATATTTTCTTTACCCAGAAAGTTTCCAGGGGCTATTTTTCTGTTAATCCCCCCCACATATTCAGAATCAATCACTATTCTGATTTCTATCACCAGAGATTAGTTTTGCTTTTTCTAGATATTCATATCAATGAAACATACTGCGTGAACTTTGTATCTGATTTCTTTCATGCAGCATGATTTTTTATTACTTTTTTATTTAAGTTCAATTAATTAACATGTAAGGTATTATTTGTTTCAGGGATTCAGGTCTGTGGTTCATCAGTCTTATCTAATACCCAGTGCTCATTACAACACACACCATCCCCAATGTTCATCACCCAGCCACACCATCCCTCCCCCCCCCACCCCTCCAGCTACCCTCAGTTTGTTTCCTATGATTAAGAGTCTCTTATGGTTTGTCTCCCTCTCTGATTTCATCTTGTTTCATTTTTTCCTCTCTTCCTCTATGATCCTCTGTCTTATTTCTTAAATTCCACCTATCAGTGAGATCATATGATAATTGTCTTTCTCTGATTGACTTATTTCTTAGCACAATATCCTCTAGCACCATCCACATCACTGTAAATGGCAAGATTTCAGGTTTTTTGATGGCATGCAGCATAATATTTTTGAGATTCAACCACATAGTTGTGTGTCAACAGCTCATTTTTTATTGTGAAGTAGTATTCCATTATTTGAATATATCAAAATTGTCTCATTCATTCACTTATGCATGGATTTGGGATGTGTCCAATGTTTGGTTATTTGAATAAAGCTGCAATGCACATCACTGTAAAGCCTTTCTAAGGACTCTTGGGTAAATACCTAGGAATGGAATTCCCTGGTCATAGGATACGTGCATATTTAACTTTACAAGGAATTCTCATCCTATTTTACATGCCCACCAACAAGGTATGAGAGTTCCAGAGGCTTCACACCTGATATTATCAGTTGTCTTAATTTTAATTAATTTTAATTAGTTTAATTAAATAGCTAATCTAATAAGTATATATTGGTTTTCACTGATACTTATTAATGTTGAGTATCTCTCTACATGTTCACTTGCCATATATACACCTTTTTTTGTGAATTGTCTACAAGTATTTTGTTCATTTTTTTTAAAGATTTGTTTAATTATTTGAGAGACAGAGAAAGCAATCATGGGCAAGCAGGGGCAGGGGGCAGGTTGGAGGGAGAGAGTAGAGGGAGAGGGAGAGAATTCTCAAGAAGACTGCCTGCTGAGCACAGAACCCAATAAGGGGCTTGATCTGAAGACTCCAATATCACAACGTGAGCTAAAACCAAGAATCAGACACTCAACCAACTGAACCACCCAAGTGCCCCTATTTTGCTCATTTTTGGTTGGGTTGCCTATTAATGATTTTTAGGAATTCTTTGCATATTGTGAATATGAATCCTTTATCAGAAACCTACATTATGAATACATTCTCCTCATTTGTGGCTTCCTGCTTGTTTTGTCTTAATGGTATCTTTTGTTGAGCATAAATGTTGCTTTTGATGATGTCTTATTATGGTTTGTGTTTTTTAGGCTAGTTTGGTCAGTATCTTTGTTTTCCCCCAAATTGCAAATATCCTCCTATATCTTCTTCTAAAAAACTTATGGTTCTAGGTTTACATCTAGGTGAATGATCCTCTTGAATTACTTTCTGTGTGGTATTATTAAGTTTATTTTTGGTATAAATATCCAGTTTGTTTAGCCCCCATTTATTTAAAAATCTTCCCTTTCCCCTTTGAATTAACTTGGTTCCTTGATCAAAAATCAATTGAAAGGAAGAGACATCTGCACTCCCATGTTCATTGCGGCATTATTTACAATAGCTGAGACATGGAAACAGTCTAAGTATCCATTGACAGATGAATGAATAACAAAAAGGTTATACACACACATAAATATACATACATATACAAATATATAACACACACACAATGGAATATTATTAAAACTTTAAGAGAGAAAGCCTACCATTTGTGAAAATATGGATGAACCTGGAGAACATTATAAGTGAAATAAACCAGATTCATAAGTACAAAACTTCACAATCTCATTTATACATGCTATACTTACATTTTTTTAAAAAGTGAAACTTATAGCAACAGCAAGTGGAAAAGTGGTTTCCAAGAGCTGAGGCATAAGAGAATGGGGGAGATTTTTTCAAATCAATTGACCACATTGTGCAAGTTCATTTTGCAACTCTGTTCTGTCCCACACATCCATTTGTCCATGTTCATGTTTCCATCTTGATTACTGTAGATTTATTGCAGTCTTAAAATCAGGTAGTACACCTCCTCCATTTTGCTCTTTTTCTAGAAAATGTTCTGGCTGTTCTATATTTTTTACTTTTCCACATAAATTTTAGAATCAGCTTTCTTCAAAAAGACTCCTGAAATTTTGTTTGGGATTGTGTTGAATCTACAAGCCAATTTGGAGAAAATCGACATTTTCTCAATACTGTGAACTCCAATCCATAAACATTGTATATCTCCCCATTAACTCGACTCTTATTTTATTTCTCTTAACAATGCTTGTGCAATTTCAGTATGGAAGTCTTGCTCATCTTTAATGTTATTTTTTAAAGTATTTTTAATATCATTTATGTAGGGTTTTGCATACCTCCTTTATAAGACTGGAGATACTCCCTTCTATTTCTGGATGAATTTTTTTTTTAATCATGAATATGTGTTGAATTTTATCAAATGCTTTTTCTGCACTTATTGAGATAATGAGATTTTTTTTCTCCTTGGTTTAGTTTTCTTTATTCCCTGCCTTATGGTGGTAAATTTCATTTTGGAATAGTAGATGAACTTTTCATCTCTGGGATAAATCCCACTTTGTATTATATATTATTCTGTGTGTTCTATGTACTACTGAATTCAACTGCTAATATTTTGTTAAGAAATTTTGCACATGTGGCTAGGAGGGTTATTAATCCCTAACTAGTTTATAATTTTCTTGTCACATTTTAGAATCAGGGCTGTGAGCTGGCCTCATAAAATGAGTTAAAAAGTATTCCCTCCTCCTCTGTTTTCTCAAAGAGTTTTGTCAAATTGGTATTAGTTCTTACTTAAATGTGTGATATATTTCCTGGAGAAGCCATTGGGCCTGGAGTTTTCTTTGTAGAAAGGCTTTTAATTGTAGGTTCAATATCTTTGATAGACATAGGGTGGTTTAGACTTTCTATTCTTGTGTGAGTTTTAGGAATTTGCAACTTTCAAGGAATTTTTCTATTTCATCTAAGTTTTGAGTTTACTGGCATGGGCTCATAATATCCCTCATTATCACTTTAATGTCTGTATGACCTGGAGTGGAAAGGTTTTTTTATTTTTGTGTTTGTTTTTATTGCAAGATTTATGTTTTTCCACTGTCATCTGCCCTCCATTGAAAAGTCAGAGTAAATTCTTTTCATTCCTTGTTCCTCTGTATAGAATGTCTTTCTTTCTCCTATTAAGGTTTAATTTTTTTTTAGATTTTATTTATTTATTTGTGAGAGACAGAGAGAGAGAGAGAACATGAGTGGTGGTGGGGAGAGGGAGAAGCAGGTTCCCCACTGAACAGGGATCCCAATGTGGGGTTTGATCCCAGGACCCTGGGATCAGGACCTGAGTTGAAGGCAGATGCTTAACCAACTGAGCTGCTAAGGCATCCCATTAAGGTTTAATCTTTATCTTGGGTTTCAGAAGCTTTCCTATGACATGTCAAAGTACGGCTTTATTTGTGTTTACACTGCTTGAGATTCATTGAGATTCTTTCATCACTGGGTTGATGACTTTCATCAATGTTGTTAAATTCTCTACTATCTATGCTAAATATTTCTTCTTCAATTTCTAGCATCTCTCCTTCTGATGCTCCACTTACATTTATACAAGTCTTGGATACTCTCTTCTGTTTTTTTTTATATTCCTTTCTCTTTGTATTTCAGTTTGAAGATTTTCTCTTAACCTTTTAACCTTAATCCTCAAGTTCACTGATTATTTTATTACTGTTCATAAGCTCAGCCAATAAATCTTGCACTTTTGATAAAGTAGCTTTTATTTCTAGAATTTCCATTTGGTTCTTCAATATTGTTCCAATACCTCTGTTGAAATTCCCCCTATATGTGCACAAACTGTCTATCTTTCCTGGTAGATATTTTATTAGATGTATCATAGCTATATTAAAATCCCTTTCTGATAATTCCAACATCTGGGCCATCTCTGGGTCTGTTTCTATTGATTGCTTCTTCTCTTGACTATGCATTGTTTCTCTGTATGCATCACCAGTTTTTTTGGTTTTTTTTGTTTGTTTGTTTTTGTTTTTTTTTTTTTTGCTTTGGTTTGGTTTGGATTTTGGTATACTAGACTTTGTAAAACAATCATTGAGATCAACATTAGTGATATTTACTTCCCAGTAAAGGAACTTCCCCTGCTGCCAGGTCACTATTGTGGAGGGTGGAGCTATAGTGGGGCTTCAGTGCAGCTTTAGTTGGTAAAAGGGTGCAGACTGCTATGATTGGATTTCTCAGGGTTCTAATCCACTCTGTCAGACCAAGTGATATTCTGTTTTTATCCCATATATTTGTCTTCTATTTTCTATTCATTGTTCTTTTCTGTTTCTATGTATCTGGCTATTTCCTTCTTACTCCTATTTAAAATGTTTCTCCCCACTTCCCTGCTGCACCAGGGATGGAAGTAGTTATAGGCTTCTTCCACTTTCTGAAACTTTTAAGAAACATTTAAGTTTCTTTATAACCTTAGTTCTCCAGTAGGTTCCTTTAAACTATAATTTTGTTCTGATCAACTTGTTCTCACTGTTAAGATGAATTACTCAAGAAAAATTATGGAGAAAATTGACACATACTTTTTTTAAATTATCTCTGACTCATATAGCACAATAATATAGATTCTAGATGGATTTAAAATTTAAATACTGAAAAGATATAATGAAAGTGCCAAAAGAATTTATTTAAGATGACTTTCATATATTCCAGTGGTGTGGAAAGATGATCTAAACACAATACCAAGATAAGAAAACATAAAGCAAAATGGATGGATTTGACTAAATAAGAAATTAGAACTTATATATAACAAAAAATCTGAATCAAGAGATAAAGGAAAATCTGTGAGAAATTATTTCTAAGATCTATGATATATAGGAGGTTAATACTATTAATATTTAAAGAACCAATAAAAACAAAATTGATAAAAACCTCAATAAAAAAATAAACTAAGGGGCGCCTGGGTGGCTCAGTGGGTTAAAGCCTCTGCCTTCGGCTCAGGTCATGATCTCAGGGTCCTGGGACCGAGCCCCACATCAGGCTCTCTGCTCAGCAGGGAGACAACTTCCCCCTCTCTCTCTGCCTGCCTCTCTGCCTACTTGTGATCTCTCTGCCTACTTGTGATCTCTCTCTGTGTCAAATAAATAAATAAAATCTTTTTAAAAAAAAAGGAAAAATAAGCTAAGGAAACAAAGGAGTTATTTGCAAAAGAAGAAAATAAATGGAAAAAAAAACCAATTCATTTTAATTAGTAATTGAATACATACAAATTGAAACAAGTGAAATACCATTTTTCTCCTACTGACTTACTATAATTTTAAAATAATATTTGTCCTTCATTCAATAAATATCTGTTCAACATTTTCTACATGCAGGATCTGTATACATCCCTGGGAGTCGGAATCCAGCAATGAATTGACAGTCTCTGCCCTTAGGACATTAAGAGCAACTGTGGGAAAGACAAGATAGTAAGTGTAAGGGAGGAAGAAGATAAAAGAAAGGGAGCTAGGAAATAATGGGGAAGAGGGGATGTCTCTTTTAGATAAGATGAACAGGGAAGGCAATTCTAACCAAATGTTATCTGAGCAGAGACCTAAAGAAAATGAAGGCCATTCGGATGTCTGGGAAAAATTATTTCAGGCAGACAGATCAACAAGTCAAAGGCTCCTGAGAGGAGAACATGCTAGGCATACTCAGGGTATCAATAGGGAAACTGTCCTGTCTGGAACAAGAAGGGGAGTCAGGGACCTATTACTAGAAACTAGTATTCTCATACAGTGCTACCAGACCTATTCATTGGTGAAAGTTTTTGAAGGACAACTTGACAATATTTAACAAAAGATTTGAACCACACATACGCTTTGATTCCAAAATTCAAAATTTCTGAATTTACCCTACTGCAATAATCAGATGAGCGCACAAAGATATACATACACGAATGTTTATCACAGTATTACTTAGAGTATAACCTAAATTTTCAACATTTTGGGTTATTTAAATTATGGCATCTTCACCCAATGAAATTCTGTATAGAGTAATGATACACTCGTCCATTTCTTGACCATGGAATTCTGTATAGAATAATGATATACTTGTCCATTTCTTGACAAGTAAATGTGTTCATAACATGTTTTAAAATGGAAAAAGTAGATAATAGGATGATATGTATTCTGTGATTCCTTTTAACTAAAATGTTTGTTCATATGCATTTATATACATAGGAAAAGATCTGGAAATACAAATATCAGAATATTAGTGATAGTGTCTTCTTGGTGTTGGAGTTGTAATAATTTTTTTAACTGGAAGTTTATATTTCTTAATCCCCTTTACCTATTTACCTATCCCCCCACTCCCCACCTATGCCAACCACCAGTTTGTTCTCTGTATTCATGAGTCTGTTTGTTTGGGGTTTTTTAGATTCCACATGTAAGTGAACCCATATGGTATTTGCCTTTCTCTGCCTGACTTATCTCACTTAGCATAATACCCAATATTCATGTGGCTGCAAATGGCAAGATCTCATTCTTCTTTTTGTGTGAGTAATATCCCATTGTATATTTATAACACTTCTTCATCCACTCACCAGTCAATGGACATTTGGACTGTTTCCATATCTCAGCTATTGTAAATAATGTGGCAATAAACATAAATGCACAAAAAAATAGTGCATATATCCTTTAAAATTAGTGTTTTTATTTTCTTTGGGTAATTACAGTAATGTAGAAGAATCACTATATCATATGGCATTTCTATTTTTAGTTTTTTGAGGAATCTCCATACTGTTTTCCATAGTGGTTGCACCAACTTACATTACCACCAATAGAGCACAAGCATTCCCTTTTCTACACATCCTCACCAACACTTTTTATTTCTTGTCTTTGTGATAGTAGCCATTCTGACAGATGTGAGGTGATATCTCATTATGGTTTGGTTTACATTTCCCTGATGACTAGTGATGTTGAGCATGTTTTTATGTGTCCATTGGCCATCTGTATGTCTGTATGGAATTGCAGTAATTTTTATCCTTTTTATTGAATAACATGCTTAATTTTCTTAGTCACCTTGTATTTACATAACTTAGAAATAATGTTTTTAAAATCAAGAGACCCACCAAAATGAGAACTTTTTATTAAGTTTTTTATTTTAATTTAGTATAGTTGACAGTGTAGTATTAGTTTCGGGTGTATGAGACAGTGATTCAACACTTCCATACTACATGCTGTGCTCATAACAAGTGCGCTCCTTAATCCCCATCAACTATTTCATCCATCTCCTCCAGACACCTCCCCTCTAGTAGCCATCAGTTCTGTTCTTAACTGTTCTTAACTGTTCTCTACAGTTAAGAATCTGTTTCTTGGTTTGTCTCTCTCTGATAAGGGGAAATGTTTTTAAAAGACAAATCTCAGAAAGAAGCAAAGGAAAAGAAGACAAGGTTGAAGACAAGATTCCCTTTGACTGCCATTAAGAAGTTTTTCTTTGTTGGGCACCTGGGTGGCTCAGTCAGTTAAGCATCTGTCTTTGGCTCAGTTCATGATCCCCAAGTCCTGGGATCAAGTCCCACATTGGGCTCTCTGCTCAGGGGGAGTCTCCTTCTCCTTCTGCCCTTCCCTCCATTCTCGTGCTCTCTCTCTCTCATGTGCTCTCAAATAAATAAATAAAATCTTTTTTTTTCCTAAAAGTTTTTCTTTGTCTTTCATTTTCACAAGTTTAATTATGATGTGTCACATAAATTTCTTTGGTATTATCATAATTTGGGTTCACTCAGTTTCTTGAATGTTTAGGTTTATGCATTTTGCCAAATACAGTATGTTTCACCCATTCTTTCTCCAAATACTCTTTCCGTTCTTCTCTCCAGCTGGACTCCAGTGTTACATGACACACACATTGGATCTTTTGTTATCATTCCAAAGGTCGCTGAGGCTTTGATTTTGATTTTGATTTTGTGTTTTTGTTTTTGTTTTCAGTCGATTTTTCTCCCTATGGTTCAGATTGGCTCGATTCTGTTGTCCTGCTGTGAAGTTCATGGATTTCCTATTCTCTGTTACCCCCACTCTTCTATTGAGCCCATTCAATGGGCTTTTTCAAATTTCCATTATTGTATTTTTCAGGTAAGGTTTTTATTATTTCTATTTGCTAAGATTTTCTATTTTTTAAATTTGTTTCAAGAGAATCTGTTATTACTTGTAGAAGCATTTTCATTATCACAACTTTAAAAACCTTGCCAGAGGAGTACATGTTGGGGGGCTAAGTAGGCTAAGCAACCAACCCTTGATTTCAGCTCAGGTCATAATCTCAGGGCCATGAGATCAAGCCCTGCATCAGACTCCGTGTTGAGCATGGAGTCTGCTTGAGATTTTCTCTCTCCCTCTCCCGCTGCCCCTCTCCTCTCCTCTCTGTCAAATAGATAAATCTTAAGAAATAAAAATAAAATAGAATAGAATAAATTAAATAATAAAACCCTTGACAGATAATTCCAACATCTGATTCATCTCTGTGTTGGCATTAATTAATTTTCTTCTCATATTCAAGTGGTAATCTTCCTGGTTCTTGCTATAATGCCTGATTTTCTATTGTATCCTTGACTATTATGTTTGGAGACATAGTGTTCAGTTAAACATTTAATTTTAGCAATCAGTTGCCAGTTTAGGTTCAGCATGCAGGTCCTGGCCTCCTTTTGTGGTCTGTGTTTCCAATGAGAATATAATTTTCAGAACTTACAGCACTATTTTTGTCTGCTTGGTTGGCCTAGTGCTGCTGGGATTCCCGCTGGTCCCTGCTGGTTCTTAAGGGACAGATGAGTTTGCCTCAGGCCCAGCCAACTGATACTTCTTGGTAGTGGAGGGATTCTCCATCCCATAGGGATGAAGGGACTTCCCAGGCTGGGCAGTAGTGGGGGTAGAGTACCCCTTGCTGGTACCACTGTTTCTGGGGCGAGAGGGGAGTGTTAGGCCCAGGAGGGACAGAGGGCTCTTCCCCTAGCCACTTATTATCATCAGACCTCCTGGCTGAGCTTTCTTGCTCACCTATTTTTGACATCACTGCCAGGGGAAGAGTGAACCTGCCAGGCCTCTCTACATTGCTAGCTTGGGGGCTGGGGAACACCAGGCTGGGGTGCCTTCTTCTGTCAGGAGGGTTCATGAGTAGCCCTGCCACAGTCTCAAACCAGCTTGCCTTCCTCCTCCAACTTCCAGAATCCTCCTTTGCTTTTCTCTTGTCCCATTTCCAAGGTCTGTAGCCGTACTCAGCAGGGAGGATCATGGAGAAATGCATCTCTACCACCTTGCCCAGTCAAGAAACAGAGACATTGTTTTTTATTTCTCCATTTGCTCTGGTTGGCCTGAGAGCACCATCCCAATGTGCAACAGACAAAACCTGATTTTGCCATCCAGTTACTCCCTTCCAATCTAATGACTGATAAGCCTTCATTTCTTAGCTTTTGTTTATGAAAAGTTCAAATGTACACAGGAGTAGAGAAAGTAGCACAACTAACCTGCACCTGCCCTTCCCAGCATCTATAGCTAGCAGCCCGTGCCCATCATGCCACATACACACCCCTTCACCTCTAAGGCACTTTTTAAAAGATTTTATTCATTTATTTGAGAGAAAGAGAGAGAGTGAGAACAAAGAAGGGGAGAGGGACAGAGGAAGATGGAGAAACAGATTCTCCACTGAGCAGGGAGCCGGATTCGGGACCCAGTCACAGGACCCTGGGATCATGACCTGAGTCAAAGTCAGACGATTAAATGACTGAGCCACCCAGGCACCTGCCATTAGGGCATTTTAAAGTAAATTCTTTAAGTACCTCAGTTTGTGTCTCTAACTAAGAGTGATCCTCAAACCCTCTCTTCAGACAGCCTCCTCTCTATTTGTATGGCTCAAGTAAACATTTGGTCTTTCAAAATTCAAAATTCTTCAAAAGACCCCAGAACAAGAGGGCAAGTGAGATTCGCAGGCTGCAAGCTAGCGGCTGGGCATGTCAGCCACCGACCAATGTGGGGAGGCTGGTCGAGCCTCCTGGGCAAGCATGGGCAGAGGCCTTGCTGCAGGCCCCATTCCTGGCCATTCCAGGAATAGCCTGCCCCCAGAGGCCCATGGGGAGCCACCCTGCTCAGCCCAGGTCTCAGTCAGTTTCCACATCGCCACTGGAGGCATCAGGATCCTCTAGGGCCTATCTCGGCCACAAAAACCCAAGGCTGCTTAGGAAAAGGAAAAGCCCATGCATCCTCCTGAGCACACAGCCCACCGTATTTTATCCTCCTTGGGCTTCCCCCTGTTGGCAGCCCTGCATAGCAGAATACACCCAGCAGTTCCGGAAGGAATAGGCCCCTGCAGACATCTCTACATTCAAGCATACCCACTCCCATCTTGAAAATGCTAAAAGATAAAAGATTTAGAAAATCCTTGTCTCTCAACAAAGTCTGCCTTTCAAGCCTACTGGCCAGGTGCAAACTCAGAAAGCTTCAATGTGGAATTCTGAAACTAATATTCACTCTTGCAAGCCCAAACGGCCCGAGGCAGAAAGGATAGCGCCAGCAGAAGAGGGAAAAGTCAGGACCAAGAGATGCAAATGAGATGCATGTATTAAAATATTTCAAGAACTGCTGTCCCCGTAAGGCAGCGATGAAGGCTGTGTGAGGGGAACCAGTGTCTTAGGGACACAAGCAGGAGGGTCCCAGGTAGGAACACAGAAGCCCAAACCCGGCCAGACCAAGGAGAGTCAGGCCAGCCTGGAAGAACCAGAGAGAACCTGGTTCTCAGGTCCCCAAGGGCTGAGCAGCCCAGAAGTGGGACAGGCAAGACTCTTGCCAGGCAGGGGACAGTGTAACCTTGGCCAAGCCTCTTATATCTGCTCAGCCTCAGCTTCCCCATCTGTGAAACGGGCGAATGATGCTAAGAGAACCAAATAAATGACAGTGCAGAGGAGACCAGCAGAAGGCCTGGCCCACTGGAGGATCTGCACAGCTGGTATTTAATACACTAATACACTAATACAGTGCTTACCACAGGTCAGCAATATCTTTAGGCCTTTATATATGTCAGCTCACTTGTCCTTACAACCCCAAAAAGTAGGTCCTATTCTTATCCTCCTTTTATGGATGAGGAATTCGAGGCTCAGAGAGGCTAAGTAATTTGCCCTGGACCACACAGCTGGGTAGACAGGGCTGGGGTGTGAACACAGTACCCCTTACTCCTAACAGCCCCCCTTGACTCTGTTTTTATACTTCTGAGGCCAAGATTCTCCTCCTTTGGGCCCCAGCCCAGGTGAGCCTCTAGCGATCAGCCAGCTGGGGGTGGGGGGGGCGAGGGGAGATGGGTCCCAATCCCCAGTGATCCCAAAGCCAAAGCCAGGAGCCACACACCTCCCAGAAGGCCCTCACTCAGTCCCGTGGGGACCAGGACATGGATGGCAGGCGCCACAGTGCAGGCCCTCTTCCCCAGTACCCCTCACCACAGGCGTAGCCTCTCCAGGCCTGGCAGGCCTCAGTGCTGGAGGAAGAGGCCTCTCTTCACCCTCCGTGCATGCCTCCTCTCACGGCTGGTTCTGTGACCTTAGAGAGTGACCTGACCAGAGCCTGGCTGGGCCTGTGTCTAATTCCCACAACAAGCTCCCAATTAAAGGAGAGTGGTAAAAAGAGGGAGAGAGAGAAATGAATGGCAGGAACACAAAGAAAGGTGGTCAGTGCACAGATGGGAGAAAGTGCCATGGCCAGCCAGATTCACAGCAGCTGGTGCCTGGGGACAGAGGGACAGCGCTGTCCAAGGCCCGGTTTCCAGGACAGACAGCCCCCTCCCCACAGTGCCACTGGGGCAGGTGGGCCACCCAAGTGGCCTCTCTGAAACCTGGGCCCTCTCCAGAAAGCTTCCAGTACCCCCTGCTTCTGTGCACAGGCTCAGGGCCCTGACCCCATCAAAGGCCATGTGGCTCTGCCCAGGAAAGCAGCTTCTGTCAGAGAAATCAACTGACTTGTCATGCTAACTTTCATCTATCAGGATGGCAAATCTTTTCTAACCGTCAACATGAATCGCGTTAAAAAAAGCCAAACCAGATAAGGAGAGGGCATGCTGCTATCTTCCAACAAGGGCCGCCCAGGCCAATAGGAAGAACACACAGGGTGAGTTTTGGAGAAGGGGGTGCTGGGGCAGGCCTCCTCAATGACGAGGTGCCCAGCAGAATGCAGGAGACAGAGAAAGAGGCACAGGCTATCCTTCACATAACATAAGGATGAAGCCGCCTGGAGGGTGCTGACTCCCCCCATCTCGGCCTTGCAAGGCATCAGGGCCTCTGCACAGATCTCCTTCACCCCATGTCCTGTCCCACATGGCTGTGGGGAGCGAGGGTGGAGGGCAGAGGCAGCGAGCACCCAGGGTCCTGGTGACTCCCATCAGCCTACACCATTTAACCCTCAAAGGGCCACTAACCCCCGGGGAATATTCCTAGCGGTACATCTTTCTAAAGTGCCCGTACCGCTCTCCCTGGTGGACCCACCACCCCAGCTGGGATGGGCAGAAAACACAGTTGCATAAATCAGGGATGCGGTCCCAGTGGGAGTTGGACCCTACACTGACACACCTCTCACTTCTCACCCCACCCCTCCCTGTGACACAGGCTTTGCCAGCCTTGACTTTGCTCTGGAATTTCTAAAGGTGTTTCCCTCTAAGAGATGTTCAAAGTGTTAGAATGAGGACAATGCCCTCAGGATAACATTATGCCTGTGCACACCTCACCGAGCTGGCAGAACCCACCTCTGCCTGGGTCAGGCATTGCCCTCTCAATAACCTCAATAGCAGGAATCCACCCAAGTAGGAAGGGGGGCCTCCCTGCTCCCTCTGTGATCCAGAGAGGGAGGGAGACCCAGAATAGAGCCTCCACTGCTGGACAAGGAGTCCCACACTAGGCAACAGGCCAAGCACAGCCCTGCATCACCACCCACCGACTGTCAGTCCCTCCTCATACAGGAGGCCTGGCATGAGTGAGCAGCCAGGGTAGACAGTCACCCCAGCCTGGCAGGGCAGGGGCTGTGGAAGGGCCACACCAGGGCCATAGCCAGGTCCCAAATCTCTGCTCTTGGGGGCAGGTGGAAGATCAGGGCTACATTGTTTCCATCTAAATTGCTCAGATTCTCCCTGATCTATGGATACCCCCACCTTCTTCCCAAAATGGTTTCAGGAGGCCTTCAAATCCTGCAGAAGAGAGTTCAAAGTGAGGAAGAGCTGGAAAGAAGGCACCTGCAGGATCCTGCTGGGGCAGCCTGTGCTCCACCTTCCCACCACTGCCCGCTGGCAAACTGGGCCACCCGGCTCAGGACAGCACGGAGAATCAGAGACAGCTTCTCTAGGGCACCCCTCCATGATGCCTGGTCTGCCCAGGCCCTTCTGAAGCTCAAGTGGAGACAGGGGCAGCAGGTCTCCCAATTGCCCTGGTGGCCTCTTCAAGCCTGAGTCCTTCAACTCACAAGACAGCTGCCCTGGAAGACAGGGGCAGTTCTCTGCGTAGGGCTGGGGTAGGGGGAACGGGGTACGTCGCAGAGCCTGAGGTGCTAGCCGGTGGTACTACAGGAGGACGGGCAGCTCGTCATAGGATAGGTCTGCCGTGAGAAGGAGGGGGGCCTCCTCCAGGAGGAGACCTTAGACAGGTGGTAGGACTCTCCAGGAGACCGGGGCAGCGGGTACAGCGTGGGGGGAAAGGCAGGAGGCACCAAGGGGCAAGCGTGGACACCCCAGGAAAAATGGGCTTCCACAGAGAAAGGCGCCCAAGTTAACCCAGAGCGGCCACGAGTCGCCTGGCTCAAAGCCCTGACGCACGCACGCCCCAGATCCCCCTGAATCGGCCACTGGGGTCAGCGCAGGCCTCTAGCGGCCCCACAGCCGGCCCCTCGGGCGTGTCTAATAACAAGCGACACAGTTCGCCGCGATCCAAAGTCCCCTTTAAAAGTTTGTCCCTAGACAAAACCCCTCTCTCCGCCTCGCCGTGGGAATCGGAGCCATCCCCGGAGGAGCCTCTGAGGACAAGCGCGGTTGCCCTCCTCCACCCCTTCGGAAACAACAATGGGCAGACCGGACGAAAGAGAACGAGGGAATCAAGTGTGGAAAATCCCCCAGTCTTGCAATGTCAGCCGCCGGTCGCAGGGCCCGCCAGGGGCCGCTGTGCTGCCCCCGCGCGCCCTTCCACAGGATTGCACGCCCGGGGGGGCGGGGGGAGGAGCGTTGAGGGTTGATCTCCTGGTTCTCAGATTCTAAGGGCGCGTGGCGCGTGGCGCGTAGGGAGGGAAAGCTTGCGTTTCAGTTCCGAGGCTATTTTAGATGAAAAGAAATTTCATTTCATTACCAAAACCGAAATCGTAGCGCGCCTTACACTTTCCCGGAGCAGAAGTAAAATGATTTGTTTTTATTTGATCATCGCATCCTACCACTAGCCGTGTTCTTTCCCTTTTCTTCAACATTAAGTCAGAGATCATACATTAAAGAATTTATGAAGAGGATATTCAGAGAACAAAGATAGTCACAGAGCAGAAGAGCTGCAATTGCTTTTCCCTGAACTCTGAGTATTCAGGGCTGGGCGCTGCCTCCAGCAAACAAATAGCCTTCCTATACCCACATGCAATCTTAGGAGGGTGGGAAAGAAACCTTGGCTACCCACAGGTCAAACAGTGAGAGAATGCAGACAGGAAGGGAAGAGGACCTACTGAAGTCCCCGCTGTGCTGGAACCTCACTTGGATCCACATCTCCCTTTCAATGTGTGTGTTTCTGCCAATTTGTCAGGGATGACACGGAGGACTCAACAACACACACAGAAGGTTGAGAAAACCCCCAGTCGGCAAGGGTTAGCCAGACAGTGTCTGCATTCCATCCTGTTCCCAAATGTCGACTGACTTTTAGGATCAGTGGCTCATCTGACTTGACTTTGAGAAAATCATCTACAGCCTTGGAGTCTCACAGTGCCAGTGCAGCACTTGAATCAAAGGGGAAAATTGAGTAAAATCCTGGAGGCAACTAGAACTTTCTTCCTCCTAAGAGAATTCTAGGAATAAAAGCTTTCCTGCCTAAATAAGTGGTTTCCTATCAGCTGTCCTGGCAAAGTACAAAGCTGGGTTAAACAGCTTCCCTGATGGAAGCACCTGGGCCTCAGTTTCCCCATTGGGACACTGAGATAGTCACAAGATGGGGCCCTAGGCCAAGCACAGATGGGTTCAGTGGCCTTTCAATAAAACTTCAGCTCTCTCTTGAACACTCTGCACCCACATCCCTATCTGGCAGCAGATAGTCACTGGGAGCTGAGGAGTGGCCTCTCATTGCCCCCAATCAGTCTTGGCATCTGGTCTGGGGGAGCTGAGAGGAGTACGGGGTGAATAAGGGCTGGACTCTGAAGCCAGACAGCCCAGGATCAGAATTTTGACTATCATAAGAGTGAGAGGAGCTTGGCCCACCCTGTGGCCTCCATGCTGGGCCCAGATACTCAGGCCTCAAGGGATGAGTGTGACCATGGGCAGGCTTTTGCTCAAGCTTTATCCACCCTGCTGTTGTGGGTCAAGCAGAGGTAGCACCTAGAGAAAGATGGTGACTGGTCACTACCAGTCAGCCATGTGACCTTCTGTTTACCCCTCTGAACCTCAGTTTTCTATTCTGTGAAATGGGCATTATAGTCTACTCCACAGGCTTGCCAATGGGATTGAGTGCCTAGTACTCAGTAGTTCTGGATAAAGAGCATCCTCAGTTATGATTTACTACTTGATAGAGGACTGTCATCTGGGTAAGGCTGCCTAATGGTTTGACCCAGGGTGGCCCTGCCCTCCATGTCTGGGCTGCTGCCTTCAGGCCCATGAAGGGAAACTCCCCAGGCCTCAGACCAAAAAAAAAAAAAAAAAAAAAAAAAAAAAAAAAAGGCGTCAAGTAACTGCAGGCAGAGGCCGGCACCTCCGGGCATAACACTGGGCCAGCCCCCACTCCTGGAAAAAGTGAATCATTGCTGGGGAAGCTGGGCCAAAATGCCCCCCGGCCTCTCCTGGCCAGGGTCAGTTTTAAAGCAGTTTCAGTGTTGGCAGGGGCTTTGGGGCCTGGGGTCACACCTGGACTCCCCACGTCACCCCCAGCAGTTCCATGTCACTCTGTCTTGTGTTCAGGGTGCTGCACAGGCCTGTCAAGAGCTGAAGTTCCTTCAGCCCCTTTGAAAACTAAATGATCCCTTCTTAGTCGGGTTTTGGGGTGTTAATTTTTGTGTTTCCAGTTCTCTGGGTTTGTTTCCAAGAGGGCTTTCTGATGTAGTTTTTTAGTTTATTGAAATATACTTGACACAAGAGGCCTGCATCAACCCTCCCCTCCCATCCCCCCTCCCAGGCATGCTCTCAGGACCAGCACAGAAGGAAGGAAACAGGGGGTGTTGGGAGCATTTGAACCCATCCCAGGTGCTATTCTGGCAGGTCATTTCACCTCTCCATGGAGGTGCCACAGCCTCCGACACAGTCAAGGGCCAGGGCCCTGACTTTGGGATGTGGCGTACCCAAAACCCAGGGGCCAGGTGGGGGGCCTTCTGCTGAGGAGCTGGGCACCTGGCCCAAACTGGAAGGCGTAAGCAAGCACTGCACGACAGGGCCAGGAAGCCCGAGGCACCCACGAGGGCGCCAGCGAAAACAGGCACAGGCCCAGGGCTGCCAGACCCTCTGACTGACATCCCAAAGACCGAATTGGAAAATTTTTTGTGGACTTTCACAATTTGAAATACTGGCTCAACTCTTTATAACTTTTTTCATTAGGTTTATAATAAACCTGGAGGGGAAAAAAAGCACACTAGCTGAAATTCTTTTCAAAGAAGACGACTGCGTGTAGCTGGGCCGAAGACCTCTTCGAGACACCTCATTATCTCTCCAAGGGGAGCTCCCGGTCATTGTCCCAAAGCCATGGGGCAGGGGCATACCGATCGCGGGCGCGCGCCCCGGGCTCTGCGCCCCCAGCCCTCCCTTATCTTCCCGTCGCCCGGGCCCCACTGCCCCCGGGTCCCACCAATCGCAGCCCGGTCCTTTCGCATTTGGAACTCCAGAGCGCCCAGCGTGCAAGGTCAGTGGGTTTCCTCCGGAGAAGCGCGGAAAGGGGTATTCCACCCGCAGCCGGGACTTCCGGGGGAAGGAGGACCCAGGTGCCAGGGGTGCCGGTTGCTGTGCGCCCCGCTCTAGCCCAGAAGGGCCGCCCGCACCCTTGTTCCCTAGTTCCCTAGTCGCTCCCCGAGACTCTCGGGCAGGAAACGGTTCCCAGTCGGCGGCTGCCCTCCTCGGAGCGTTCCGGCCACGGCCACAGACCCGGATCCCAGTGCCCAGCACCAGCCTGAAGCCCCGCGAGCTCCAGGAGGCGGAGCCGAGGATCGGCGCGGGCGACAACGGCAAGAGGCGCCGCGGGGGCGGGCCGGGGGCGGGCCGGGGCGGGGCGGCGGAGGACTGCGGAGACGCGGCGGCGCGCGGGGCGGCGCAGAGCGTTCTCGGCGCTGCGCGGAGCAGAGTGGCGGGCACCGGGCCGCAGGGGGCGCGGGCTGGGGCCGGGGCCGGGGCCTGAGCGGAGCCGGAACCGAGCCCAGGGTCGGGCCCAGGGAGCCGAAGCCGGGGCCGGGCGAAGAGCAGCCATGGCGCCGCGCAGGGCCGGGGCCCGTGCCGTTGCGGGCGGCCTGGGCGCCGAGTAACCGGGCCGGGCCGGAGCGCGGGCGGCGGCGGCGGCGAAGGCAGCTGCGCCCGCGCCCCCGCCCTCCCAGGCCCCGCGCCCCGCGCCGCCGGCGATGGTGACACATGCGGCGGCGGCGCGCCGGCGGCAGGACCATGGTTGAGCGCGCCAGCAAGTTCGTGCTGGTGGTGGCGGGTTCAGCGTGCTTCATGCTCATCCTGTACCAGTACGCGGGCCCGGGGTTGAGCCTGGGCGCGCCCGGCGGCCGCGCGCCGCCTGACGACCTGGACCTCTTCCCCACACCCGATCCGCACTACGAAAAGAAGTACTACTTCCCGGTGCGCGAGCTAGAGCGCTCGCTGCGGTTCGACATGAAGGGCGACGATGTGATTGTCTTCCTGCACATCCAGAAGACCGGTGGCACCACCTTCGGCCGCCACCTCGTGCAGAACGTGCGCCTCGAGGTGCCCTGCGACTGCCGGCCCGGCCAGAAGAAGTGCACCTGCTACCGACCCAACCGCCGCGAGACCTGGCTCTTCTCCCGCTTCTCTACGGGTTGGAGCTGCGGGCTGCACGCCGACTGGACGGAGCTCACCAACTGCGTGCCGGGCGTGCTGGACCGTCGCGACCCCGCCGCGTTGCGCACGCCCAGGTGAGCGCCGGGAGCGACGGGGTCCCAGCTGGCGGCGGCTGCCCCGGAACCGTGCCCCCGCTGGGCTGCCCTGGGCCCGCTCTACCTTCCTTGCTCTCCCTGCCCTCGTCTCCTTTTCTCTTGGGGCCCCCACTCGCCGCAGCCTCTCTGGACCCCCTCCCGACCTGCTGGGCGCCCGGAGCTTTCAGTTCATCTGCTGCGGCCCGTTTTCACCCTGCCCTTTATTTTCACCCTTTCCACCTCCTCGCCTTTCAACTTCTCTCCTCCACCACCCTCGCCCCCCAGGTTGTGCAGTGCCTGAGCTTCCCTCGGGTCACAGCCCATTATCCTGGGGCTGTCACTTGCCTTGTCCCATGGGCCAGTGTAAAAACTGGCCCGCCCCAGCTGTGGGTCCGGCTGGCCTGGTGTCGTCTGGCGGGAAAGTGGGTTCTTTTGCGTGTGTAGTCCACCTGGAATGTTCGCTTACCTTGGCGGCTTACGCACCCGGAGCGGAAGTGAGCGAAGTGAAGTGCCTCTCCCCCTGCACCTGTGAGCAAACACCCCCCCCACCCCCCACCCCCCGCCATCCTGCCTGGAGAGGGCAGGAGAAGAGCTGACAGGGAAAGGGGTGGGCTCTGCCTGCCGGCGTGTGCAGGTAGAACAAAGGCCTGAGTATGACTTGGGGCTGGGGGCAGGGAGGAGGCAGTGCTGCCTGCCCTCACCAGTTGGGCCAGAACCGGTTGCAAGCTCTCTCTGAATGAGGAGCAAAAGCAGACCGACTGCTAGATTGGGGGAGCTGAGTTGGTCAGAGGTAGCCATTCAATCACTTTCCTTGGCTGCCCCCCATTTCTGTGGAGGTTGGAGTTCCAGGCTGACCTGTGGGGGGGCAGCTCTCCTGGGAAGCACTTTGTAACCACAAACCTTCCTAACCACAACCAGAGGGCAGGCTGGGTTTCCAGAGCTTAAAATTTGGACTCTTTATTCCTATTCATATTGGTGCTTTGGGGCCTTCTCCCCATGATATCTGGGCTGGGAAGGGCCAGGAATGAGGTCTTCTTGCCTGTCTTTTGTTTATCTTCTCTATTTGTCTTAGGACTGCACTTACAGACAGGCTGGGGGTGGGGGAGGTTCTGTAAATCGAGTAGGTGTGTTTGTTGGCACTCTTCTGGGTCAAGACGGGGCAGGGTCTCTGGTGTGTTTGGGGGATAAAGGTTGAGGATCTGGCCAGTCCACAGTTAAGCGTGGTCCACGGCATTGCTGTCCTGCTCAGTTCTTCAGTCCTCCTGTGGTCTTCCCATACTGCCAGGAAATTAGGGCGCTGGAGCTAGGGTCAGAGGACATCTTACTTTCTCTTGGCTGCCCCACCCCCTGCCCCCACATGGCAGCTTCGAGCCTGTGAGGTGGTGTTACAGGTCTCTTAATTCTCCACTGGTAACAGATCTACCATCCCAAAGCCTTTAAAGTCTTGCTTCCTGTTTAGCATTTGGTCTACTCTGCATGAGTGCATTTTCCTGATGTAGTGCCCACCTCCCACCCCTTTGCCCCCGTGGTCAGCCACTCTATGCTGTACTGAGCCAGGGTCTGGGATTTGCAGCTGCTGGCCCACCAAGACTGTAGTCCCCCAGAACTGGGCACTAACCAACCCAAATAGGCCCAGGGGGGCACCTCCCTGCCTGCAGGAGTGGGGATGGGAGTAAGTACCATACTGTCTGCCAGAAGGAATTAGCCTGGGAGAATCCCAGAGGGAACAGTGTGCAGAACTTGTTCAGGGGGCTGCCAAGAGCAGGACACTCTTTCTGCGGTCTATCTCCTGAGGCTTTTTCCCTTTGTGTCACCAGAATGAAGGGCCCCTGACCTTCCTTTTCTGGAGTTTGTCCACCAGAGCAAGCGCCCAGCCACCCTTTCAGAGAAGAGTTGGGAGACCAAGTGCAGCAGACAGGGCCCCTCCGTCGCACGACGGAGGCCCAGCACCCGCTCCTCAGGGTGGGCGTGTGTAGCAAGAATAGAAAATGCCTGCCTAGTCAGCCGGATGCCTCTTTCTATGGTGGGCTGCCAGCCCCTCCGCCTGGACGTTGCTGAGCTCAGCAGCATGCAGGCCAGGTGGAGGCAGGGTTTCCAGGGTCCTCAAAAGGCCCTCTCCTGTGCCATGAGGCAGGTGACAGAGCTTCATCTGTGCTGTTCTCCCCCACTCCCTTCATTTCTGTTCCAGAGGCTAGGTAGATTGCTTTTTTGAAGAGCTTTGCTGACAGGCAGGGTCATCTAGGCTTTGTGTGTTTATAAGCCCATCTGACTAAGGTTCACCTGCTGAGTGTTCCTGTAGTCTGGGCCTGGACCAGGGTGCTTTTGAAGATAGGGATACAGTTCTCCCACCTGCCCCAGGGACCCCGCACCACTCTGGACAAGTATTGTCAGTGCCGAGATTCCATGGGATGCCTGGTTTCAGGAGCCCCAGATGTCACCCTCATCCTCCTCCCAGAAGACTATGGCTAGTTCTCCCTCATGGCCCTGTGAGTGCTGGAGTGACCACTTGACTGGGTAACTGAGGAGAGGATGGGCCTGGTTCTGAGAGCCACTCTGACAGGTCCCTGGGGATCTGGGCTTAGGGTGAAGACCTTTCCTTCCTCCCTGGTCCTCAGGGCCAGGCATGTCGCAGGGCATGAACGAATGCTCCCCTGCCATGAGGAGTGCTTCTAGAAACTGCATCAAGCCTCTTCCCAACTCCTGGTGCTAGTGTCTGTGGTACTGGGGGGCCTAGGAGAGGCAGGCCTTGTGACTCAATGGAGTGGGGCTTTCCATGGCTTCAGAACCTCCCCATCACACAGCATCACCCTTGGGGGTTCTAGCTCGGCAGGTGTTGTGGTGATGAACTTCAAGGTGGGGAGATGTACCTTCCTGGAATACAGTTTGCAACTTCTAGCAGTGTTTAGTACTTCCTAAGTTGAAAGAGAGAAAAAGGTGTATGAGCAACGCATCAGTAGGTCCCTGTTTTATGGCCTGTGTCCACTGAGGGGGCTGCCACACCTGCTCACATCAGCCAGTGTACTTGAAAGGCCTCCAAGAAGGACTGACTTTGCAGTAGTGAGGCTGCCCAGAGGCAGCTGGCAAGTGGCTGGCCAGCTGTTGTCAAGGACCACTTCAGTTAGTGTCTGCACCCCATGCTCTGTCTCATTTGGTAGAGTCAGAATGGTTCTCCTGACAGCCAGAATGTCTCTCCTTCTCCTCATCTGCCTAAAGGGGACGGAAGAGGAGACATGGTTGAGGTCTAGCCTGGGTGGCCCTGGAAATTCCTGAAATTGTGTAGGCTTCATCTGGAGCCACCAGGAGCATTTGGGTCCCCAGTATTGCTTCCGGGCCACTTCCATGGGGTGTTGGGCTTAGCCAGACCCTCTCGACAGCAGGGCCCCCCAGGAGCCCTTGGTGGGTTCCCAGCATCTGTGATACTGCTGTGTGGGAGCCCTAGAATCGATGGCTTGTGCCCTCTCAGTGCCCAGCCTCATTTCTGGTCATATACCCTCCACGAGGCTGAGTTCCTCTGTGTTCCAGAAATCTGCCAGTGCTCTCAGCTCAGCCTTTGCTACCTTCTGCCCCAGCATGCTGTCCTCTCCTCCCACTCCTCTGCTGGCTTCTCTCCACCCTTCAGCCTCTGCTTCCCCTTCCTCCAGGAAGACTTCCCTGGCAGCATCCTGTTGCCTTAGATGCCCTTGGCCATCCTGGCATGCCCACAGCATCTGGCACTGGCCAGATGCTGAGTGGGTACTGCCCACGTGTTGGCACCAACTAAAATGTTCTCTTCCTGGCCCCACACCCTCTCCAGGAGCTGTGCCCCTCCATGAGTCCTTTAGTCAATGAGATTTAGAGTCAGCCTTGAGTGCAGTGCTGGTCCCAGAGGGCCTCAGGGGCCCCTCAGTGGGCTCAGCCAGGTTGGGCAGACTTAAGATTCGGGCATTTTTGTAACAGTCCTTTCTGTGGCACTCAACAATTTCCAACTTGCCTTCACAGTTACTCTCTCATACGTGATCATGGGACAAGGCCTGCATTTGCCTACACTGGGGCAGATGTTACCTAGAGCACATGATTGGAACCCATGAATGGGGCCCAGCCACTTAAGGGACCTGGTTGGGTGTCACCATGGCCCGAACCATCCAGGGAAGCTTTGCATGGAGATGAGGGGAATGTGAGGTCAAGGTGTTCAGAATTAGATTTTCATTCATAGTCAAAACAAAACACATCTTTTTTTTAGGCAAATGCATGAGAAGGCAAACTTTCAAATAGCTTACTGACGATTATGTTAAATGGTGCTCTGGCTTGTGAGGTTATCTGTGTAACTCGTGTTTTCTTTAAAGCACTGAGGACTTGCAAGACCAGGGCTTCCTGTCCTTCTAGGCCCCTCACTTATAAAACCTGGAGCCATGCAGAGTGGGCTGGACCACTGTGCTATAGTGGGCTAGCTCTGATCTGCAGACTGTCTGCAGGTCAGAGAGCCTTTCCCAGGGGGCCCAGGTCCTACCCCTGGGGTCTGTGAGGCCCCTCGTCTTTTTCTTTCTCAGTTGGCAGTGTGAGAGATTCAGCTGCTGTACTTGGGGAGTGGCAGGCGGTCAGCGGAGGCCTGGCTTTGTCATCCTTAAGGGACTCTGAGTCTTTTTCTTTCACATCTCATTCTTTTGTTGTTGTTGTTGTTGTAATAATTATGTGATAATTGGGAGGAAAACATAAAAGAGAAAAGAAAACTGTGTTCCTCACACATACTTTTTTTTTATTATAATTGAAACCATAATGTAAATTCCCCATAAATGTTGTTTTTTCTTATTAAAAACTTAATATTTTAGTAGCTGCAGACTACCCACCTCTGGGTGCTTTGTTAGTTCTGCTGTGTTGTTGAACGTGCAGATTTCCCATTTCTGGCTCCTGTAAGTAATGCTGGAGTGAGTGTCCTTGTGTGTAAATGTTTTCCATAGCTCTGATTTCCTTTGTAAGCTCATAGGAGAGGGATTTCTCAGTTGAAAGGTCTGAAGGTTCAAATACTGTCAGTGTTGAGTGTGAAGTTGCTTTTGGGAAAGTCTGCACCTTACCATGTTGCCACATGTGGTATTTGGGTGCCCATTTGGTATTGAACAGTGTTGTGGGTTTGAAAAGAGTTTACTTTCTTAAATCAGCAAAATGTGTCTCTCTGTGGTTTTTATCCAGAAGTCCTGCTTGGTGCATGGACCCTTAGAGGTGGTCTAAACCTCAGGGGATTTGGAAGGAGCCATGCCCAGTCACCCCACATACCTGCTCATCTGCTTTTTGGCTCTGTGCAGAGCCAGGTGCAGCTCTGCCATTTGGGGCTGAAGGAGAGGGGTGCTGGGCTATGGGGGCCCAAATTTGGGGAGGCCAGGGTGCAGAAAGGAGGCTGGCTCTTGTTCCCCAAACACTCAGTGGGTACTTGGGATGGGTCATCTCATTTGGCCTCAACAATGCAGGCATATGACGATTGTCCCAATTTCCCACCTAAGGAAGTCTAGGCCCCGAAAATGTGGGTAACTTGCAGAGTCCCTCAGCCTGGAGAGTCAGGAGCTGACATTGAGATGTCTGTCCCGAAGCCTGTTCGCCCCACCAGCCCTCTGCTGCACCAGCCCCCCATCCCCAGCCAGGAAGACTGTCTGTGGGTGAGAACAATAGCCAACTGTTCAGACAGACCAGCCAGGTTCAGCACATGCAGCTTCCAAGACCCTGGGCAGACACGGGCAATTTCACACGCAGACCTGTGTCGTCGCTTTACTGGAAAACATCTGGTGGCCTTCGCCCAAGTAGCAGTGAGACAAGAATCAGGTACCATCCCCTTGGCTCTGGCAGGGTAGCACGGCGGTGCTGCTGGCAGCCGTCTGTGGGAGTGCACAGGGGCCTCCCTCACAGCCTGGCCAGTGCCCCCCGCTGCCCTCCCATGTGATCTGCTTGTCGCCAGGGGTCCTGAGGGCCTGCAGCCACCAGCCCGCCACCTGGCCCTGGTGGAGGGGTTGTGTGATTCCCGCCAGCACACAATTCAGCTGTGGAGGGTTTGAGAAATGGGGGGATGCTCAGGCTCTCTCCTGAGAAGATGGTTTCTGAGTACTTCTCAGCAATTATTTATAACCACGTGGACCCTTCTTATTGGCAACCCTGCTCTCCTTTTCCTTGAGGCCTATACGTTGGCCTTACTTGCCAGCACTCACAGATGAGGAGATGTGTTTGCAGGCAGGTTTCTGTCTCTCCAGACTCTTGTTCTTGCCTCTTCCAGAACTCCACTGGCTCTTTTTCTTCCTGTTAAGTTTTTGCTCTCTGTTCGGGTTACCAGGGCCCCTGGGGTGAGATGCTATCCCAGCTACAAAGATTCAGACAGAGGCCCAGGTGCTGGTGTCCAGGCCGCCCCTGAATGTAGGCCCATCACTTTCGGGCTGTGGGACCTGTAGTCCAATTTCTGTTTCCCCTGTGAGGCTCCTGAGTGGCTGTGTCCCAAGTCCCTAGCTTGCAGGGCTGGTTATTCTGGAAGTGTGGCGTATACATAGCCACACACCGGATAGTTAGCATGTTGATCCCAGGCTGCCCGCCATGAACACCACCTGTTAGAGGACATCAGGATCGGCTGGGAGGATGGTGGGCATAGGCTGTCCAGCCACTGAAGACCACACACGTGCTGCCCCACCCTGGGCCTGGGGCCTGTTTTCCTTGATGGGGGAGCAGAAACCAGCTGGGGCAGCCCTTCTCTCCCACAGCCACCCGCAGCCCCTGACCAGGCTCTGGCCAGCTCTGGGTGCTAGGAGCTCTGCTTGGGCAGCACAGCCCCTCAGGCCAGCCAGCAGCCCTTCCCTGCAGTGCTATCTGCTTCCACCTCTCTGGAGGCTTCCTCCAGAGCACATGGACCACTCTCAGGCCCCACCCCCACCGCAGCTGCTGGTCCTTCATTCACTTAGCCAACCATCCTGGGGCCTCTTTTCACCAGGGCTGTCTGTGGGGACTGACATCCCAAGTTCCACAGAAGCTCATAGTCCTCTCTTTGTAGACGGGGCTCTGAGGCCCCAGTGAGGACGGAGACAGGTGGGACTCACTTTGGGTTCCTTCCACAGGGTCCAGGCAGCAACTCGGGGCCTCCACAAGGAACCAGAGGAGGAGAGGGGAGCCCCCTAGGCAGCCTATTTCCCCATCTCAAAAATGGGGATATGGAGTTTGTCATTTGGTTCTCCAGAGGAACCAGTGACTTATTGTCCTTCACCTCCTTGACTGCCTAGTCCTTCCAGCCCCAGATTATGTTTGGGTCTTAAAGGAGCCCCTCTCTAACCCTCTAGAATTCTGCGATCCAAGTCGGCCAGGAGTGGGGCCCAGGCCCTGGAGCGAAGGCGGCTGTCAGTGGCTTGCCACAGCCCAGCATGAGGCTTCCTGTGGTGGCGGGGCGGGGGCTTCAGTGAGAGGCAGCCCCCAACAGCTGTGCATCTGGCCCAGCTCCGAGGGCCGCATGTGAGCAGCACAGCTGCCTCCGTGTGTTTACACGAGGAACATTTAAAAGGCCCAAATGCGGGGTAGAGGAGGGGTCACAGCAAATCAATAATTGTCTAGAAAGACAGTAACTAGAGAGATTAAAATCCTGCAGTTAATTATTTATAAAGCTGTGGAGTTGAAGGGGGTCAGTGGCCAGGCAGGAGCAGGGGACCCTGGGTCTCTGGAGACTGCTGCGATGCACCAGGGTGGACACCTGAACATCTGAGCCCTTGAGTCGCACCAGCCTGGGACCCAGGTATGTCTGGAACTCTCTGAGCCTTGTTGTCCTTGCCTGCCTGGGCGTAGCAGGAGGAGTCGGACAAACCAGACCCCAGCAGGTAGCCAGCTCCATAAGCTTCTCACTGCCCACCACAGCTTGGAAGGACAAAGGCCATCCATGGGCAGCCTGGCAGCAAAGAAGCCAGCAGGAGGAAACAGCTCAAAGCCAGTGGGAGAGCAGGAAGAGCAGGTGGGCAGGGTGGACAGCAGAGCAAGGATGGGGGCCCCGGGCTTGCAGCCAGACCAACTGGGTCAAATCCTGGTTCTACCACTCTCGAGCTCTGTGACCTCAGTTTTCCCATCTGTAAAATGGGCATAGTGACAGTGCCTGTCTCAGGGGAGTAGTTGGCATGTGCCTGGTGCTGGAGACTGTTTTACAAGAGGCTACAGTGCATCCCCTCTCTCAGAGGACAGGGAAGGGACCTTCAGGTCCAGGTGGCATTTGGAACCTGTGGTGGTCAGCTTGAGGGCCAGCAGGAGGCTTCCTTACAGCACTCGAAGTCTAGATAGCTAGCTAGGGTCCCATCATGTGGGACATCCACCAAGCATCACTGGCTTTCCAACATGACAACCTGAGATGCGAGACATGCTGTGCTTCAGCCATGGGGGTTTCCTGTTCACCCCGGGTTGTGGCACTGGGGACCCACCAAGGGTCCCATCAAGGGCTTTGCTGTGCTTCCTCCCTGGATATCAAGCAAGCCCTCAGGCTGTGCTCTCCTTCCAACGGGCACTGATGGGTATGCTGTGGCAGGCTCATGTCTTTACTTGGTGGTGGCCGTGACCTGGGGTGCCAGTCCCTCTGTCCTCACTGCAGGCTGAGGGTTTAAAACAGGGGCTCCAAGGCAGCCTACTGTGGCTCCCCTCTGCCCCTTTGGCCCCCCTCACCACTGTCTGTGTTTTGTGGTTGTCAGCACCCTTTTGTATATTTTTCCTGCAGACGTGTATCCCTTAAACAGCACCTAGCACTGTTTATGCACCTTTCAGAACCTGCATCAGACTGTACTTGACCTTGTGCAACTTGCTTTCTTCACTCAGCCTTGTTGTTGAGATTTATCCATGTTGGTCCATGACATGCATATTTAATTCATCGACTGCTGGATTTAACATCAAGTTTGTCTAGACGCATCTCTTTTTTTCCCGTACTTTGTTCCAAGAGCAGACAGGAGGAGTGTTTCACAAACGAGGTGGCAGTAGCCAGGCCTGGCCACCCCTCCTCGCATGTCCCTGGGAGTGGGCTGGAGGGCAGGTGGTCCAGGACGCCATGCCTGAGGTCTGTCCCCCACTCTGTGCCTGATGTGCCCCCACCATGTGGCCTGACAAAAGACATTGTCATCTTTGCCAGGCCAGCAGCTGTGAGATGGACCGCCATGGTCTTAGCGCCTGTCCCTGTGGCGGTTGAGACAAGCATCCTATTACAAGGTTGCTGCCACTTACCTGTTTGTGTCTCTGGGCTGTTTTCTGTCCTGAGGGGTCTCCTAGTACGAAGTTCTATGGGTTCTGTGCTCCCCACTGTCCTTCCATACTGCAAGTCACTGTGAGCATTTGGTTTACTGATTCCTGTGCTGGTGTGGGCCAGGCAAGCCAGCCAGGCCTCTGCCCTCCAGCCCATGGCACCGAGTACACGTGCAGAGGATGGAGGGGTGTGTACCTGCTGACCTTGGAACCCCTGTGGGACCCCCTATCATTGGAGCTCAGCCAGAGGCCTGGAAGACTGAGAAGATGGACAGATGGCTGACTAACCAGCCATCCTTCCTACAGTAGGGATACTCTGAGGGCCTTCCTTGGAAGCCCTCAGCAGCACCCAGGGCAGCCACTGCGTAAGCCGAACCCAGAAAGCCGAACAAGTACGGGGTCCTCCTGCCTCTCGTCTCATACCCATAGATCCTGGTTGTTGGGGTCCCTGTGAGATTGGATTGGGGAAAGATTCCTACAGTCGAAACCAGAGCCTGGAACCACTGCTCTGAAGTCACAAGAGCCTCCTTCCCATCCAGTGAAAACCAAGGCAGGGCTTCCCCAGAGCGAGGCCTAGCTCAGGAGCCAGACACCATTGCCTTGGCCTCCACTCTGGTGCCTGTCCCTGTCTGCTAAGGGCAGTCCCTGCACGGTCGTCCTCTGTGGACGAGGTTCCTACACCCTCCTCTAGTCATCCCCAGGCCTTAGAATGTACCCCAACCACCCTAAGCCCCACATGGCCCCAGCCTCATACGTGAAGCATTTGCTTCTAGACCACATCCCCAGCTGGCCTGGGAGGAGTGGCCCATGCATCATTGTCCATCTGAGAATTAGCTCCTGCCGCCCACAGGGCTCATGAACGAACATGGGCAGTGGGTAAGCATCTCCCTCTGAGTTAGGAGCTTGAGAGCCTCACGTGTAAATATTTTCTTTTCTGGAGCATTGGTGTCCTTGGGAAAAGAGGACCAGCAGACATCAAGTTTGGTGTCTGCATCGCAGCAGCAAGAGGCAGGATGGGGGTGTCGTCTTGGAATAGTCAGGCTGGGTGGCATTCTCTCTGAAATCCTCGTTCCCATTCCCTATGGGGGAAACTTTGCAGCCACAGATAGAGGTCCTCCGGCCGGACTGCAGGTAACGGAGATGGGCTTGTGTGAAGTGGAGTTGCTGTGCCATGTGCACCCTGCTTACGATGTATGTGTGCTGTGCTGGCTGGGGAGCAGGACAAGCAGGTGTCCTCACCTGAAGGGCGCAGGCCAGGAGCAAAGAGTGACTGTACTGATCTGCCACACTCACTCATTGACAGGCTGTGCTTGCTTATGCCTCATTCTCAGGGGCCCCACTTCACAGTTGAGGAAACCATGGCTCAGAGAGCCTGAATAATTTGTCAACTTGGCAGAGATGGGATTTGCACACAGACCTCTGGCTCCAGGGCTTCCTGTTGCCCCCTCCCCAGGGTCCCCACATGCAAAGGGGGAGCCAGGAATCTCCTGGGCACAGGGTTCAAGCCAGCACACTGCCTGCCATGGTGAAGGGTAACAGGGCTGTGTCAATGATGGGCTTTCCCTGGAGCCCAAGATGGTACCATGGGGATCAAAGGCAGGTGGAACAGAGGAAGGGCAGAGCAGATGGCCTCCCAGGGGAATTTGGAGGTTTCTAATGTCCCCTATAAAGAGAGGCCTTGCCCAGGCAGACACAAAGCCAGGGAGTAGTAGGTGAGCCACTGCTGAGCGTGCACCTCCTGCCCAGCTCCCTGCAGCCCTCCAGGGCCCCTCGTCCTAAGGAGGAGTGACCACAGCTCCAGGCACAGGCCCCTTTCACCTCTCCTCTGTTCCCTCATGGCCAGAAGGCAGGCGGGCAAGCAGTTCTGGGCAGCTTGCTCTACTCACACAAGTCCAGACAGAAGGCTGCTTGTCAGCCCACCATCTGAACCCTGGAAGTTCAGGGCCTCCCAAGTCCTCCTTTAACCCATTTGATGCAAACTGTCAGGAAGCCCAGTCATGTAAGGGGAAGTTGTGCCCAGCAGAAAACACCGTTTTTATCAAGTAAAGGTAGTCAGGTTTTAGCCAAGTGGATAAAAGGAGGATGGTGAGATTGATGTAGAGTTGTTCAGAGCAGGAGCAGACCCCTGTGCTTGAGCAGTTGAGTGGAAGGGGAACCCAGCGGGCATCAGGCAGGGCTTCACCCAGAGGCACAGAATGCACACCAGGCCAGCAGGCTCCCAGAATATGAGAGCTTTATTTAGAGGCCCTGGTGCCCTGATACGTTCTTCTGGCTTATGGGCCCTATTTGACCTCATGGAGTCCTCAATTTGCCTGTCAGATGCATAGAAGACCCGAGAAGCAGAAGCCAGCAGCCAGTGCCTTGGGTTCCCTCACATGCCGCCATGTCTGTCTGGAGGACAGGCGCTGTCCGTGAGGCCCAGTCTGAACTGCAGAGTGGTTCTGCATTTGGCAGGGACTCCCCACAGACAAAGAACCCCACCTGGCTGGGGAGATGGGCCTTGCTTGGCGGGGCAAGGTTGAGCAGGATCCTGTCAACCCTTTCACCACCCCCATTCTGTGCATGCTCCCTGGCCTGGGCCCTGCCATCTCTGGTACTGTGTCCATCTGCCCGCCAGGCCAGAGGAGCCTGTGGTAATGCTAGGCATGGAAGTCTGGTCCTATGGCTGCAGACAGGGTTGATTTCACGGCCCTTTCAGTATGCCACAAATGGGATGGCCAGGTTAGGAATGGCACTGCAGCCCAGCCGGTCTCCTGCAGAACAGTGCCCTGTCCATTTGCCATGTGAGCTATTCTGGGTCATTTCCAGAGGAAACCCTCCCTGGGAACATCAGTGGGTTACCAGAGAGGCTAGGGGTGGTGGCCTGCAGACATGTATGGCCTCCCCCAGGCTGCCTCAGCTCTGAGCCCTGGTCAGGCCACACAGCCAGCTGGCGTAGGAGCCTGACCCTTGTGGGCCAGCAGCTGTTGCCTGCTGAGGTAACAGGAAATCCCAGCCTTAGCCAGCCTGGGCTTTGTGTTTGGAGCCTTGTGAGTTGTTTTAATTTCTTCAGCAGGTTTTTCCTGAGCCCTCATCTGTGCAGTCTTGAAAGGGGTACCAACATCAAATTGTGGTCCCCATCTTTCCCCGCCAGGGCTGCCCAGCTGTGTCTGACAGACAGCCCAGATGCAGGAGGTCCCAGGGGTCATGGCAGTAGACACACCCCATGGCTTGCACTGTCTGCTCCCTCCAGTTAACAGGGGCAACATGAGGGCCTTGATTCCCTTGGGTGACGTTCCTGCTGTCCATCTGCCAGGCCAGATATGGGTTTTCTCCAAGTTACGGTCCTTTGACATCTTGCTCTGGCTTAATTTGGATGCACACTGGACCCCCACTCACCCGCTGGGGACTTGGCACTGGTCTGCAGGAACCAGTGGGTGGAGGGGCAGGCACTTTCCAGGTCACTGGTAGGTGGCTCCACTATTCTCCCATTACAGAGGCGGAAGCAGAGGCTCAGAGAGTCCAGGGAACTTGCCGAAGGTCACATGGCTTAGGTAGCAGACTCGGGACTTGAACTCGGGTGTCCTAGAGGCCCATCTGGGACCTAGCCACACCCATGGCTGCAGCTGCTTGGCAGTTGTCATTGTAGAGCCAGTCCTCAGAGAGGGAGAGATGGTCCAGGATGGGCTCAGGTCCTCTCCATAAGGTGCAGCCACTTACTGAGGGTAGACAGTCACAGGAACACACCCAGCCTCCGATGCGGGGGGGGGGGGGGTCAGAGGTCATCCATAGCCTGGTTCATCTCGCAAGCGGCAAAGAGGAAGCTCAAGGCTATGGAAAATTTTGTGGTAGACATGGAAGCCATGTTTTAAATATTTATCATCAGTGTTTTTTCTGGAGTACACAGTCAAGCTGGGGACCTGATCAGGGAGTCATGAGCCCGGGACTGGGCATTCTGCCATTGCTGTGCCCCCATGAGTCCATCTGAGGCAGCAGCACTAGCTGACAGCACAGGACCTGGGTGCAAGCATGCGGTGAGGGGTCAGGAGGGCCGGCAGCCTTCCGTGTTCCCAGCACCCAACAGGTTGCCAGGTGCCACCAGGTGTTCCTCAGGGACACGTTTGGCTTTGTGGCCCTGGCAAGAATGTTTTCTGATTGGGGCTTAACTTTAGCCACAGAGAGGACCCAGTGGGCACCAAGGAGAGCCTAGCCCTCGGCCCTTCCTTGCCCTCAGGCCAGCTGAGCCCCAAGTTCCATAAGTACCAGAGGGTCCCAGGAGGGCCAGGCTCCAGCAGGCAGGCCATCAGGCCTCATACCTGCCCATGTGTCCCTGAGGTCAGGAGAAGCTTATTCATCTCTCTCCTCTGCTCAGATTATACACACAAGTGGCAGCCGCTGGTCTGATGAGCACAGCATCTCCCCTGGGCTCCCAGCCCCCTCCCACCTCATTCCTGCCATGCACGTCACCCAGGAGAAGAGGTGACAGGCAAGCGCTACCACAGCAGGGGCCTTGGCCTTTCTTGGGCCAGCCACATGGCCTGGCCCCTTCTCCAGTTTGAAGACCTTTTTTTGTGGCCGGTACTGCATGGGCCATCCTCTACCTCACAGAGCAGTAGTCTCAGGCTGGGGCTACATTCGTGTGGGCCTGGGGGACAATGGCCACCTCCCCAGGAGGGAGGGAGGCTGACCACAGGCCGCGAAAGGCACCACACTCACACAGCCACACACAGCTGCACACCCACACTCACACACTCCTGGCAGTAGCTCGAGCTATGGAGCCAGCAGTGACTCAGAAATATTCTGGAACAAGAATTCCCTTTTTCCTTACAAGTGGTGGGCACTTTGGGATGTTTCCTCCCATTTGAAATTCCTTCCCGCTAGCCCCCTTTAAGAGCCAAGCAATTTTTCCACTGCGCAGCTGGTCCATCCCTTGTCACGCCCCCTCAGAGCAGGCCAGGACTATAAGGAAGTGTCTTTTCAAGGAAGGTTTGCTGCCATTGCAGAGGGGTGGAGGGGCAGACTGGACCAAGGCAGGCTGCCCCTCAGGTCCCTTGCCCCAGCAGAGAGGTGGGAGGGCTGGGCTGTGCAGGAGGTTCTGTCGAGGGTCAAAGACCACACTCCTCAGACAGCTGGACCTTGGGGATCCCTTCCTCCTTACTGCCCTCCCAGGAGAAGGGGTTCCAGCTAATGACCGTGACAGCCATCCTTGTTTCTTAAGCAGGTGTGATGGGCAGTGTACCGTGTGTGCTCTCTGTGGCTGCCATCACCCCTCCCTCACCACACCTGAGACAACCTGAGTGGTTGTGTCCACGGGCAAGGACCCCAGGCTGGGATGGAGTAAGAGACTGCTGCATTGGTGGGCTGAAGCTGGTGCTGCCTTGGCTGCCTGGGGCTCGTCCCTGGGGTGGCCTCCTGGAGTGACCGTGGGGGCCCCTGGCACTGAGGGGGACTGGGAGCACATATGTGACTGTGGGGCTGAGGACATGGATGACTGCTAGGTAGGAAGCCAGGCTCCAGTCATGGAGCCTACCCTGTGCATCTGCATCAGCCTTTCCTCCTCCTCCCCCTCCCCTCTCAGGTGTTTTGCAGGCTCGCTTGAAGAGATAAATACAAACAGGTAATTGGACAGATAGTTGTGTCTGGAGGCCCAGCTGCCTCTTCCTTCCCCCATTGGAAGAAGAGGACAGGGGTGACTAGGGACAGGCCTGGGGCAGGGACTGTAGACCTCCAGCCACAGTTGCTGCTCAGCTGCTGGACCAGAAGCCCCAGAAACCCCCCACACCACCAGTCCTCAAGGCACATGCCCAATACCCCCACATACAGCCCCCCAGGTAGACACCCCCGCTCCCCCCCCCAAACCAGTAGACCCATATGCACCACCGCACATCAGGTAGACCAGAGGTGCAGGGTCAGGAGAGTCGGCATCTCCAGGACACTATACCTCCTGCACATGGCATGCGGTCATGGGCAAGGCCCTGTAGTGAGGCCAGTGTGGAGAGGGTGAGTGGGCCTACCATCTACGCCAGTGTGTCCCATCCCTACCAGGTTCCAGCAGGGTGGTGGTCTTTGTCCTGGGCAACAGTCTCCACTTTATCAACCCCAGTGTCAGCCCAGGGAGCTAAGGAACTTAGGGGACTGCCAAGGTGGGTTGGGGACCAGGGTCCCAGCTTCCCAACCCAGGAGACTTACTGTGCAATCTTGCATACACCAGCCCCACCCTTGGTGCATGCCTTGAGTGTCTGTGACTCTGTGCAGAAATTTGGGGTTGAAATCTGTTGGGGGTCCCTGGAAAAGTCCCCCATTTTGCATAAGGTGCAGAAGGAGAGAGCCGAATGAGGTTGGTAGAGCGGGACTTAGCTCACCCAGACCAGGGCCTGACATCTCCCGCTGTCTCAGCCTGGGCCTTAAAAGAGAAACCTGATGTTCATTGGATGGATAGAAGGGACCAGTGGTCCCAGCCCCAAGATGTGGGGCAGCCTTCTGCCTGCTGAGGGCTGGTGTTTTTGCTGTTGTAGACCTTTTATCTCTGCCTGGCAGATGGACACTGTTTGCAGGATTAGGAGCCGGTGAGGGGCCATGAGCTGCTTTCCACCACAGCCCCCACCCTGCTGGCCTCTGTCCCACCAACAGCTGGAGTCCCTCAAAACAGGCTGGGCCACCATGAGTCATTTATGTGTCCTTACCTTTTGCTGAGGACCTCGCACAGATTAGGTCTTGATCTTCAGAGACAGAACACTTCTTAAGCCCGACTGTGCTCCTCACCAGTGTGAGACCTCAGGCAAGAGTGACCTGTCTGTGCATCTGTTTTCCTTATCTGTCAAATGGGGCAGGTATGGACAGTGCAGCCTGCTGGAGTGTCTGGAACCCAGAGGAAGGGTCCTGGGTAAGAGGGCTATTCATTCTGTTTACCTTAAGATGACAAGTTTGGGATAAGATTGAATTCACAGTTTTTGTGGTTGGTAGTGACTTCTTAAAGTTTGTTGAGAGCTGGCACAGAGGGCTGGTTCCTGCGGATGGTCCTGCAGCCAAGGGCCAAGCCAGAGCCTCCCGGAGCCTGCTCACTCCTGTCATTCATTCATAGGACAGGGGAGCAGAGCACCACCTCAGGGTTTTTAGGGGTGTGAGGCCCCCTCAACCAGTGGAGTTCGGGTCACCAGCATCACATGTGATAAGAGGTGTGGTATGGGGGCTGGAGAGGGGGCTATGTGCTCCCTTGCCCCCAAAGTGAGGGATGGATACTTGCTGAACCCCTGCTGTGTCCAGTTAAAGAACAGAAACAGGATTCTCAGATCACCCCTGGGTCCTGGGCTGGGTCTGCATGCATTTCTGCCCCATCCAAGGCCACACCTGGTGCTCTGGGTCTTCTCTTTGGTCCTGCAATTCCCCAGGAGAGCCAAGGAAGTACCCCCCCTTCCCAGACATACTCCCGCTGGGGCAGGTTTCACTGAGTGGACTCTCTTTGTCGCCCAGTCACTGAGGGTCCCTTGGGGAGACTGTACCCAGAGAAATGACTTCTCTCCTGAGGAGCCTGCCGTGGTTTTTTTCTTGAGGACTTGCCTGGCCCGGGGCTGGCTGCAGAGCCCCCATCACAAGAGAGCCTTTTTTTTTTAATTGTGTTCATATATGCATAACATAAGATTTACCATTCTAACCATTTTTTTTTAAAGTACACAGTTCAGTGATTTTAAGTCCATTCACATTGTTGTACAACTGTCACCACCATCCATCTCCAGAACTTTTCCATCTTCCCAGCTGAAACTGCCCATGAGACACTAACTTCCTAGTGTCCCCTCCTTCAGCCCCTGGCAACCACCATCTACTCTCTGTGTCTGTGAATTTGATGACTCTATAGACCTCACATAAGCGGATTCTGCAGTATTCGCCTTTTTATGGCTAGCTTACTTCACTTAGCATCACGTCGTTAGGATTTATGCATGCTGAAGCCCGTGTCAGCGCTTCCTTCCTCCAGCTGAGCACCGTGTGACTGTATGCTATGTCACATTGTACTTATTCACGCATTTGCAGACAGACTCAGCCTATCACTATTGTGGATCCTGCTGCTGTGAACACAGGTGCGCATTTCTGTTCAGGTCTCCACTTGCACTTCTTTTGGGTGTATAGCTGAAAGTGGAGTTGCTGGGTTATATGGTAATTTGATGTTTCCTTTCTTGAGGACCCACTGTACTATTTATATTCCCACCAGGAATGCTTCAGAGGTCTACTTCCTCCACCAGAGTGAGTAGGACAGTCCAGAGCACAGTGTGGATAATGCTGGGGTGGGAGTTACTACCTCAGAGAGCCCTGACTTGGAGTCTTGGAGAAGGAGTCAGACAAAGCCAGGGTCAGACTCTGGGCCCCGAAGTTGGGGAAGGCAGAGGCGGAGGACAGCTCTTAGGGTCTGGGCAGGTGCAGAGAGGACTGGGTAGGTCCCCACCCTTGGGAGGTGTGGAGCCTGAACCCACTGGCCACACGGCAGAGCTGAGGAACGGGGGCTGTCCCAGTTGGCTTGTCCCTGCAGTGGTCTCTGTGTGGACCCCACACTGGGCCCAGCCCCACCCCACTGCCACCGCCACCTGAGAGGTCCAACATGGCCAGTTCAGCTTCTCCCTGGCTCAGCATGGCCACAGACCCCTCCTCATGGAGCCCTCGCCTCCAGGTAGCCTCCCACCTCAGAGGATTGATTATTAATTCTCAGTGCCCATGGGCAGCCCTGAAACAGCCATGTCTATACTGAGGTGTATGAGACTCCTTCTTTCACCCATGGCCTAAGGCTGCACACATGTGGGCTCTGGGTGCCAGGCACCGCCGAGGTCCTCTCTGCCTTTCTGTCCCTGTAGACCCTATGCAGGCCAGCCCACAGGAGGCTGGGGGTGCATGCCAAGTTTTCACGGCCTCAGAAACCCCAGATTTTTTAGGGAGCCCTGCACAAGGTCATTTATGGCTCTGGAGGGTCCCGGGTCTTGGACTTGGTGCTTCCCTCCTGGGTGCGGGGGCTTCTGAGGACAGGCAGGATAGTTATGGCCCAGCTGGCGCCACTTGCCAGCCTGCAGCCTTTATGTTGCTCTGTTTCCTGATTCCCACAGAGGTTGGTGTCAGCTCAGGGACAGTACCTCTTTGCCTCTGGGGGTGCCGCTCAGCAAATGAGGCCCTGGATGACAGAGGGGAGACTTCTCAGCTGGCAGGAAGGGTGGAGGCTACCATCCTGTGGCTAGCCTTCTAGACACTATTCGAGCTTTGTGTTTATGCCCCCACTTTGAGAAGTTTTAGAAGTATGTAGGGGTATGTGTTCCCACTGCTGAGTCCCGCCTGGGCCTGGTGAGGCCATCCCTCTTGTGGACTTCACTACAGAGCCCCAGGAGGGCGTACAGTGGGGTCTTCATGCTGCTGTGCAGCGTGGACTGACTCATACCCCATCTCACTAGGCCTTCCTCTCCTGGGTTGCCTGGGTGCCGTGCCTGCCCAGGCCCACACACCCTAAAGCAGTGCCCTCAGCAAGCAGAGGATCCATCCCTAGGTCCCTTGGGGCCCATGGTTTGCTGCTGCTGCTGCTGCTGCTCCTTTAGCAGAGAGAGGCCCCCTCCTCTAGTGGGGGTCAGAGCTGTGGCTTCTGGGAAGTACGGAAGCTGCCCTGCTGATCTCCCCAGCTCTGTGCAAGGAGAATGACTGATAGGTGGGTGATGGCCACCAAAGCAGCCACCACTGCCTGCTTTTGGTCTTGGTTTTATGGAGCAAATGCATGCTGTCTTGTCAGTTTCAGTCCAAGACTCAAAAGCCCCGGCTTTTCTCTGAGTCTTGCTCTGTCCAGGCCCCACGTGGCCCTAGAAACAGTGGGAGATAGGCCAGGCCATATTGTTTGATATGCCCATGGCTGAGAGGTGGGCCAGGGCAGGAGTGTCTGAAGGGAGAGAAAAGGGGAGAAGGAGGTTCAGTGAAACAAGGCTGGGACAAACAGTGCTATTTCACAAGAAGCCGGGTGTGCAGGGGGACACTGGAAGGAGAGGAGAGCAGCTCCGCCAGGACCTGTGAAGACTGACACCACTGGCCTTGCACAGGTGGAGGGACTTGGAGCCACACAAAGGACCCCACACCTGGGCCTGAGCCAGCACCCAGCATGGCCTTGGGAGTTCATCTGCAGCAGGAGTGGGAACGGAGTTGGGAGGGTCAGGCATGGGGCCAGGCAGGTGGGTGTGGGGAACTCAGGGCCAGACAGGAGGAAGATACCTGAGGAGGGATGTCAGTCTGGACTCAGAGCCCTAAGGAGCTCCCCTCCCCTGGAGGCCTGGCAGGCAGAGGGAAACCATTGGCTACAGCTGTGTGGTCCCCCTTGATGTATTAGCCCTTGCTCCCAAGGGGGTGATATGGGGCTGAGTGGGCACCCATGGTACAGGCTGGGACCTTGGTCATGAAAGGGGTGTGTGTCTTCAGGTAACTCCTGGGACCCCTAGAGCCCCTCAGAAGTGGTAAGAGGGCCTGCATTCAGCTGCACGAGGCTCAGCAGCTGGAGGGGTGGCTCTCCCTGGACCCACCCTGAGCTCCCAGCCATGGGCTTTGCCCACTTGGAAGCTGAGGGAGACACACGTGTCCAGGTGGGAACCTTGATGGGAGTATGTGGCTGGGGGGAGGAGATAGTGGGCCCTCCCTCCAGTGCATGGCGACTTTGTGCTGCAGCCTCTTGGTCTTGTCTGTGGGCGTCCTGGGTTATGTGACTTTCCATGGTCAGGGCCCTACAGTGTCCTGCTCACTAGGTCCAGGCTGTGGCCCTCCATCGCCAGCTCCCACACGCTGGCACACTCCGTCTTTGAGCCTGGGTGGGAGGTCCCCATAGTTTGTGTGCTGCCAGCAACAGGGAGGCAGTGTGGGTATCGTGTGGGTGCTGGGGACCTGTCATTACCAGGGAGGAGGAGCACCAGTGACCAGGGATTTTTTGTGAACCCCACTGGGAGATGGCCTGTTTCAGAATCTCCTTTGCACACATTGCACACACCCTCCTGCGTGAGTCAAGCTATCTTTTCCAGCTGGAGCCCGTCAGCTGACAGCACCCCACCTGCCCTCTGAGCCTGCCCTCCACCATGTGCCCACTGAGTCACGGGTCCTCTTCCTTGAACCGCATGCCCTTGCCTTCAGCCCTTGGAGGGCCCTGAATCTTCTTCAGAAGCTGCTCCTTTTGCTTCAGTGTCTCCACCCACATGTTGGGCCCATTCCCTGCAAGGTGGCACAGGCTCAGTGCCCACAGCCAGAACTCTGGCCCTGCTGTGCTGCCACGGTCCTTTCCTGCAGGCATTTCCCTAACCCTGGACCCTCCGTCATCCTTCCCTGTCACCCCCATTACCATGCCCCAGCTCATGGGCACTTTCTGCCTGCTTCTCATGGGAAGCAAGGTCTCTGAGCTCCTGGGCACAGAACACACTTCCCCTCCAGTTCAAGACTTGAGGCCTGGCTCGTTTCTGTGTTCAGGCTGGTATGGGCTCTTTCTTTGTCTGCACAAGGTATGGGTGTCCCTGCCGCATGGGCTGCCAGGTTTCCTCAAATGCCAGGCCAGGACCTTGCCCTAGCCAGTGTCCTACTGGGCTTGGACTCCAAGAAAGGATTGGCAGGTGGGGTGCCTGAGTGGCTCAGTGGGCTAAGTGTCTGACTCTTGATTTTGACTCAGATCATGATCTCAGGGTTATGAGACTGAGCCCCACATCAGGCTCCATGCTTTAGCAGGGAGTCTGCTTGAGATTCTCTTCCTCTTCTTCTGCCCTGCCCCCACAGCCAGCTCTCATGAGTACACGGTCCTCCTCTCCTTCTGTCTCTCTTTCTCTCTCTCAAATAATTTTTAAAGGGGGGTGGGGGAATAGTCAGGGCCTCTGGAAATAATCCCTCTCAGGTCCCTTGTCTCACCCCGTTTACCCAAGCTGGTTCCTGTGCTAGTGCAGGGGTAGGGGGTCTGGCACTGAGGCTTATATGGCTCTGCCCCTGCTCTCCTCTCCTCTCCCCAGCTTCCTCCCCACCTGGCTCCCTCTACCCCAGACAAGGTCTGGCTCCCCCACCCCCACCCAGGAGTGCAGGGGTTATCTTCTGGACCCTCTCCCCCAAAGCTGCCCTGGGATCAAGGAGCTTGGCAGGGGTTCACCGGGTGGGCAGCAGAAGGAATGTGCATTTGGAGGACCCTGAGCGGTGAGAGAGTTGGACAGAGGAAAGGGAGGACCAAGAACCATGTTCAAGGAGATGAGGCTATGGGCCACTGGCTAACAGAGATAGAAGTGTGAGCAGGGCCCAGGCCATTTGTGCTCAGGGCCCTGGGGCAGAGCTGTTAGCACGTGTCCTTCCAGGGATGATCTTCCTGCAGATCTGTCCAGAGGCCTTTCTTGGGGTCCTGCTTGCCACCTGAGCATACCCACACCTCCCACAGATGGAGAAGGCTCCAGCTGATGTAAGGCAGCAAAGCCTGGTGCCGTGAAACAGGGAAACTGAGGCTTGGAGAGGCCCTGGTCCCATCCTGCCTACATGTGGACCCTCCTGATCTGCTTTGCTCCAGGCAAGGCATCGGCCCCTGGAGACCCCCAAGTCATGCAGCCAGGGGTTCCCCCTTGGGGCCAAGGCCAGCCTGCTAAGCTCACTCAGAAGCAGGTGCTCTGGCTGATGCACCTGCTTAGCTCCCCTGGTACCTGGGGCCCTTCCTGTCAGACACCTGGCCCTCAGGAGGCTGGGAGCGGGGAGGATGCCAGCTGATAAGGCCACTGCCTCTTGTCACTCCTCCCCAAACCTCTGGTTTGGTGTGGCCTCCCCAAACCTCCGGACCCTGCAGATCTCTGAGAACAAGCCAGACCTTTTCCTGTTAGGCACTCTGGGTCTCGGGACGAGGGCACTGAATAGCGGAAGTAGGTCTGTCCCACAGCTGGGATTCTGAGGGTGGAGCCCCCAGCCCGGTGCCCACATGTGGATGTTTAACAAAGATGAGATGGACAACAGGCTCCATCTTGCCATTTTATCGTGTGAGGTGAGACACCCCGTATAGAATGGGGCATGGGCGTTTTTACCCCATTCTCTTCTTAGAGGAAATGCATCTGACTCTTCCCTGAGGACTGTGTTGCTTCTAGCTTACTTTGTAAGCTCTATCAGCTTAAGAGAATTCTCATTCTCTTGCTGCTTTACTGAGAGTTTTATCAGGAATAGGTGTTTCATTTTATCAAACGTCTTATACATCCACCACAGTCTGTGATCTATTGGTATGATAAGTCTCATTTATGAATTTTCTCACAGTAACCTATCCTTGAATACCTTGGGTAATGTGACTTGGCCATAGTGAGGTATCTTCCATTTGTTTTGCTGTATAGGATTTGGTAAGATTTTTGTGTGGGTTTTTTTTACACGTGCAATGTGAATAAAAAGGGCTGTAATTTTCCTGTCTTCTCTTGTGTTTGTCTGATTTTGGTGCCGAGGTAATGTTGGCCTCGTAGAACAGGTTGGCGAGGTGGGCACCCTTCTTTCCCAGTGTCTAGAAGTGTTTGCATAAGGTTGGATAATCTGTTGTTTAAAATTTGGTAGAAGTAGCCTGGCATTTTCTTTGTAGGACTTCCCCCCACCACCACCTTTTTATTTTGAAAAATGAACCTACAAAGTAGTGAAGCTTTCAACCTTAACACCAGACACACTGATTGTCACTGCTTTGGCATTTGGGCAGGCTCACCCGTGCATATGAGCTCTTGCTCCACGTACCGGCATGTATCTGTGTATATACTTACTTACACGTACACGTGTAGGTGTACTTACATGTGTGTCTGCTCTTTTTTTTCTTTTTGGCAGAACAATTTCAAAGTAAGCCACAGACATTTCTCAGTACTTGACTACTCGTAGGAGGATTTTTAACTACTGTTTTGATTTTTTTTAAGGTGAAATAGGGTTACTTATGCTTTTTTATATTTGACGGATGGTTTTTCTCTCAGTCTCTTGCATGTTCTCCCGGTGCCCCCACTCACGGTTGGCGAGAACAGGTGAGTCCATTGTGGCTCTTCATGCTCTGGAGTCCTTTCTCTCCTTCCCTCATGGCTGGATCCAGGGGCCCTGGATTGGGTTACCTATTGGCCACACAGCCGCTAAGTGGCAGAGCCTTTGGCAGGTTGAAAGACCACAGACTCGGTACCCTGTGCCTTGTCCAGCTCATCTCAGAGACCCTGTGTCTGGGATTGCTCAGTGGTGTGGATGCCCCTGGTAGCTAGGAGACTTTGGCAGAGGAAGCACTCCTGAGCCTCAGTTTGCCCATCCACAGAGGGGATCTATTGTGGTACCTACCTAGAACTTATAGGAGCAAAGCTAGTGAGTGCCTGCTAGGTCCCACTCCTCACATAAGCATCACCCTCTTTTCTTCCACCTCCATAGAAGCATTTGATGGAGGGCTCCTTGGTTCTAGACAGGTTGGTGTCCCAAGCCCCCAGGATTAAGGGTCACTGCTGAGACGACCACTCTCCCAGCACATGAGCCGGAGGTAGTCACCCTCCCTGGGAGAGCAGAGCTGGGTCACAGGGACCACAGGGGGGAAGAAAGTGGGACACTGCAGTTAATTTGGGTATCGGATGACTCTGTCTAGAGTTGCCATTTAGGCTCAGAATGTCTGTGTCTGGGTAAAGATAGCGTTCCGAGAACACACAAAGCCATCATTCCCCAGCACACTGTGCTTGTGCAGGTGATGGGTGCACATGGAAGAGGGAGTATCTGCCCCCTCCTGTCCATTCAGAGGCTCTATGGGACCAGATGCCAGTTGTGGGATCAGCAAGTTGAGCCTAGAGGGAATCCCAGTGGTCCTCAGCCCAGTTCTGGCCCTCCTGACCCCCTGAAAAGCAGACAGCTGGTAGCCTCATGGCCTTGGAGACATTCTCGTAGCTGCTGGGGAGGCCCCCAGCTTCCCCCGCCTCTGACTCTGCATCTCCTATGAGAAAAAGCAGATGGTATCAAGTATATAAAGGCTTTTAATCTTGCTGTCTTGTTTGTTTCATAATACATGCCTGGTTATGTAAAATAGCAAAAACATGAGAAAAATGAAAAGGAGAAGAAAAAGTAGCCCAGGCCACCAGGCCCTGGGACCAGCCGCCTTTGCTTTTGGCCCATGTTACATTTCTGTCCCAGTTTTCATCTGTGCCCAGTTTAGTGTTTCCCAGAATGGCATCGAGTTGTAGCACGAGCTCTGATGTGGTGCTTTTGCTCATCTTGCACATGTATGCTCCCATGTCACTGCAGAGTCCCCAGAAGAGCTGCGTGTCCCGGTTGCCATGGAGTTGCTGGGCTTGGGTATCAAGCTGTGTGCCCCTGAGCTCGAGTTAAGCCCTGAGCTCTTTGTAGCCTGGCAGGAACCGTGTCCACCAAGCTGTATCGTGCTGCATGGACCGTCCATGCTCGGGCTTAGCTGCAGGATATATCTTGGCACAGAGTCCCAGAAGCTGCTATTGCCTGGTGAATGGCAGGAGCAGGTCCAGCCCACACATGGGCTGCACAGCCTGGCAGGGCCTCACACAGCCTCCTACCTCCCTCATGGGCCCCCACCTTGTCCTCCTTGGGTCCAGGCAGCTGTGGCAGGTCTGCAGGTCCAGACTGTGTGGATGTGGGAGAAAGAGCTCAGCAAAGGTCTGGAAGCCACAGGAGCAAGCTCATGAGCCCACAGCTGGGATTCAAGCTGATGACAAGCAGAGGCCACAGCTCTAGAGGCCAGGTCATGGGCTGAGTCAGCAACCACACGGCCCCACCCAGGGAAGGAGTAGGGCACAGTCACCTTACATTTAACCCGAGGTGAGTGTGTGTGTCCAGGCAAAAGTCTCACCTGCTGGGTGTCAGAATCCAGCAAGGGCCAGGTGGGCAGGCATGAGATAGGAATGGGCAGCCCCTGAGCACCATGAGCAGCCCAGTGGGGTCTGGAGGCCTGGTTGGGGTCACCTGCTGGACAGCCCCCACTCTGCTGGAGCAATGTCCAGGAGCAGCAGGCAGGAGCTTGGTAGAGTCTGAGAGTGAAAGGAGATGTGAGATGGTCCTCACTCCTGGAGCAGAGCAGCACTTATGCTCAGGCGAGAATCCAGGGCTAGGGTTGACCCAGCCATGGTTGGTCGGGGGACAGCAGGCATTCTCCCAGAATGCCATCAGCCAGTCCTTTGCTAATGGGAGAAGCCTTCTCCAGAAAGGACCATGCTTGGGTTGGCGGAGAGCAGTCCTAAGCCTCACCTCACTGGGAGGATGCGGCCCCCAGTGAGACCCTGGGTGGGGTTTCCAGAACCGCAAACAGCTACAGTCTTTCTGGTCACCTGCCAGGAGGAGCCCTTGTGGGCCTGGCATCCCAGCCATCACTGCCCAGCCTCTGGGCACCTCAGTGTCAGTGTTGTCAGGAAAACAGCTCCCCAGCAGGAGGCCTGCTGAAGCTCTCATGCACCCTCGACGTGTACTGTGGCATATAGCCCTGCCCATAGCTGGGAAGTGCATCTCCAGGGAATGCAGCCCTACCCAGACTTCCTTCGAAGGGCACCCCAGCCTGAGGTCCTAGATGTGTCCACTGAGGTGCTCTTACAGGGAAGATGGAGAGTGACTGACACATAGGCTGGAGCCGGGAGGGCCACTCACGGTACCCCAGCCCTGGCTTAGGACCTTCTCCCATCTGTGCCAGCACAGGCATGGCCTCCACAGCACCCCATAGAGCATGCAAACCTGATGGCTAAGTCCCCTCCTGCCCCACGGGTCTCCCAGGGGTTTTGTGAGGGGCCAGTTGGGATCACAAAGGTCAGGGGCCTTGGGGAAAAAAGCTTGGGCTTCCTCAAGCGTAGAGCCCCACTCCCTGGTCAGTTGCCCCAAGGAGGAAGGTGAGGGCATCAGGCTCCAGAAATGCGGTGCTTTTGGGGTCCAGCATGGGCCATGGTACCTGCCCAGCCAGCACCTCAGAGTTTCTGTGCCACGCCAGGGGGCTGAGGTCATCTGCTCTGCTCTCCTAAAACTTGGCTAACCTTGTTTGTAAATGGAATATTTTCATCTGCTACAGATGTTGTCGGTGGAGGAAGATAGGGCCTGTTAGAGGTGTTTCCTAAGCCTAAACTAATCGACTTATTTTTCTTCATGTTTTGTCAACAACTTGGAATTTTTAAAGAGACAGAAGTTTTCTTTTTCCCACTGTTTAATAACGATGTCCTTTCATGGCTAAAATCACGGGCTCCCCTCTGCATTTGTGCTCTGCCCTCCCCCATCCCACCTCCTCTTCCTCTGGAGACTTGTCAGGAATGCTCCTCCTCCAGGTGCTTCAGATATCAGCTCCAATGTCACACCTCAGAGGTCCTGTCAGACGCTGAGCTGGGATTAAGGCACCCACCCTTTCTGCTCCCGGCACTGGCCACTCTTTCACCGCTTCCAGGTACTAAGGAGGGTGGAGCTCTACATGTCCTGTATGCAGCAAGTGCCCCTTTGAAGGAGAAAAGAATAAGACCAAGGAGACTGTGGAGCCCAGGACGGGGTGCTAAGCCCTGAGGCAGAGAGGAGAGGTCACCAAGCTCCGACCTCCTGTACCTGCCTGGGCTCCATGCATCTGCCCAGGACTAGAGGCTCCTCTCCATCAGGGTTGTAATTCTCTTTTACAGACAGCCTTTCACCAGGCCTTTACAGGAGCCTGGGAGGTCCAGGAGGTGAGCCTGAGTAAGGCCCAGAGGGGTCCTCACTCTCCCCAGGCCTCATGGTAGGGGACAGCTGGCAGAGTCTGATCCTGGAGCGGCCCCGTCCATGAGGATGCTTCAGATGCAGAGAGCTCCATCTCTCCCCAGTCTCCCCTTTACATTCCCAGCTCCCGGAAGCCTACCTGGGAGCACACGATGAAGGGGTGGGGGCTCTCAGCTCCTAGTACCACTCCTGTGGGGTGCAGGGCCTTGGTCAGCCTGTGCCAGCAGCAGGCAAGAACTGGCAGCCAGGGTGCCTGTGTGGTAGAGGAGTTAATACATGAACCTGCAGGCAGGGGAGGCCTGGCCAGGGTCCTTCTGCTGTCAGGAGCTTGCTGGAAGGCCCCGTCTTCAGTTTCCATTGGTCTCTAGTCAGATAGCCTCCCTCACCCTGGCCTGCTGGAACCCCCATACAAGAACTCTACTTATAGGTCCTTTCATTCTGGCAACTCCTCCTAACAATAAGGGCCCAGCACCAGGCTGAGGTGTGCAAACCAGCTCCTGGTGCAGGTATGCCCAGCATGAGGAGCCCTACCACCACTCCCCTACACACCCTGCCTGTCTTCAAGACCTTGGATCCCAGAGTCCCTAGAAGTTGGTGGGGGCAAGATCAGAGAGGCCTTTCTGGACACATTTAGGGACTCTACAGGGGCCCTCTTCCTCCTTCGGATGGGGGCTCTTCGGAGCATGGGCTTCTCCCTGGGAGCTAGACTGTGTGATAGCAATGGGAAAGGGTGAGGACTCATGGCAGCCCTGCTCTCATGCCCACTGCTCCCTGCTTCTGCCCTGTGAGAGTCACACCCGCCACCCATGCATCCTGCAGCCCCATAGGAATGGGTCTTCACCCATCTGGTTTCCCAGCAGGGGACACTGTACGGTTAGGTCTCCACCCCAGCTCTGGGCCTGCAGCAGTATCAGCGACCATCTGCCCTCAGGCTGGGGGAGCTGGAGGCCTTGCATGACTGAAGGAGAGCCCATCCAGGAAGCCCTCTCAGGATGCCACAGCAACGTACTGCCCAGGCCAGGCCAAAGTCCAGGGCTTTGGCTCTGTTCCCCGTGACCAACATCCCAGGGAAACGGTATCAGGAGGATGGTCACAGTGTCCATGTGAAGTGTAGCCGCTCTGGAGACGGTGCATCCTAGCAGCTGATCTGGATAGGTTTTTTTCCTTTACGGAGACCACTGTTGACTCTTAATGAGCTCACTGAATGGATTGGAAATTGTGTTCATAGTTCTCTTTAAAAAATATCACAGCTCCTGGCTGTGGTTTGGTGAGTGGTCAGCAGGTGGCTAGTGGCCAGCCTTGCCACAGAGTGACATTTACATGCCTTCTGGGGGCTGGGGGGTGGGGGACAGTTGTCATCAGACACTTACGGTCTGGGTCCAGGTGGGCCTGGCCTCGAGCTCCAGCACCACCACCAGCCAGCTCAGTGGCTAGGTTTGCTATTTAACCTCTGTGGGCCCAGTTTTCTGATCTGTAAAGTGAGAATATTCCTTCCGTGGGATGCCTCTGAGTGTCCAGGATGACCAGGGTAAAGTACTGAGGTTCAACAAATTATTTCAGTCATTACTGAGCTCCTGATCCCCTGGGGCCCACCCCAGACAGGGCTGGCCCCACCCCAGGAGCTTACCCTCTGATCACACCAAGGTCGTTCCACTTTGGCCCTGAATAGGTAGGTTAGGTTCAGAGACCAGAATAGGGTAGCCATTTATTCCCCTCCCTTTGAAAAGGAGCCCAGGGGGTGCCTGGGTGGCTCAGTGGGTTGAGGCCTCTGCCTTCAGCTCGGGTCATGATCCCAGGTCCTGGGATTGAGCCCCGCATCGGGCTCTCTGCTCAGCAGGGAGCCTGCTTCCTCCCCTCTCTCTCTCTGCCTGCCTCTCTGCCTACTTGTGATCTCTCTCTCTCTCTCTCTGTCAAATAAATAAAATCTTTAAAAAAAAAAAAAAAGAAAGAAAAGAAAAGGAGCCCAGTGTAGGTAGGCCCAAGTGGTGGTGCAGCCACAGGAAGCACCAAGAGGCCAGGTTTTGTCAGTCCTGCCATCCAAAGAGTAGGGCTTCTGCCTCATGATCCCAAGTAACTGCTGGTGTTCTGCAGTCACATCCACACTCCAGCCAGCAGGAGAACAGGGGGGAGGACGGCATCTCTACACCCATGCTGATGGCCAGACTTAGTCACACAGCCACACCTGGCTACAGAACAGTTCCTGGGCTTCTTGCTCCTCAGGACTTCCCTGCTGTTTCCTAAGCCTGAGGAGTCATCTGAGGGCCCGCGTAAGTGTTGATCCCTGTAGCCAGACTCCTTCACTAGGTGAGCCAAGGAGGCCCTCCTCACTTTGCTGGAGGTGGGCACTACCGGCCAGTCCAGTGTGCGCCCCCTGCTGGACCGGCACGCCAGGACACGTGCGTGGAAGCCCTGCTGCTCAGTCCCTGCCCAAGCACAATTCAGCCTTCAGGGGCCAAGTGGTCTTGGGCCAGTCTTCTGTGTCTGCATAAGCCACGTCCTCCCCATCCTCTCCAACTCACAGGCCAATGCAGGGGCTCAATCAGACTTCACTCACCCCAGAGCTCATATTCTGGTGTTTCGCCAAGGACAATGTCAGCTGTTGGCTGTACCTGTACTAGGTAGAGGGTCAGGAACTGGCCTGCACTCACATAGCCCCTGATCACAGACCCGGGTATTTAGGGAAGCAGGATGAGTTGACCACAGATGTTCTGTGGACATGTTACCCTAGAAGGGATGGCCTTCCACAGGCATTTTGTACAGTGCATTTGGAGAGGGAGCTCCAGCCTGCCACCACCAGCTCAGCATCTGGTGATCTAGGTCTCCTGAAGTTACCAGGTGGGGGCTGCTCCCACAGTACTGGGTATGGTGCAGGAGGTCAGTCATGGCCAGAGCCCGGTGCTGGTTCCCTCTTGTACTGCCTAGAAATTGGTCCATCTCCTCCTGCCCATCCTCTCACTGCCCATGCCAGCACTGAAAGGGCCTCACCTCTCCCTCGCATTTGGCTCCCTCTCCCTTCGGCCAGCACTGCTCACCAGCCAGCTCTGTTAATGATGCACATGGGGATCCTGGGTCAGAGAGGAAGGGTGACCCAGCTGACAGCCAGCCAGGTGCTCCCCCTGGTGAGCTGCACCTGCAGCCCTCTTCCTGTTACAGCCCCACCTAGGGCAATTGAGGGGAATCAGAGCCAAAAATCAGACTTGCATTTTTGTAAGGTGGTAAAACCTCCATCTGGATTCTGTGCTGGGTCATTTTACTGCACGAGCTACATTCCCCAGAGCTGGCCTAGTGCACATGCAGCCCTTTCCAAGGCCCCCAAGAACAGTAGGACCGGGCTCCTGGGTGCTGTCAGGCATGGGTCCTGGGGCCGCTAGCACCTGGCCTAGAGTTGGCAGCAAGCTGTCCTGATGGGACTCCGCTCAGTAAGCTAACCACAGCAGGTCAGGCCATGGCTCCTGGCTCCGGCCACCCCTGAAGTTTGTCTTTTCCTTCCTGTAATGTAGACCCAGGCCTCGGTGACAGCCCTGGCTGCCCTGGCCTGCTGTGCCCACAGGCCCTGGGGTGAGACAGTAATCAGAGCAACACTTTGGGGAGGCAGGGCTCCTGGCACACCAGCCCCAGCCAGCCCATGAGTGAGGGCTGGAGTACTGTGGTCAGTTCCCACCCACCCAGCAAGTTATCCTGAGCCCTCCCTCTGAATTCCCAGATACTTCTCAGAGTAGATCCTAGCCTCATGGTGTGGCCTCTGTCCCCACGAAGGGGGATTTGTGGACCTGGGAGGCCAAAGTACACAACCGGGGTAGAAGGGGGCATGAGTACCCTACACAGAGCTTCCCTGACCAGTCTGGGACCACCCCCAAGATCACCCTTAGGAGGGAGAAAGGGGCTGGTCCTCCAAGGGCACTTCTTGTGACCCATGGCATCAATTTTCTTCCAGTGACTGTGTATCCAGGAGTAATACAGCGGTATGTCCTTTTTTTTTTTTAAAGACTTTATAATTCCGGCTGTAAATGACAGTGTCCTCACCCACAATTAGGGAGCTGCAGCTCTGTTGGCACTGGTTAGAAAAATCTGCCTTTATTTCAGGGTGTGAGTTAACAGACTGGTGGGTTGGACCCTCTTTCACAGAACCCCTGCCATGGGAGCCCACAGCCCAGGAAGTAGGTGAGCGGCAGTGAGCCTGCCACTCTGAGATGCCAGCCAGCTGGCATGTTGTCATAGAGGATGAACATCACAAACCTGGCCCTTTCATGTCGCTTCTGTGTACCCCAGCGCCCCATACCAAGCAGCAGAGATGTTTCTGTAATCCCCGTTCCTTTATTTCAGTTATTTCAACCGTGTGCACTCATTGTAGACAATGCAGAAATGTATAAAAATGTTAAAAGTAACCCATTTAGGCGAATGGGTGTTCCCCAGACTTTCAGCTTTGCTGTGAGTTTGAAAATGTTTATAATAAAATGCTAGAAAGAATCCGTAACCTCACCATTCTGAGGCAGCCCCTTAATTGTACACCTGCCTGCTGAGTAGCAGTCATGGAGTGCAGCTGGGGGGTTGGTGTGGGCTCTTCCACACATCTTCGCCTCCAAGAGGCTCTGCTTTGACACAGTCTGTAGTGGGCAGCTACGATCTCTTCCCTCCCTGGCTTCCATGTGTCCTGGGTAGCTAATGCGCAGCCAACATTCTGCAATGGCTTTGCCGCATCCCAGCCCTTCTTGTTAGGGCACAGAGCTAAAGCCCCACCGGCCTCTCACCCAGCCACAGGGACCTGTGCGTTCACCCAGCTCTGCCTGAGCCAGTTTCAAAGTCTGGTTTCTGGTCAGAGCCCTGGGCTGCCTGGGGAGGGTCGGGAGTGAGTGGGTTCAGGCATGGGGTTCAGATCAAACCCATACTCTCGGGGCAGAGAAAGGAAGATAAAGCCTCCTCTGGCCACTGGTGTCATCCTTGGGAGGGGCAAGGAGGCAGGGCTTTATTGCCAGCAAAACAGCAAAACTTTATTCCAGTGAAACAGGGCAGGTGTGGGCTCTGGCCTTCGACCATTCACCTCACCCCTGTGAGCCCAGCTGTCACATAACTGATAAAGTGAGCTATACAGAGATGGTTGTGGACTGACTGGCCTGATGCCCACGGGCAGGTGGCAGGAGGGGGAATGGCTTCTGAGGACAGTGAAAAGGTGCCATCACCCTGATCCAAAACCCCAGAGCAGAGCAGGACCTGAGCAGGAGCTGCCTCTCGGCTGTCACCCACTTGCCCCCCACCTCCTCCTCCAGGATGGTACTCAAAGCTCATTTGCTGGATCTTGCAGAATTTTCTGTGTGCTATGTTGTCAACAAAGCAGGGCTTCCAGACCAGGGGTAGAGCTGTCCTATAAAAACTCAGACTTAAAACTTTAGAGTCGGCCACTGCCTGACAGCAGTGTCTGGACCCAGGAACGAGAAACTCTCCTTGCCCACTAGGATCTTACATGATTGTGAGATGCACTAAACTGTGCACACGAAAATGGCAGAGTAGCTAAGTGCACAGAAAGCACTAACCCTAAGTCATCAAACACAAAAATGCATGGTACAGGCAGTAAATCCTGTGGGCTGTCAGGAGTGATTGCAGCCCATGCGGACTAGAATTACTTCACAGCATAAAATTTCTTTGAAGTCCTGCGTTTTATCTTTTGAAATCCATGTGCATGCTGCACTCCATGCCGTTACCCATTTGAGCTGGTTTTCCTGACAGATGAACGAGTCCCTTCTTGGTCTGGCCCTGCCTGCACCTTGAGCCTCCACTGTCCCCCTCCTCAAGTCACTCACCATCTCCAGGAAGCCCCCTGACCCTGCCCCGTTTGGGAGTAGTGCCCCTCCAAGTGCCCTCCACCCTCCCATTTGTCACCTCCCACTGTCCTTGTGGGTCCCACCCCACCCAGCCCAGAGCACTTGGACAGCGAATAACAGAGCCATACCCCGCTTCTAAGCCTGGAATTTGTCCTCTGTGAAAGAGGAGATGGGCCTGCCCCCTGGGCTGTGCCTGGCAGACTGTGAACCTCAGTAACCGTGGCAGCCGTTGCTGGTGTGAGGGACCTGGGGGCATTGCCAGTTTGTGTCCTTTGCTGTGCAGGGCACTGACTGGATGAGTGGCGGTGAGCACCCCCTGTGCTTCAGGCCTCAGAGGAGAAGATGTGGGCAGGGCTTCCTTGTCACCCCTCTAGTTCCAGTATGCGCTCTGTTTGGGGGTGATAGTGCTGTCAGCCCTGCTCCCTCGCCATAGGCAGGAGGGTCTGGGCAACTTCCCGGGCCTGTCCCAGGGCAGAGCAGGCAGTTGTGCTCTACAGAGACCTGTCCTGGAGGTCAGGGTACCATGGCCACCCACTTAGGCCAGCACATGGTTTAGGGCTGTGCCAGAAACTTGCCACCCCAAAAGAGCATAACTTGCCAGCCAAGTCACCAAACAAGGTCCCTGCATTGGGATTGACAGCACTGAAGGGGAGCCCCAAGAGTGGAGCTGACCCTGTTTGTACCCTAAGGCCCTCCTGGTCAGGAAGCCAGCCACCAACTGGATGCTCCAGCTTGGGAGAAGTTGTGGTTCCTTCCTAGAGAGGCCACAGAGCAGCCAGCCCACTGATGCATGGTTAGCTCACAAGCCAGAGGCAGCCCCTACTGGCCTGGAAAACTGGCCGCCCTCACCATCCCCAAAGTTGATGCCCACAGGGTACTCCAGGACCTCCCCCTATCCCCTACTCTCTGTGGCAGTGTTAACAGGTGGGCAGGGTGGGGGGGTGGGAATGCAGGCAGAGGGAGCATGGGAGCAAAGATAGAGGGGACTGGTACACTTTGGGGAACTGAGGCTCCTTCTTTGGCAGAAATGCTATTTCACCTGCAAAGCCAGCAAGGGAGAATCTTGGGTTTGTTTTGTTGAACTTTTTTAAACTGCTATCTTAGCACAGTGTTTTATAAACATACAAAGGAATTTGCATAGCGTTTGCAAGAAACAAAACATAAACCAAGCCCCCACACCCCAGTTGCCTGCCTTAAGAAGGACATAATCAGGGACGCCTGGGTGGCTCAGTTGGTTGGACAACTGCCTTCAGCTCAGGTCATGATCCTGGAGTCCCGGGATCGAGTCCCGCATCGGGCTCCCGGCTCCGCGGGGAGTCCGCTTCTCTCTCTGACCTTCTCCTCGCTCATGCTCTCTCTCACTGTCTCCCTCTCAAATAAATAAAATCTTTAAAAAAAAAAAAAAGAAGGACATAATCACTGCCCTGGAAGCTGCCACAAACTTAGCACCCCCCACCCCAGTACCCCTCCCAGCCCAGCACACACTGAGGCCGACTTCTGCCTTGAATTTTTGTGTGTATCACCTTATCACCTTTTTAAAAAATAATGTCAACCTCTATATGTGCATCATTAAATAGTACTTTCTTTGGCTGTGTTTATATTTGGAAACTATAAACAGTATCATACTCTTAAATTTTTTTAATTTGCCTTTTCTTTGCAACATCTTATTCGTCAGATTGACCAGAGTTGTTGTAAACAGTTCGCCCATTTGTATTGCTGGGCAGTATTCCACTGGAATATACCGCTGGTTCTGTACCCGGGCCACTGTGGCAGAGGTTAGGGGCTGTCGCCAATAGTGCAGCTAGGGACAGTCTTTCCCAGACCTTCCAGCATGCTGCGACAGGGTTTCCCTGAGTCATGTTCCTGTGAGAGGCATATTGGGTCACACATTGGTGTGCCTTCAGCTTCCAGTGAAAACACTCCATAACAGCTGTCCCCAATTCACATTGCATGAGCCAGTGTGGAAGGTAGCATTGCCCTGCTTCTGTTTTGCCTGTCTGGTGGGTATCACATTGGGGCTCAGTGTGCCCTTTTCTCAATGACTAATGAAGGGAAGCATTTTTCCATACACTTTTTGGCCAGTTTCCTCATTGCTACCTTTTTAATATTTTAGTTAAAATAGTCTACATACAGGCTTCAGGACAAATAGTTCCAAGAGGTTTATAGTAAAAACCAACAGATCTGCTTTTCCTTTCCATCCTCCCCAGATTATCACTTGATGCTCTATTTAGTATTCTTCACATACTTACTTCTGTATTTCTAAATAATTTATGGTGCTATTTCTTGATTTACTGATTTAAACATTATCTGTTTGCTTTATGTTTTGGTAGATGAAGATTAAATGTTCCTAAGCTTTTGCTCATCCTTCTCCATAGCCCACCCATACTCCAAGTAGAGTGAAAAGCTCGAGTTTTTATTAAATCAATAGTCACTGTTGACATTATGATGTCTCTAAAAGCATTACTTCCTTTGCTTAATTGAATGCTTTATTTTCTTTTTTATATTACTTCTTGTTTTTTCCTAGAATTAACGTTAGCCCAATTTCTTTTACTTGCTTTGTGTTTCATCTTCATAATTTTTTCCAAGTGAATTTTTTCCCACAAATGTTCCATTACAGCAGGTAATCTGTCCATGCCCCTTTTTCCTGGAACCCCTGCTCCTCTCCTGGGAGACCCAGTGGGGTGTACAATTTGACCTTCTCAATCTCTCTCCTGGGTTGGAGTGCCTGTCTCCCATGCTAAATTTTTTGTTGTTACTGTTTACTATATAAGATACCTAGTCCAATATCTTTCTAAAATAAGATTATAGAAAATTAATATCTCCAGTCTCCTCTCATATTTGCTTGATGGTTTGGTGGTGTCTGACATGTCACTGGTCATTTTCCCTCAGCATTTTGAAGCCATTATTTGTATTATTTGAAGCCACTGATTTGTCGCATATGGTATTGCCACAAAGTGGGTCCCTTTCTGACAACCAGTCCTCTTCATGTATTCTGTTTTTCTGTCCAGGTGCTGTATGGGTCATCTTTCTTTTAATCCTGGGTCTGGTCCCCACATTCACTTGCTGGGCACTTAGGGAGCCATTTCAGTCTAAGTGAATTATATACTCCAATTCTCATTATTTCCTCATCTCCTCCCCTCTGCCTCCATACTTCCCTTTTTCTGGAAACCTTGTCATTTGGCACTTGGACCACCTGAATGGACAGATCCTGCTGGAGAGTGATAGGCAGAAAGCCCCTGTTTGAGAGGGACCCCAGATGTCAGTGCAGGAAGAACTTTGCTCTGGGCAGGGTCTCGATTAGCCTGGTGGCAGCTGTCTGGACACGAGAAGGCAGATTCTGGAGATACCAGTGAGGGTGCACACTGTTGTTTGGCCCCTGACAAACACTCATATGCCTGAGTCATGAGCCCCTTGGCACCTTCACAGAATGTACATCAGGTCACATCTTGGGCAGGAAGCTGCCTGATCTGGGGTGTGGTCAGTCATCTGTTGGGGGCGGGGTCTTCTGCCGCACACTGCACTCTGTCTCTCTTCATTTCTGGACAGGGCCCCCATTCCCTCTTTCACCCAACAATAAACCAGAACATGAACAGCCAGTGTGTCCCATCAGAGAGCAGAGTGAGGGAGATGGGAGCAGGACTCCTGGGCAGAGGACGGCCAGGGTACAGGCCTGTAGCCAGAGTGCCTGCTGTGTCATGGCAGCAGCGAGAGTGAGGACCAGGGTGGACAAGGTGGAGGTGGGTAAGGAGGCTCGCTGAGGAGGCCAGCAGACTCTGGGTATGCGCCCCTGCAGGGGCTCCCACACTGTCCAGATAAGAGCTGGGGAGTGGTCGGGGCTGCTGGCCCCTTGAGCAGATACAGAATCTGCCTGAGCTGTTTTTCTCCACCACAGGCCATGTCTGGGGGGATAGAATGGAGGAAGGGGACACACTGCTCAGAGCATGGCAATGTCATGATGTCACAATCGTGTGGCACAGAGAAGGTGTCACATACTCCATCCTGATGCCCTTCTGAGTTATCCTAGCAGAGGTGAGCCTCTGTTCCTGCCCACCTGGGCCAGCACCCAGGGGTGCAGCAAGGAGAGAAGCGACTCCACTTCACACAGGCATGTGGTCCCCAGGGTGCCATGGGGTCAGCGTGAGCCTGAGGCTCAGGGGAAGTCAGCTTCTCCAGCTTCCCCAGACAGCGCAAACAGGAAGCCCCAAAGACTGGAAGACTCATGTGCATCTTCTGGAACCTCCAGATACACCAGCACCTACTGTACCCTTGGAGACCCCTCAGTGACCCCACCCATGGGGCCCTAAGCCCTCCACCACCCCGGCATCTCTGCTGGAATCAGCCCAGCTATCTCACCAGCCACAGGGCAGCTTGTACCACAGGCTTTGAAGAAGCAGCCTGAACTCGTCCTGCCTCATGACTTACTGTGTGACCCTGGGCAGGTCACACACCCTCTCGGGCTAGGAGCAGAGGAACTTGAAAAGCAGGTAGGCCTGCCTCCGTGGCCAGGATTCCCATCAGCTGTGGCTGTCCAGATGGTAGCTGTAGGTCACTGCATCGCCTTAGCTGTCTGGCCAAAGTCAGTACAACAGGAGAGACTCACAGGCAAGGGCTTCAGAGACGACCACACCTGGTTTCCCCAGGACCTGGAGGCACCAGCGGTGAGAGGACTGATGGCCCTGTTCCCATCACAGGGACCAGTGAGGGTGTAGGAGAAGCTAAGGCTCCACCAAGCCTGTCTCCATGGTAGGATGGAGGCCAGTGCTGACACAGGACCTCAGCCTGAAGACTGGGGGGCACACACTGGGAGGGGTGCCTGTGCTCTGTGCGCACAATGTGTTCTTGCCCTCGGAGGTCACCTTGGGGCCATGTTGAACTCCATCTGGCCTTGGGTGGCACCAAGTAGACAAGCCTCTCTGCAATGGACACCTCAAACTCTTGTCTGTATTCAGGAGGAACTACCAGGCTAGCCCATTTCCATGTGAGTGGTCAGGGCCCCACAGGAGTGGAGGAAGTCCAGGTAACCCTCAGCCTCCACGTGAGGCCTAAGGGCACATGCAGGACCCAACAGGGCAGGCCACGGACACCTGCATTTGGGGCTGCCTCTGTTCATAGGCATGTTTCCAGGTGCGTACCTGTGTGTCTAGGCCTCTTCAGAAGCACTTGACATGGTCAGGATTTATCAGTGTCTTCTACTGCATTTCTAGAAAGTTGACCCTTTAATGAACTGACCTTTCTTGTCCTGGCCACATTTGGGGGCTTTCTCACTGAGCCAGGGTCTGCAGAGGAGAGCCATGCGGGGGGAGGCCACCCACCTCCCCACCCCCGTGCTGAACCCCCTGGGGACCTAAACTCTCAGGCTTGGTGTCCTCCACAAGGGGCTGAGGTGCTGTGTGAGGTGACCTCCCTGAGGCGCCTTCTGTCCTGGCTCCTCAGACTGTTGCAGTCTTGACCCTGGGGAGTCATGTTGGCCCTGCTTAGCACACACACAGGAGCTGGCTTCCTTCCTGCCCACTCCTTCCCCTGAGGGAGGCTCTGGTCAAGGGAGCTGAGAGGTCAGTGTAAAGTTACCGCTGTGACAGAAGCCTGAAGGGGTGTCGTGTCTGCAGCATGAGGATCCCCTGGGAGGTGGCCCTGCCTGAGTTCTGAAGGGTGAGCCAGAGTCAGCTGATGAAGCAGAGAGGGAAGAGAACACAGCTTGTGCCAGGGCCCTGGAGTCTCTCCCCAGGAGCCAGCAAGAGGGTCAAAAGGAGGTCTGCCAGTCACTGAGGGCCTGGGAGGGTGCAGGTGGCCCGTTGCACATCTTCCAAGGGCAGCAAGAGGCAATGAGTGCGTTCCACAGGAGCTGGGGTCAGGTGTGGGACACAGGGCTCCCCGTACTGCAGGAGCTGGAACGTGAGCTGCCTGCAGAGGCCCGAAGCGAGTGGAACAGTCAGGTACGTGAGGGGGCTGGGGCACAGTATGTGGGGAAGGCACTTCAGAGTGAACCAGGGCCTGAGGCAGAGACCACAGAGTGGAACCCAGGCATCAGGGAGGAATTGGCAGTCAGGATCTCTACTCCCTACTGAGAAAGTGGCCCCGACCCCACTGTCCAGGTGCTCTCCACTGCCTTGCCCCCTTGCCCCACTGCCGGGGTGACACAGCCCCAGCCCCTGGAAGCCACAGGGAATGTCAGGTGGCCACCTGCTGCCCTGTCTCCTCAGCAGTCTGCATGGAAGGACCAGTCTTGCCCCCTGCCACCCCTCACCCCCGCCCCAAGCCTTTGACTGGTTTCCCCTCTGCCCAGGCTCTGCTTGGGGGATCCCAAGGCCCCTAAGGAAAGTGCTCCAGCGCTGCCTTCCTGCAGTTTCCTAGATGTTCCTCTCAGCCTGGGGTGGCCTGTAGTGGTACCCTACCACCGTTTGCCAGTCGCCATGCCTGTCCCCCAGGGTCCCCGGGGAGATGTGCAATCAGATCAGCACATTGCCAGCAGCCCTCAAGGAGCTTTGCATCCCTGGGGCTCTCCCAGGGGCGTGAAGGGTAGTAGATTAGTTGGGTGCTCTTGTTGGGCCTCAGTGAGGAGGGGGTGCTGTGGATGTGCTTTCACACTGCTGACCAGGGGTGGAGGGGGGCAGTTTCTTCCTGGAGCTTCCCCAGCCCTGGAGGAGAGGCTTCCAAAAATAACCTCTCTGGCATTGACCCACACCCACCAGGCCTGTCACAGGAACATCTGGCAGGTGCCCCACTGCCCACTGTGTCCTGGTGCCATCAGGCCAGTCATCCTGCTGGGCAGGGACATGAGTCATCTGGGTGCCTGTCATATAGAGAGTAATTTCTGCCATGGTACGGATGCCCCTTGCATACAGCAGGGAGAGTGGCATCTGGAGGGATCCCTGACTTCCTGGAGTGGAAGCAGTTACTGGAAGACAAGATAGTAATTGATGGGTCACCCGGTGGGGGAGCGGGGGTGGTCCCGGATTGGGTGGTCTACTGGCACCCCTCCCCCGCTGGAGCAGGAGGTGGCATGGGCCTCCTGGAGGCCCCAAACAGGCCTGCACGTGCAGCCTGGGACTGTGAGTGACTTCTGCTGAGTGGCCCCTTGAGCAGCACCTAGCTGGCCACTGTGAGAGCTCTTTAAACCACTGGTTCCAGATGGCATTGGCTCTGGGGCCCCGTACTCTGCAACCCCACAGGGCAAAGACAGGGTGTCCTTCCTGAGGAGTGAGCAGACAGGAGGGCACCCTTGGGGTTCAGGAGAAGACCCTGGGCCAGGGTTCAGGAGGCACTGAGGCCTGAGGAACAACACCATGACCGTCATGGCTGGCCAGCACAAGCGTGGCCATGTGCCCTTTGGAGGTTCAGTCACATCTCAGATCCTGGGTTTCTCATTCAGAAGTGGCTGTTAGGAGGACATAATGGTTGGTATGAGAGGTGCCTAGGATCCCCCCAGGATACACCCAAAGCAGTCCGCTTTGGGGATTCCAGCCTCCTCTGTCCTTCATCCCAATGGTCCCCAGGTACTCCACACAGTCCCCCTCTGTGTCCTTACCTTACCGCCTGTCCCCTTCTCATTCCAGGAAGTTCTACTACATCACCCTGCTGAGAGACCCCGTGTCCCGCTACCTGAGCGAGTGGCGGCACGTGCAGCGGGGGGCCACATGGAAGACGTCGCTGCACATGTGTGATGGGCGCACACCCACGCCTGAGGAGCTGCCACCCTGCTACGAGGGCACAGACTGGTCGGGCTGCACGCTGCAGGAGTTCATGGACTGCCCGTACAACCTGGCCAATAACCGCCAGGTGCGCATGCTGGCCGACTTGAGCCTGGTGGGCTGCTACAACCTGTCCTTCATCCCTGAGGGTAAGCGGGCCCAGCTGCTGCTGGAGAGCGCCAAGAAGAACCTGCGGGGCATGGCCTTCTTCGGCCTGACAGAGTTCCAGCGCAAGACGCAGTACCTGTTCGAGCGGACGTTCAACCTCAAGTTCATCCGGCCCTTCATGCAATACAACAGCACGCGGGCAGGTGGCGTGGAGGTGGATGAGGACACCATCCGGCGCATCGAGGAGCTGAACGATCTGGACATGCAGCTCTACGACTACGCCAAGGACCTCTTCCAGCAGCGCTATCAGTACAAGCGGCAGCTGGAGCGCAGGGAGCAGCGCCTCAAGAGCCGAGAGGAGCGTCTGCTGCACCGCGCCAAGGAGGCGCTGCCGCGGGAGGACGCCGAGGAGCCCGGCCGCGTGCCCACTGAGGACTACATGAGCCACATCATCGAGAAGTGGTAGTGGTGGCCAGCCGTGGGGGGTGGCCCCTTGGGGGCGGGGGGCGGGATGGGAAGCCCAAACCAGAGAACCCACGCAGAACTCTGCTGGGAAGAGGGTCCCAGGTGCGCTCACCAGAAGGCAGATGCGTGCTGAGCAAGGATGACGAGTGGGACAGGACGCGGGCGGGGCTAGTTTTCACTGCTCCTCCCAGACCACCGTGTGAGGAGTCAACCAGTGCAACCCTCCAGAAGGGGGCTGTGCTTGAGGGGCGCCCCAGGCAAGGGCTGCCCGCAGGTGGCGTCCGTGTTTTCCCGGCCTCCACTCACTCACAGTGGCCGAAGTTCTGAAGACAAGAAAAAGCAGAGTAGAGACAACACTCACCCTGCCAGGAGCATGTCCTACACCCACTGTGCACCCCTGCTTGCTCTCTCCCCACTGCAGGCCAGCAGCGGCCTGACACCAGCTCCAGATACCCTCCCAAACTCGGGCCACCCAGGCAGTCCCTTGGTCCCTGGGGCCCCTGGGCCAGAGTGAAGCCCGTCCCTGGGCACATAGGCAGCCCCTTGAGGTGTCCTCAGGAATGGAGCTCCTAGCTCACCCATCTTCAGTGGTCAGAGCCCACCTCGCCTAAAGCCGAGAAGACTATAGTCCTTCCCTCCTTGGGAAGCCCACTCTCTCTCTGGCCCAAGGTCAAAACACACAGTCTAGCTTTATGCTTTGGGTCAGGAGATCAAAGCACACCTCTGGAGCCCTTCCCCCCCATTTCCCACAGTCCTCAGGCTGAGGAGGGCTGCAGGGAGATGGGCCCACATGCACTGCCCCCCATTCTGAGGGCAGAGTGCATCCCAGGAGTAGGAAGTCTGTGTCCAAGGATGCTGCCACCTGTGTCCAAGCACCCCCCCCCCCTTGCCTTTGGGGATGGCCACCTAGCCAGACCAGCCAGACAGGAGGAGAATTTCCCCTGCCCCATATACCTTTCCGACCCTCTGAGATACGGTAGACTGTCCCTGGGCCCCGGGATCATACCCACTGTTCCCACAACCCCATGTGCAAAAGTACAATCGAGCCTCCACTGGCTAGAACACAGCAGACTGTACCTGCTGCTCATGAACCATATCTTGGGGTTGTGGTGGTTCTGTATGGCCAGGAGAGGGGCCTCAGACTTTCAGATTCTCAACTAGAGTTGGAAGAAATGCTCTCGGTGGCTTCCTAGTACCCAGATACACAGCCCTTCCCACCCCAGGCTCTCCCTACATTGCCCTTTGCCCACCCCCTGCCCACCAGCAGGTCAGGCCCTGTTCCTGGCAGCCCTACAGTTTGGAGAAGCCATGTTCCATATCCGTTGTAGACCCTTCCTCTGTGCCCTACCCCTCTTGTGCTCCAGGAAGTCAGGCCACTGTCTCCTGTGGGGGTGTTTTTCCCACATGAGGCCCAAAACCTAGATTCTGGGGAGCAGAGTGTGAGTCCCACACCCAAGGTGGTTGAGTGCCCTGTCTCTCCAGGAGAGGACCCACACGTGCCTGCAGGCACAAGGGTGGTGAGGGCCAGGGCTGGCATGTTGGAGGGCGGCAGCCTCACGGGCAGATTCTACCAGGGACCTTCCTCCCTGCCCCATTTTGTCTTCAGCCATCACAGCTGTCCCACCAGAGAGGTGTGGAAGCAAGGAACCTTCTGTAGCACAAGAAATGCTAATGTGTTGTCAAATGAGGTAGCCACCAGGAGGAAGCAGCCTCTGATCTTTGCCTGCCTGCAGTGGGATGGTGACCATACCTCCTGCTTCCTACAACGACCACTTCATCTTGTAGTCCCAGGGCAGTGGTCCGCAGCCTGGAATAGGCACCATGCTCACCCAGCCTGGGACCACTGCCAGAGTGGGTGCATCATGCTGAGCGGACGAGCATCCAGGAGATACAGTGGTTCTCTTGGGGTAGTGAAGGTCAGCATGGGGGATCCATTCTGATACTCATCCTTTGGGCATGCTCCAGGGAGGAGTGTGGGACACGTTCATGAGAACTCGGGGGTCTCGCACAAGCACATCAGGTGCTGGGGGCTTGCTGTGGCCTCCGTCGGGAGGTGGTCATTTTCAGGGCATACATGGAAAGCTCGGCCGTGTTCTGCCCCAGTCCCTGGTTACCTGGCCCTCCTCGAGGTGGGTTTCCTGTGTGTGTAGGCTTGGGTGTAGGATCTGTTCTGTACATACTGGAATGTTTTAACTTATGATCCGTTGTCCCAATTCACACGGAAACACGGGTCTCTCCTTGGTTTCTTTGCTGCATCTGGAAACCGGTCCCATCCGGGGCCAGCACTCAGGCCGAGGTGCCCAGAGACAGCAGCAGCTGCCAGTGCCCCTAGGCCCCTCGGGCCTCCAGTCCAGCACCTCCGCTCAGGCCACCTGCGTGGAGGTGAAGGTTCCTCGTGCCTGCAGCATCTCATCCGATGCTGTCACCTGCTGGGGCTACACAGAAGGGGCGCCCCACCCAGGGGCTCTGCCTAGGGCCACAAGGACAGAGGCAACACGCAGTGAGCAAACAGCCCACTCCCCACACAGACCTGCAACATACCCTCCCGGAGGAGGAACTAGGGACGGCAGAACTGTCCAAGCAATGAGTCTGTGACCTTGTTGGGAACTGGAAGTGTTTAACTTGAACCCAGGAGCGTTTAAAGCTTTATTTATTTATAGCTTCTTATTAAAAAAAAAAAAATGTTGAGAAGAAATCTTTTGGTTATTCATACAAGACAAGTTGGTGATGGAAAGCAAGTCATAATCATCTAATTGTTTTTGTCTAGGTCAAGAATGAATGTTAGCAGATGAAATAAACCCTTGACAAGGAGTGTGGGTGTGCTGTGGTCTGTGGTGATGGCCATCCGCCCAGCGCCGTGTGGCCAGACCTTCTGGGTTTGATTTTCAGAGGGAGCATCTGAGCAGAGGGATGGAGGCAGTGGCAGGGGCCTCCCTCAGGAGCAGGCAGCCCCCGAAGGAGGCATTCACGCATTTTCCCACTTACACAACGCTTTGTGAAAGGCAGATGTCCTCACCCCAAAGCGCAATTTGGTAGTAGTCCACGGCTGCACCTGAAAAGAGGACACCAGCTCAAAGTCAGGCTGAGGAACCAGACACCATGTGCTTCTCAGTGACCTCTTTGTCAACTTTTAATTCGGAAAGATCACAAATGACAAAGCGAAAGAACACCAACCCTGAGCCTAGATTTGCCTCAGTTAACATTCTGTCATTTTTCACTGTCCTGTACTCACACTTGCTCTGTGTACACATGTGCACACATGAGTCCACACAGACACACGTGTCCACACTCTCACATATACTCAGACGCACAGTTTTCTGAAATATTTGAAAATAAGTTGCAATCCTCAGAATACTTCTAACCATAGCAGACTATAGCTCCTAAGAAATGACATTCTGCTATAAAATTCAACCCATTATCATCTCCCCAAATTTAACATAAATTCACTGAAATCAGCTAATGTAATTTCTACAGTTCCCAATTGTCCCAACAATATCCTCAGGCTGGACTGCTGAGCCAAGGGCTGTGCCGCCCCGCTGTTCCCATCTCCTTTCCCCCAGCCCAGTCCCACCCCACACCACCCACTTCTTCCTTTTTTAGCGCCGACATTTTAACATAGACCAGTTGTCTCTTAATAAACATCTGCATAAGTCGGGTTGTTTTCTCATGATCAGATACTGTCAAACATTGGGGCACAAATGCCACATGGGGGAGATTGTTCTGGCCACTAACTGATGGATTTTAGTTCTCTGATGAGACAGGGAGGGCAAGCCCATGCTTAACTTCTGGGACTTGATGCGACTACAGGGCTGATAAAAGCAGCTCCGCTGCCTTTTCTTCAGGGAACTAGATCTGTTCTGCTCAGAGCAGGGAGCTAGCTGTCACTGGATGGTGCTAGGTCCAGGGGCTGGAGTGCACCAACTTTGCATTTCCACGAGGGTCTTGGAAGATCCAGCAGGCTGAGTCAGTTCCCAGTGACTTCACCTACAAGGCTCCAGGAAAGCCATGTTGGAGGTTGTCGTTCAAGGCCTTCCCCCTGCCTCCCAGATTCTGTATCTGGACATTCTTCCTCCATCCTGTCCAAGTAGAGGGAGGGACAAGGGAGAAGGGCAGGGTAGCTGAGGCTTCCTTGGCCCCAGAGAGGAGCCCCTGAGCAGCTGAGGCGTGGAACGGAAACCCAGGAGAAGAGGATCACCGCTGATTCCCACAGCAGTCCCAGGACACAAAGGTGGCCGCTGCCTCGTTGCTAGAAGTGTCCCATGTAGGGGAGAGGGTGAGGGACAGACACAGCTGAGCCTTAAAACCCCAACCTTCAGATCCAAACAGCGTTCTTGACCATCTGAATCTGTGGGGGAGCATCTCTTTAGTAACAGAGTCCTACAAGGGAGGCCTTCCATGTGGAACCCCAGTGTGGAAAGACTTGTGCTGCATGCCATACCCCCGTGCCCCCCACACCCCGTGGCCCCCACACCCTTGCCCCCAGCTTTGGCCTTTTCTGAACACTTCATCTGGAGCCTGCGGCTTGATTTGCCCATCAGGGAACACAGGATGGAAGTGACCTCCATTTCCTAGCGGTGCCACTGCGCTCCAGGACCAGGGTCCTGATGAGAGACAAAGACAGAGTCAGTCCCAAAAATACCTTCCCATGAATACAAGTTTTCATCTTCCTACTTCTGTTTACGTGAGAGGCCCCTTGGGGTGCCTGGGTGGCTCAATCGGTTAAGCATCCGACTTCTGATTTCGGCTCAGGTCATGATCTCAGGGTCGTGGGATCAAGGCCCTAGTGGGGCTCGCTTGGAGCCTGCTTAAGATCCTTTCTGTCCTCCTCTCCTTCTGCCCCTCTCCCTTCACCCCCCTAGCACTGCTTCCTCTCTCACTCTCTGAAAAAAAGAAAGAAAGAAAGAAAGAATACATAAAAATAAAGTTGGGAGACCCCTTTTAAGCCTTCCTGACCCTGAAGCTGGAGAGGCTCCTAGGTCCTGCCCAACCCCTTACCCCCTCCCTGTACACAGCAGTAGCCTCCCCTGTGTGACGCAGCAAGTAGACAGCATCCACCCACTGTCTACCCTGCCCCTCCCTCACTGAGGGCTCCTCTGATCTCTGGATTTGGACCAGCACCCCTCCTCCTCATGGCCAGTGGCCACCCAGCCCCATCCAGCCCACATCTGCTTTCCCTGCTGTCCCCTCTTCACTCCCAACACTCCTACAGGGACCAACAACTGCCACTTCCTGGGGCAGGCCTACTACTAACTTGCTTTCCCTGGATCCTCACTCCAAAAACCTTCTACCAGGCACTTGTCCTCACACGGTGCTCTGTGTGGCTCCAATTCTCTTCCTGGAGAAAAGTAGTCCCTACTCACCCCACCTGGGCATGGTCCCCTTTACAATGGCACAGGAAGGAGTCCGTCCTCCACCCCCCATGCTCCTCCCAGAATACACAGGCTCCCTGGGGGCCAAAGGCCAACACAACACCAAGGGAATGGCAGCCCACAGTCCCCTCCTGGGAGTACACACCTGGTCTCAGGGACCTCCAAGCCTAGGAGGCCTCCAGAGGAAGCCATGTGCATCGATGTCATGGGGACCCTTTGCCCTACATCCCCTTCTGGCTGACCAGCCCACCCCCCACCACAAGCTCTTACCCTAGTGCACTGGGGTGGGCACCCAGCCCTCTTGACAAGACCTAGCTAGAAGTGTTTCACTGCCATGGCCCAGGAGACCCCCTGCTACAAGGAGCTGGTCTTGGCTCTTCTCCCTGCTGTGGCAGCAGAGAAACCTACAGCCTGTTGTCAGATCAGGGTTTGGATTCCAGCTGGACCATTGACCTGCCGTCAGCCCCTCTCCGTGAAATGGGAAGGTTGCTTCCAGAGGAAGAGCCAGACTCAGGCAGGGCACATCTCAGACTGGGCCCTCATCTCCAGCTCCAGCTCTGACCCAGAACAAGCCACTGGGGAGGGTGCAGACTCCTAACTCTTCCCACCACCAGCTTGATCACACTCTCCATGCCACCCTCCATAGATCAAAGCCACAAGGCCCCAGCCTATAGGCACACCTAAGACCTGTTTTCTCCTTTCCCTTTTTTTTCCCCTCAAAGGACTGTGACAATTTTCCAGGTCCCTGCCTACCCACCCCATCCATCCCCACCTGGTCAGCTCCATCTTGTTTACCACTCCTAGAAGTTGGGTGGGTCCCCCAGACTGCCATCTCTCCCTGCCTTTCCAGGTTTCACACCTGCTGGACCTCTCCCTTCCCTCCATTTCCAGCACAGCCCACCCAGTCCTGGGGACTCCTCGGCTGTGGCTCTAGGCTCCAGGCAGGACCCAGTCTCCTAGGCAGGCCCAGGAGAGGAATTTACATGGCACTGCCCAGACGTGCCCCAAAACATGCTCTTTGTAAAGAAACTGTTCACATCCTGACTTCTTCAAGTCTCCATTCCCTCTAATATGGGTTTAATTTTTTTTTTTAATTTGTTCAAGTTGATGGTCTCTACTGGTTAGAAACGGTGTGTTAAGGTTCCCCCTGTCCTCTTCTACTTTCCCTCCTCTCTGGGTGACATCGGGGCCCAGGGGACACTCCTATGCCCCAGGGATGGGGACAGGGTACTCACACAGGTCCTCCCTCCTCCACTGACTCCCCAGCCACCTTGTCAAAAGGGCCATCAGCCTCTGTCCTCACCAGCATCACTGCAGGGTGTCCAGGACAGTGAGGACTCAGGGTCTAAGCTCATGTCGTGGGGGAGGCACAAAGATCCCCCCTGAGAGCCAGTCTGTCCCCTCTGATAATCTGCTGATGAGCCTCCACCTCAGCTCTCCTGGGGCTGCCGCCCCTCTCTCCACCCCCTCCCCATGCTGCAGGGATCCCCACCCTCACAGACAGACACAGGTTTTTAACCTCCCACCAGCCACAGGAGGCCTGCTTTCCATCCACGTTTGCCACACTGCCATTTCTATTCTGCTGCAAGCAGCCCCGTCCTATAACTGCACAGTGCTAAGGTCCCAAACATTCTGGGGATGGTCCCTCTTTCTGCCCCACTCTTGGCCCATCCATGTTGTTTCCAGTGCCTGGCCCTGGCCAAGGCCATGACACAGAGCCCAGAGCCCCATGGTGCCTTCCCCTTCCTCTCCTCCAGAGTCGTCCCCACCCCCAGGGCCCCCAGCAGCTTCCCACCCTCCCTTCTGATGGGCTTGTCCTCACCAGCCCCATCCTCCTGCCCTGCTCTGTAGCTCCTCAGAACCCTGGAGACTTCTCTGTGAAAGGAAGCCTAGGGAAAGAAGCCACTTTTCTTTCTCAAACATAAAGCCAAGCATTCAAGATGCATCCTCTCCAAGACTCGAGGGAGACAGCCTGGAGCCCTGCGGCTGGGGCTTGGCTGTGCTGTTTTGTTCTCCATGGTGCCCGCCCTTCCCCAGGAGCCACGAGGCCCGGATTTAGGGTCCCGGAAGCTCCGGACAGCATTGTTTGTGAGGAGCCCAACATTCTAGCTTAGCAGTTCCACACTGCCATCTCCAGGGAGTGGCAAGCCGAGTGACAAGGCTGCACACACAAGGGCTGCTCTGAGTGACTCTGGCAAAAAGGGCTTCCGGGGGAACAACGCTTCCAGAGTAACAGAGACCTGCCTGCCTCACATTGTTCTTGCCGAGCACATTGAGAGGTGTCACTAGGGAAGTGACCCGGAGTCCCTGCCTGTTTGCAGCTGGCACTTCATGAAGGAAGTGATTTGTCCACTTCAAAGGATTTTAAACTCGGGGCATCACAGGGGAGCCTGCCAGCTGTCCCTTGATACCTGTCCTCCCCTCTTTCCATAGCAATAGAACCTTCATGGATCAATGGGACCACAGCCAGCCAGGGGCTATGCTCCCCAACCCCTCCCAATGAGATGTGGCTACACCACTAAACTCTGGCCAACAGTGTACAAGAGATGACACTTGTAGCTTCAGGACACAGTCCTGAAAGAGGAACAGTGGACCTTTCTTCCTTCCTGACTCATACCTAATTGCTAGAATAAGGGTGTGATGGCTGGAGGTGAAGCAGTCATTTTGGACCATGAGGTAGAAGCCTCATGCTGAGGACGATTGAGCAACAGGATAGGTCCCTGATGATTGTGGAACCACCCTCCCAGCTTTGCCTACTTCAAGACATGTAAGAGAGAAATAAACATGTACCTTGCTTAAGGTGCTGCTTAGAGCTTCTGTCATTCTTAATAAACCTAATCCTAACAACAATGGGCTGCCTGGGATGGCCACTAAAGTTGGTATTTCTGCAAAGGCAACACAGCTGAAGGCTGCAGCCCAAGTGACAACACCTCCATTCCAGCAACTGCTGGGGATGTACTGCTTTAAGACTGTCCACCTGCAACTCTTGGCTTATACACATGCTGGGGGGATGGGGGAGGGCTCTTTCCTGGGTATCCTTTTGTACATTCTGAATTTTGAAAACATGAATAAACTACCTGATCAAAACACAGATGGACGAAGATTAAAACTAAAGCAAAATGGAAGATAAGAGGTAAATTCACGACAGTGATTTTCTCAGAGTTCACAGAACAAGGAGAGGGTGGAAGAATATGGGAACTTCAACTTCATCTAGAACATTTTACATATTTTAGGGTGAAAACAAGTCAGAGGAACAGCAACTGTCATTTCTGGGTACATGAGCGTTTGTCATGTTATGCTTTGTACTTTTCTGTACAGTTTTATGTTTTTCAATATGAAATGATGATGGTAAAAAGCCTGCATGTGAGGCAAAAGCAGACACTCGGACTACCACTCAGTCTCTAGGACCCTGAAACAGGAGGGGACACCTGCCAACAATCTGGGCCAGAGTCTCCCAGGCTGAGATGTAGAGCTCAGGAATGTGGGACTTTGCAAACACCTGTTTCATATCATTTTGCTGATTAATCAGAGAGTAGTCCTGACCACCCCATCCCACCCCCAGCGTAAGCAGGGGATAGCGGCAGAGGGAGAGGGAGAAGCAGACTCCCCACTGAGCAAGGATCCTGATGCAGGACTTGATCCCAGGACCCCCAGATCATGACCTGAGCTGAAGGCAGATGCTCAACTGAGCCACCCAGACCTCCCTACCAAGTCTTGATTTTCCCTTCATTCTTGAAAGATATTTTTGCAGGGTATAGGATTCCAAACAGACAGCTCTTTTCTCTTTGCACTTGAAAAATACTATAACACTTCCTCTGGGCCTCTATAGCTCCTGATGAGAAACTCACTGTCATTCAAACGGTTTCTTTCCCTATACATAATTTTTCTTTCTGGCTACTTTTAAGACTTTTTTTCCCTCTGTCTTTAGTTTTAAAAAATTTTAATGATGATGCCTCTTGGCATCAATTTCCTTGTGCTATCCTCTTGGACATTCACTCAGCTTCTGGAATCTGCAGATTTAGGTCCCTTGACAAATTTGCAAGGTTTTATAGCCATTATTTCTTCAAGTCTTCAGTGTGCCCCGTCTTCTTTCTTCTCTCCTTCCAGGACTCAAATGACATTAAAGTAAGATCCTCTGTTATAGTCCCTTACATCCTGAGCCTCTGTTCTTTTTTTTCCCCACCAGTGTGCTTTTTCTCTCTGTTGTTCAGATTGCATCATTTCTATTGTCTGTCTTCCTGTTCACTGATTCTTTCCTCTGTCTCTTCTATTCTGATACTGAGCCCACCCATTGAGCTCTGTATTTCAGTTATTGTATCTTCAATTCTGAATTTTCCACTTGGTTCTTCTTTATATCTTGTGTTCTTTGTCAAGACTTTGTTTTTTAATGTCTTTCAAGAATGTTCATAACTGTTCACTGGAGCGTTTTTGTCATAGTTGCTTAAAAAATTTTGTCAAGTAATTCTAATATCTCTGTCATCTTGGTGTTGCCATCTACTAATCATCTTTCTTCATGCAGCTTAAGACATGCCTGGTTCTTGGTTTGATGAGTGATTTTTCCAGTGAAAACTGGACATTTTTATATTATAAAATTCTGGACCTTATTTTAACTTTCTGTTTTAGCTGATTTTCATGAACACTGTGCTAGCAGGGAAATAAGGGGTGCTACCTTGTTACTGCCAGGTGTAGGTAGAAATTCAGTTTCCCCATTTGACCTCTCTTAACACCTGATTTGGGGGATCCTCATTACTGACACTCATGGGGGGCTTTTACCAGCCAATGGTGATAAAAGTCCGTACTTGGCCTTAACTGACCCCACTCTAGTAGGGATGTTGGGGCCTTGTTATAGTCTAGCATCCTCATTTGGCCTTTGCCATTAGAGGCAGACTTGGGGGCACAGATTTTCCTGTTGTGTTTGACTGGAGTAAGAGTGGCTAATGCCCGAGTTTTCTGTTTTTCTGGGCTGCTCCTTTACTGCTGGTCTTTTGGCTAAGAGACTTGTTGTCCATGCCCATTGGCCTTTCTGGATTGCTGGCTGTTTCTGACCCAATTCTGGGACACATGAGGCAAAAAGAAAACCTAGGGACTCACTACCTTTTCATTCCTTCAGTCTCAAGATCCCTAGTTGGTCCATCTTCTTTTCTCTGCTTTCAGGGTCTGGATATTATAGATAGAAGGAAGTGATTTGTCCACTTCAAAGGATTTTAAACAGACAGACAATAGGATATGCCTGGGTGCCTCTTGATTTTGGCTCGGGCCTGATCTCAAGGTCATGAGATCAAGCTTGGCATCAGGCTCCCCACTCAGCAGAGAGTCTGCTTGGGATTCTCTCTGTTCCTCTGCCCCAGGACCCTCCTAAACCTACTCATGCATTCTTTCTTTCTCTCTTTCTCTCTCTCCCTCAAATAATCTTTTTTTAAAAGTTTTTATTTATTTGACAGAGAGAGAGAGGAGCACAAGTAGGCAGAGTGGCAGTCAGAGGGAGAGGGAAAAGCAGGATCCTGCTGAGCAGGAAGCCTATGTGGGGCTCAATCCCAGGATCTTGGGATCATGACCTGAGCAGAAGGCAGCAGCTTAACTGACTGAGCCACAGAGGTGCCCCTAAATAAATCTTTTTTTTTAAAGATAGATGATGTAGATAGATAGATGATATAAATCATAGATAGATAGATATTCTATAAATAATATCTCTATCTCTATAAAATATTTAGGGTTTTTAATTCTACTTGGAAGGAGGAATGGGGAAAAGTATGTCTGCTCCATATTTCTGGAAACAGTAGTTTCCTATCCAGAAGTTTTATTTCAGCTAAGCTGTCTTTGGATGTGGTTCTTAATCTAGGAGTGGCATCAACATTTCCTTCAATCAACTTAAGGGAGGATCCGTGCAGATAGACCTCAGGCACAGTCATGGAGAAAGTCAGGGTGAGAACAAAACAGTGACCTTATCAAGCCCTTGCTGCTCCCCTCTGCCAACAAATGCCAACTCAACAGGACACCCACAGCAAGCATCAGCTGGAGCAGCCTGGCTTCTGGCTCTGTCCTCCAGACATGCTGTTTCTGACTCCCCCACCAGAGGGAGGACTGACAGTCCTCACAAGGCCAGCACCATCTGTCTGAGGACCTGACAAGAAGCCAAACCACCACTGTCATTGCCCCTGGTTCTTGTTTCAGCTCCTTTAAGGGACCTGCTCCTTGGAAGGCCACACTGTGAGCTATATGCAGCCAGCTTCTCCTTCGGGAGCTTGGCCTCCCTTCAGGGCTGGGCCACGGTGGGGCTGTAGGGCCTCATCAGACAGGATAGGGTGAGGGGAAGGCACTGAGTCAGGTCGTGGGGTTCTGAGGGCTCATGCCACAGTCTCACCTCTGCTCTCATCCAGATGGGATGCAGATCAGGAAGGAAGGGGCTCTGGGGGTGTGCCCCACTGCCCTCAGGCCATCCTACACATCCTCCTTTCATACTCACAGCTTCCTGGCCTAGTAACCAATGTAGAAATTGGATCTCCAGCTCCTCCACTTAGCAGCTTTGGGGCAAACTCTTATTTCAGTAAGCATGTGTTTCTGCTGTAAAAGGAGGGTCAGATTCGATTTCAGAAGTAAGGAGCCAGCAGCTGCTACTTGCCTGTGACATGGTGTCTATAGCTGGAGACAGAAAGGATAGATGTCGTGGGGTCCCAGGGGCAGAGACTTCCAAGTGCCCTCCTTCATTTCCCCATTCACTTACTGGAGTTTCCTGGGATCACCTCCTGGATCCATTGCTGGTAGTTGAATCACTGATCCAGGTCTGTTTCTGGGGAACACAAACCTTTATACCCTGATTCCAAGGCAGCCGCCAGAAACCCTCTTTCCTTGTTGCTTCTCCCTTGATGGGGCCCCAGCGGTTTGAAGGAGAGGAAAGCCAGCCCATCTCACTCACTTAGCCTGGGGGTCAGGCCTGCAGGGCAGCCAGAAGTCTGGTGCAGCCAACACTTACCTCCAGGTGATCATTTAGAAAGAGCCTGTGCAGCCATTCTGCTCATAGCTGCATTTCAAAAGATGCCTCTCTATCTCAGGTTATTCAGGCCGTATCTCAGGTGGAGGGTAACAGGCGGGGCAAAACAAGCCTGGTTCTGCCTGCTAGAAAAAGCTACTCTCCAGCCAGCCCATCCAGGGCAGAAGTCCCTCATGGAGGGACAAACCACAGTCACAGAGCTTATGCTATGCACGTTTCATGCTAGATCTGGTACATGTTTTATGTGTTATATGCTATGTGTTATGTGCTATGTACGTTACAGGCTGTGCATATGCTGTGCTGGGTGTTACATGCATACATGTTAGGTACAATGTACATTATGTGCTATAAATGTATGCATAGTATGCATCACATGCTATGTATGTTGTATGCTATGTGTATTATATAGGATGCGTGTTATATACTGTGTGTAGCATATAACATGTACCCTCTTATGTGTCGCTTGCTTTACATACTATATGCTCTGTTATACATTGTAATTGTGTATTACACATTGTAATTACACATTGTAATATTATTCACTGTTACATATTATACATGTGTACATGCTATGTGTTATGTGCTATGCATATTTTATACCGGATGTGTTACATGTTATGTATGTTGCGTGCTATACGTTATATGTCATATGTGTTACATGCAACTCTTTGCAGACTCTGGCCAGTTGAGTCCAGTCCCAGGAGGAGATGGTGCTGGCTATGGCAGGATGAGCCTTCTCTAGCTCTGAGCTCCCTCTACTCCCAACTACACCCACCAAGATGTTGCTACAAGATCCCAGGCCAGGCCCAGAGCCTTTGAGCTGTGCTAAAAGCTGGGCCTGATGACAGCATGGCCCACAGCAAAGGACTTTTGTTCTTTTTTATATCTGTGATACATGAACGTTCCATAACGTGTTTATCCACTCTCCTATTGTTGGACATTGGGCTGTCTCAAATTTGTAGCTGTTCATAAGATAGTTGTTATTAAATTGTCTATGTTTTAATTTCTCTTGGGTAAATACTAAAGAGTGGAGTTTCTGGGCCATATAAAAGTATACTTTAACTTTATAACAAATTTGCACTGTTTCGAAGTGTTTGAACTAATTCACCATCACAGGCAGTGGATGTCTGTTTCCCACCCCAGGCAAACTTTGTTCATCAATCTCTTCCATTTTAGTCGTTCTACTTGTTAAATAAGGGCATCTCAGCGGTTTTTAATTTTTATTACCCAGATAACTGATGATGTGAAGTATCCTTTCATATACTATGGCCATCTGGATATCTTCTTTTGTGAAATGTGTCTTTTGCTCATTTTTTAAAATTGGGTTATCTTTTTCTTATTAATTTATAAGACCTCTTTATATATTCTTGATAGAAATCCTTTGTCAGATGTATGTGTTATGAATGTCTTCTCCCAGTCTTTGGCTTGGCTGTTTATTCTCTGGATGAACTCTTTTGATGAAGAGACATTCTCAGTTTTAATTTCTATTAGTATTTTGGGTCTTTTGTCCAAATAAATGTAAGCATGAATGCTATGTAATACTTCCAGGAAGCTTCTTTAAAAGGGATAGGGCATGTTCTTCACCTTCCTTTCTCCTATCCTGCTGCCTGGAGGACATACGTAATGGTTGATGCACCAGCATCCATATTAGACAATGAGGTGGTCTTGGGAATGGAAGCCACATGATAACAGGAGCCTGAGACATCGTAAGGACACCATACTAGCCGTAAAATTGTCTACTTCCAGACTTTTTTTAAATGAGACAAAAATTCACTTCTATCTTGTAAAAGCCTCTATGCCTTAGGATTTTGTTCCTCATAACTGAACTTAATCATAACCGATATATAAAGAAAGATCAATTAGCAGACTCACTTATTATTCTTCTGTTTTCACTGTAGCTTCAAAATTTCTCTAAATCAGCAAGTCTTCATGCTCATCATCCATCACAGTCACATAGTAAGCTCATAAAAGCCCATGATTCAGTGTGGGCCTATCACTTCTCGGCCTTTTGGCTAAGATCATGTGATTCAGTGTGGGCCTGAGTGGGAGGCCCAGGTACCCTATTTTTCAAACAGGATGTAGTTTCCCCAGGGGTGTCTCCATGGGCTGTCAAGGTTGAGAATTGGTGCTTGAAATCCATACTTTATTCTTGGCTTGAAAGTGTAAGCATTATGATCTAGATAGCTGAGCTTTGGCTTCTGGTGAGAAATGGACCAATACTTCACAAGTTATATGAGGTAGAACTGAACCCATAAGTTCTAACATGTACCTTGAAATACAGGCAAAAATTCCCAGCTGGCCAAATGAAGTAGTTTATTTAGAGAGTATATGTAGTGGGGAGTGTTAGGGTCCGTGATCAAAGAACAAGACTGATTAAAGCAAAAATCAAACAAAGCTTTATTTCACGCCAAGCATCAAAAAATCTAACTGACCGGTCAGGGCTGTCTCTTACGAAAAGGTGACGACAAAGACCCCGGCAAGTCCGCTCCCAACGTGGCTGTTCCGGATAAGGCCTTTCTGTAGATGAGGCCACTCTGGACGAGGCCACTCCTCAGGGCTGCTCCCTGGAAAGGCTGCTCACAAAAAGAGGCCACTCTGGAAGAAGCCTCTTTCCTGACGATGCTGCCTCCCACAGGGCTGTTCACCGAGGAAGCCTCTTTCCAGATGAAGCCGCTCCCTGGAATGGCGCAGCTCCAGCGAGGCTGCGACTCAGGGTATCAAGGCCGCTCCTGGCAGTGAGGCCGTTCGCAGCGAGGTTGCTGGCGTCAGGCCGTTCCCTGCTGTATGTCAGCAGGGCTGCTGGCGTCGGGACCGCTGGCGTCAGGACCGCTGGCATCTCGGCTGCTGCTGAAGTGCTGGGACCGCTGGCGTCTGGGACAGCTGGAGTGCTGGGACTGCTGGCGTGCTGGGACCACTGGCGTCTGGGCTGCTGCTGGAGTGCTGGGACCGCTGGCGTCTGGGCTGCTGCTGGAGTGCTGGGACTGCTGGCGTGCTGGGACAGCTGGAGTGCTGGGACCGCTGGCGTCTGGGCTGCTGCTGGAGTGCTGGGACCGCTGGCGTCTGGACTGCTGCTGGAGTGCTAGGACCGCTGGCGTGCTGGGTCAGCTGGCGTCGGGACCGCTGGCGTCTCAGGTGCAATGGCAGGTCCGCTGCAGGTGGCTCTGCTGCTCCCTGCGGCGCCGCTGCTGAAGCCCCGGTGTGGGCGGGGCTGCAGGCATCGGAGCTGCCGGCTGCTCGGTCCGCCGGCAGCTCGTCTAGCTCTGACAAGAGCTGTCACAGTCTCACAGCTCTTACAAGAGCTGTTACAGCTCCTACAGCTCTTAACAGGAGTTGCTACAGCTCCTATAGCTCTTACAAGAGCTGTCACAGCTCTCTTTCTTCTGCTCCCACCTACTCTCCTTCTTTTGCTCCTGCCGACTCTTCTCTCTGCTGCTCCCGCCGCTCCCCTCTCTGCTGCTCCCACCGACTCTTCTCTGCTGCTCTTTCCTTCTTCTTCTTCTTCTGACAGCTCTCCTTCCCCCCCCCCCTCTCGCCAGCCTCACAGACCAACCTTTATGGGGGTCGTTGAGCCCTGCCCCTACACAGGTAGCCAATTGAATCCTAATTCACCCAGTGGATATACCCACGCCACACTGATTGGACGTCTTCACCCGGCCTGCCCCGCCCCTACTTCCGGGGTCCACAAGCTAGTTACTCTGGGAGGGGCAGGCCCTTACAGGGAGCAGTGGAGTACCCAGGTCAGGAACCAGAAGGTCTTGGCTCCCAGAGGAATGACTCTGGGCTGATTATGTGAACCTCAGTTTCCTCCTCTGAACTATGAGTCTGTTAGAAATAATATCTACCTGCTGGATACCCAGATTGTTGGAAGGACAAAATAAGATGGATGGTGGACTTCGAAGGGCCTTGTGTGTTACATACAGGCATGCTCCTGACATCTCTGTGCCGCAGGCAAGGAGGGATTCTGTTCAGCATACTGATGGACCCTGTGCACAGCCGTGCTCCCTTTAGAGCTTTGCGTGGTACCACCAGATCTAGGTCCGTCCCCCCTGGCACCTGGAGCAATGGTCTCTATCATTTTTTAGACTCAGAGAATCAAATGAAAGCTGTTCTCCCTGGAAAATGCAAAAGGCACAGACTTGTGTCCCCACAAATATGTGCACAACCTCAGGGCTCACTGTCACCAGGAAGCCAACTATGAACTTAAAATGAGAACACATGTTCTATCACGTCACCTCCATTCAGGACCAGAGAGAGAGAGTGACCACTCAAGGTGGTGGGACAACCTGTTAACAAGGGTGTGGCAGAAAATACTGAGTGGTGATTCCTCAGAATGGAATTGCTCATGGATACTCTGGGGCAGGTGTCTTCAAGTCTCACCTGTAACAGGAGGCAGCTCTCCACTGTTGGTGTCTGTTATAGACTGAATTATGTGCCCCCCAAATCCATGTGTTGAAACCTTAAATCTCAAGTGACTGTATTTGGAAATAGGCCTTCACAGAGGTAATTAAGTTTAAATGAGGTCATAAGGGTGGGGCCCTAATCCAGTAGGGCTAATGTCCTTGTAGAAAGAGAAGGTGATAGAGCTTGAAGTCCGGAATTGTGATGCCACCAACTTTGGCTTTCTTTTTCAATATTCCTTTGGCTATTCGAGGTCTTTTCTGATTCCATATGAATTTTAGGATTATTTGTTCCATTTCTTTGACAAAAATGGATGGTACTTTGATAGGAATTGCATTAAATGTGTAGATTGCTTTAGGTAGCATAGACATTTTCACAATATTTATTCTTCCAATCCAGGAGCATGGAACATTTTTCCATTTCTTTGTGTCTTCCTCAATTTCTTTCATGAGTACTTTATAGTTTTCTGTGTATAGATTCTTAGTCTCTTTGGTTAGGTTTATTCCTAGGTATCTTATAGTTTTGGGTGCAATTGTAAATGGGATGGACTCCTTAATTTCTCTTTCTTTTGTCTTGTTGTTGGTGTAGAGAAATGCAACTGATTTCTGTGCATTGATTTTATATCCTGACACTTTACTGTACAAGTTCTAGCAGTTTGGGAGTGGAGTCTTTTGGGTTTTCCACATATAGTATCATATCATCTGCAAAGAGTGATAGTTTGACTTCTTCTTGGCCGATTTGGATGCCTTTCATTTCCTTTTGTTGTCTGATTGCTGAGGCTAGGACTTCTAGTACTATGTTGAATAGCAGTGGTGATAACGGACATCCCTGCGTGTTCCTGACCTTAGTGGAAAAGCTTTCAGTTTTTCTCCATTGAGAATGATATTTGCGGTGGGTTTTTCATAGATGGCTTTGATAATATTGAGGTATGTGCCGTCTATCCCTACACTTTGAAGAGTTTTGATCAGGAAGGGATGCTGTACTTTGTCAAATGCTTTTTCAGCATCTATGGAGAGTATCATATGATTCTTGTTCTTTCTTTTATTAATGTGTTGTATCACATTGATTGATTTGCGGATGTTGAACCAACCTTGCAGCCCTGGAATAAATCCCACTTGGTCGTGGTGAATAATCCTTTTAATGTACTGTTGAATCCTATTGGCTAGTATTTTGGTGAGAATTTTTGCATCTGTGTTCATCAAGGATATTGGTCTGTAGTTCTCTTTTTTGATGGGATCTTTGTCTGGTTTTGGGATCAAGGTGATGCTGGCCTCATAAAATTAGTTTGGAAGTTTTCCTTCTATTTCCATTTTTTGGAACAGTTTCAGGAGAATAGGAATTAGTTCTTCTTTAAATGTTTGGTAGAATTCCCCCGGGAAGCCATCTGGCCCTGGGCTTTTGTTTGTTTGGAGATTTTTGATGATCTCCTTACTGGTTATGGGTCTGTTCAGGCTTTCCATTTCTTCCTGGTTCAGTTGTGGTAGTTTATATGTCTCTAGGAATGCATCCATTTCTTCCAGATTGTCAAATTTGTTGGCGTAGAGTTGCTCATTGTATGTTCTTATAATTGTCTGTATTTCTTTGGTGTTCATTGTGATCTCTCCTCTTTCATTCATGATTTTATTTATTTGGGTCCTTTCTCTTTTCTTTTTGATAAGTCTGGCCAGGGGTTTATCAATCTTATTAATTCTTTCAAAGAACCAGCTCCTAGTTTCATTGATTTGTTCTATTGTTTTTTTGGTTTCTATTTCATTGATTTCTGCTCTGATCTTTATGATTTCTCTTCTCCTGCTGGGTTTAGGGTTTCTTTCTTGTTCTTCCTCCAGGTCTTTTAGGTGTAGGGTTAGGTTGTGTACCTGAGACCTTTCTTGTTTCTTGAGAAAGGCTTGTACCGCTATATATTTTCCTCTCAGGACTGCCTTTGTTGTGTCCCACAGATTCTGAACTGTTATCAAGACAGCATGGTACTGGCACAAAAACAGACACATAGATCAATGGAACAGAATAGAGAGCCCAGAAATAGACCCTCAACTCTATGGTCAACTCATCTTCGACAAAGCAGGAAAGAATGTCCAATGGAAAAAAGACAGCCTCTTCAATAAATGGTGTTGGGAAAATTGGACAGCCACATGCAGAAAAATGAAATTGGATCATTTCCTTACACCACACACGAAAATAGACTCAAAATGGATGAAGGATCTCAATGTGAGAAAGGAATCCATCAAAATCCTTGAGGAGAACACAGGCAGCAACCTCTTCGACCTCAGCCGCAGCAACATCTTCCTAGGAACATCACCAAAGGCAAGGGAAGCAAGGGCAAAAATGAACTATTGGGATTTTATCAAGATCAAAAGCTTTTGCACAGCAAAGGAAACAGTGAACAAAACCAAAAGACAACTGACAGAATGGGAGAAGATATTTGCAAATGACATATCAGATAAAGGGCTAGTGTCCAAAATCTATAAAGAACTTAGCAAACTCAACACCCAAAGAACAAATAATCCAATCAAGAAATGAATGGGCAGAGGACATGAACAGACATTTCTGCAAAGAAGACATCCAGATGGCCAACAGACACATGAAAAAGTGCTCCATATCACTCGGCATCAGGGAAATACAAATCAAAACCACAATGAGATATCACCTCACACCAGTCAGAATGGCTAAAATTAACAAGTCAGGAAATGACAGATGCTGGCGAGGATGCGGAACCTCCTACACTGTTGGTGGGAATGCAAGTTGGTGCAACCACTCTGGAAAACAGCATGGAGGTTCCTCAAAATGTTGAAAATAGAACTACCCTATGACCCAGCAATTGCACTGCTGGGTATTTACCCTAAAGATACAAACGTAGTGATCCGAAGGGGCACGTGCACCCGAATGTTTATAGCAGCAATGTCTACAATAGCCAAACTATGGAAAGAACCTAGATGTCCATCAACAGACGAATGGACAAAGAAGATGTGGTATATATACACAATGGAATACTATGCTGCCATCAAAAGAAATGAAATCTTGCCATTTGCGACGACGTGGATGGAACTAGAGGGTATCATGCTTAGCGAAATAAGTCAATCGGAGAAAGACAACTATCATATGATCTCCCTGATATGAGGGAGAGGAGATGCAACATGGGGGGTTGAGGGGGTAGGAGAAGAGTAAATGAAACAAGATGGGATTGGGAGGGAGACAAACCATAAGTGACTCTTAATCTCACAAAACAAACTGAGGGTTGATGGGGGGAGGGGGGTTGGGAGGGGGGGTGGGGTTATGGATATTGGGGAGGGTATGTGCTATGGTGAGTGCTGTGAAGTGTGTAAACCTGGCGATTCGCAGACCTGTACCCCTGGGGATAAAAATATATGTTTATAAAAAATAAAATTAAAAAAAAAAAAGAAAGAAAGAGAAGGTGACACAGGTTGCCTGGGTGGCTTAGTTGGTTAAACATCTGACTCTTCATTTTGGCTCAGGCCATGATCTCAGGGTTCTGAGACTGAGCCCTGCATCGGTCTCTGTGCTGGACGTGGAGCCTGCTTAAGATTCTCTGTCTCTCTCTCCCTCTCTCTCTCTCTCTGCTCCTGCTGCCTCTCCCTATCTCAAACAGAAGAAGAAGACGAGAAAGGGGAGGAGGAAGGAGAGGAGGAGATGACACCAGGGATGTGTGACCACAGAGAAAAGACCAAATGGGAATACAGTCAGAAGGTGGCCATCTACAAACCAAGGAGAGAGGCCTCAGAAGAAACCCTGCCAACACTTGATCTTGGGTTTTCAGCCTCCAGAATGGAAGCAACAAATTTCTGTTGTTTAAGCTGCCTGGTCTGGGTATTTGTTCTGGTGGCCCGAGCAGATTGAGACAGTGCCCACAACAGCCTGGGGTTTGCTCTAGACATTGAGATGCGGCTGGAGCACAGGCAAATGAAGGGTCCACAGAGCTCAGCTTCACTGGCCCAGCAACTTCCAGCACTGCCAGCCCCAAACCATGCCCCTCTTCCCCCACTCCACTCATAACATCTGTTCATCCCCCAAGCCTCTTGGTCCAATTTGGGGACCATCATTTCTTCTCTGGTTTTATTTATTTTTTTTTAAGGTTTTATTTATTTGACAGAGAGAGAGTGAGCACAAGCAGGAGGAGGGGCAGGCAGAGGGAGAAGCAGGCATCCCGCTGAGCAAGGACCCCCCCCCCCCCCATGCAGGGCTCAATCTCAGGATCATGACCTGAGCCGAAGGCGACACTTAACCAAATGAGCCACCCAGGTGTCCCTTCTCTGGTTTTAGAAGGTAGATTCATGGGACACCTGGGTGGCTCAGGGGGTTAAGCCTCTGCCTTAAGTGGGTTAAGCCTCTTACCTCCTCATGACTTCAGTCATGATCTCAGAGTCCTGGGATTGAGCCCCACATCAGGCTCTCTGCTCAGTGGAGAACCTGCTTCCCCCTCTCTCTCTGCCTGCCTCTCTGCCTACTTGTCTTCTCTCTCTCTTTGTCAAATAAATAAATACAATCTTAAAAAAGAAGAAGAAGAAGAACAAGAAGAACAAGAAGAAGAAGGTAGATTTACTTAATAGTTTTCACCCAGAACGAAGTTGTAATCCCTTTGTGGAAATAAGCAAAGACCACCCAAATAACAGACAAAGGTGATTTACTCAGAGTTTGCTACGCAAGGGAGCCCGCCACCATCACACAACTTTTGGCAGAGACTCAAAGCCAGCCAGAGAAGGAAAGATTCATAGCAGAGCAAATGTCAGGTTTCCAGTGCACCCTGGGCGCAAAAGCTAAGTGTTGGATCTAGGTAGTGGGTGTATGGGTGTTAGTTTAACTATTTTTTGCACTTTTCTAACCTTATACACATGAGGACATTTTCAGAAGTTGGGGGAAAATGCTGGATCTGCAGTTTTACTGAAACAGAACACTGACCAAAAGTTGTAGAATGTGAGTCACCAGCTTGAATCTAAAAACCTACAACATTTTTACTTCCGTGTTTACATATTTGTTTTTACAGAGAAGTGCCCAAGGGTCAGGGAACGCCATCTGTGGCCTGTCGAAGTTAGAGAGCCCTCCCATCTCACTCCAGAGGGCCACCCTGCTTCCTGGCCCTTACATATTTCCACGCACTCAACGAAAAACCACAGGCAGCTTCCTGGGAGGCCAGCCCTCAGCGCTCAGGCCTGGACCCGGGGACCCACACACATACTTGGCCTCCCTTTTGGATAGAACTGGCCTCCATGCCTATGAAAGGCACTCACTCCATCTCCAGCCACGGCTGCCCCATCACTCCAAAGTGGTTAACGCAACCTTCACCCCACCCCCACTGCAGAGCTCCTTGACCCCAGGCTCAGGACAGCCACGCAGGGCCAAGGGCTAATGAAGCATCTTGATTGGTGTTTCTCTCTAAGTGAATCATTCAATCAATCAATCTGCATCTAGCTTAAAAGCCCATGTAATCCCTCTCAGCCCCTAGACCAGCACCCTTGTCCCCCAGGTCATGTCACCAGCCTCCTCCCTGGGCTCTGGCTACCCTCTTGGACCCTCCATGTGTCCTCCACACAACAGCCAGAGCAGCTCTGTCGAAACTGAGCCATGCCAGGTGATTTCTCGGCTCAGGACCCTCCAGGGGCTCTCGGAGGAAAAGCAAAGTATTAAGCAGGCCCTCAAGGCCATGTGTCAGCCAACTCTGGCCCAGGGGCCAAATCTGGCCCTCAGCCTGTTTTTGTAAACGCACTTCACTGGAATGCAGCCACACTCTTTCGCTTGCGATTATCTGTGGCTGCTTCCCTGCTACAGGAGTTCACCTGGGGCTGCCCTAGATGTTGCCAGAAAGACACTCAAGTAGTCCCACCAATGAGCCCACTTAGAAAGCAGCCAAAGCCCATAGCCAGCAGCCAGCACCACGCTGCCAGCCCTCTGTGTGCACCACCTCAGAATGTGCATGCTCCATCCACAAGCCCTCAGATGACCTGGGCCCCCACTGACATCAGATACCAAGTGGAAACTTCCCCGCTGAGCCCCTCCGGGGGCCTGACCCCACGGACTCGCTGAGCATAATACATGGTTGCTTTATGCCACTACATTTGCAACAGAACTGCTGTAATCCCATTCCTCCTTCTTCGTATGGTAAACACACCTTCCATTCTGTCAAAACATCTATCTTTCCTTGATAATAAGCATATATATGCATATTAATACAAATGTGTATTTATACATACGTGTACATAGTGGGTTTGGGTTAGTTGGCTTCACAAAATGGGATCTCGTTTCACACATTGTGCATCTTGATTTTCTCACTCAATATCTTCTACAAATCCCTCTGGAATCTTTGGCCCCAGCCTTCCTTCAGTCTCTTTCCTGGCTGCCTAACATTCCAGGCGTAGATGCCTATAATTTGTTCAGCCCTCCCTGGCCGGTAGGCAGTCACTTTGCTCCACTTTGGGGACAGCGGTGCCTTCCTGGTGCACCCAGCTTCATCCATGGCACTCTATTCTGTCACCATAGCTGAACCAGAAGGTCGATGGACTTTTAACTTAACACATGCTGCCTAGCTGCTTTCCAGGTAGCCTGATGTCCACCCTCTGGAAGACTGAGCTTTTTCTCACTGTGGACACTGGGACCCCAAATGTAGAGGGCTGTCATCAGCTACTAGAGTTGGTATTCTCCAGCTCTACACCTAGTCAGCACAGCTCTGTGCAAACCCTCAGACAAATCCACACACCAGGGTTTCTCAGACCCACCCAACCTTCCTCAGCTGATGGACACTGCTAGGTGTAGATAAAAATCACAACCCAGTTCCCCTGTGGAGAAGAAACACTGCCTGTCAGTGCCTGATGGACAAGAAACCTGTGGGCCTCCACATGAGTCTCCTACTCCCCCGCCCCAACCCTGTATCCAGGCCCCCTCGTGTCCTCTTGTGCAGAGGGAACTGCCAACCCACATACACCAGGGGCCATTCAGCTGGAGGGCCACCCTAGTTTTCAGAGGCAGAACCATGTAAACCAGAGGTTCCCAACTGTCTCGTGTCACACAACCCTTGGGGTCTCCAAAACTCTTAACAAGTATGTATATGCTACTAACTTAGTAGCCACTGGAAAGCCAAAGATAGAAGCTGAGACAGAACTACTTTATTTCAGCCGCTCACCCCTTCAACCCCACCTGTCAGCGGAACCAGGAGCCGCCTGCAAGAATCAGGAAAGCTCTCCAAGCAGTGGTAGGTCCGGGCCAGGGTGTCCCCTATCAAGGCAGGAGCCTGGCTTGGGTGATCACTAGCATAGAGCACGGGTCCCAGGGTTCATGCTCCCAGAACCCCATGGGCACATGGGAATGTTCCCAGATGCTGCATGGCCATCACCCCACAGGAAAGCCTGGGCAATGGCACCAGGAGGGCACCACGCAGAGGCAGGAAAGGGACCCCGGTGGTGGGACACAAGCTGGCAGCACTCCTGATGCCACCACTGGGGCCAGGCCCTGATGGATTGCGGGGACAATGTGCAACCCCATCCTGCACCACTTGACACAGAAACTAAGACCAGACTTCGTCCAGCAACAAGCCAGATGCGGTCCAACATGTGGTCCTCCACACACTGGGGCTGAACCAGGGTCTGTCCACAGCCTCTGCAGTCCCAGGAAGCCCTCCAGGGCTCGCTCTTGAACCCAACTGGGGGCACAGTAGATGCTCTGTATAATGACATTTACAAGAACAGACTACACAGAAAGAAGACAGGGGAAGAAGACATAAACAATATTCACACTATTTATTTTTGAAGCGAAACTTTTGAAATTTTGAGACATTTGAAAATATAGGCTATTTATTTTGTTTTCATGCATTTTTCAGATTTTCTAAACTATATAGGTATCATCAGGATAAACTTTTTAAAGCAATGGTTGACTCACAAAGCCCTGAATTCCTCTCCACCTAAGAGGGCTGAAGTCTGAAAAGGGGTATCTCAAACTCAAATGCCTCCAGGTGCCCGGCAAGTTGAGGAAATGAGAGCCGAGGTGGGCATGAGGCAATAGGGAGTGGTAGGGACTGCAGAAAACCAGCTGCGCTGAAAGAAGCAGTTCACTCCCATCTCCAGCTGTTGCCTCGATAATCTTAAAGCATCATAAAAGCTCTGAGGGCAGTCCTATTCTGCAGACAGAAACAGGAGGCAGAACCCAAGACGACACAGCAAGCAGCAGCTGCCAGTGGCCTGGGGGAGGATACAGAATATGCAGGAGCGCGGGGCCCGGGCGCCACCTGCCGGCCGCGAAGGCCCGTCCCACACTGGCCGCGCCAGCCCACGCCACACTGGACGTGGGCCTGAGCAGCAGCCCCGCGCGCGGGAGCCACCGAGAGGGATCCCCAGGGGCCTCCTTTCACCCGCTCAGCACAGTCGCTGCCCAGCCTCGCAGAGGCGTTGCCAGGGGATGCGGGAGCGGTGAAAGCCCTCCAGGGTCTGAAAATCTCCGCCCATCAATCTGGAAAGCAAGCCAGTAAAACTTAAATGGGCACACTCAGCCGAATCTTTACGACCGACCCTCTGGTAGGGGCAAAGATTGCTATTTAGAAATTGTCTTCATTAAAATTAAGAAGTTCTGGTCTTGTAAGGTACCATAAAGAAAATGAAAACAAATGGGGCTGGGGGAAGATACTTGTGCAATACACATACTTGAAAAATGATTTGCACTCAGAACACACACACACATACATATACATATACACATATATGTATGTGTATGTATGTGTACATATATACACATATATACATATGTGTATGTATGTGTAGATACGTGTATATGTATGTGTGTGGGTATATGTATATATAGATAGATAGATATAGATATAGATATAGATATCTCAACCAAAAAGAAAAAACACAACTGAATAGCTTAAAACCTAAACCTTGCTACTTCCTATAAAAAGAGCCAGGAAGGCCAGTAAATGTGGAAGAAAATGTCCAACTTTGTTTTCAAAGAAGCATCCATTAAAACTGATACGCAATTTCCCACTCAATAAATCAGCAAAAATTAAAATCTCTGTCGGTATAGAGTGTTAGGAAAGAGAAAAAAAAAGAACTTTCATATACAGCTAGTGGAAACCTCAAACGGAGCTATCACTGGAACCCCACTTGGCATCTAATAAGGGTGGAAATCTAACAGAGGGGCTCTCCTGTGGCACAGCACACTTGTCCTTCATGTATATGCTCAAGAGAAATGCAAACACAAGTGTACTGGGACCCATGTAAAGAATGTTTGTAATAGAAAAAAAAAAAAACTGAAAACCACCCACATGGTCATTTACTGGAGAGGGAAAGGGTAAGCCAACTGGCATGTTGGTTTACTAGTCCCATGTGGACTAGTAGACAGCAAGGAAAAGAAATGGCTGCACACGCATGCATGAACCCCCAAATCAAATGTCCACATACCTGACACATACGTAGGATTTACATAAAGCTCATTAACATAAAGTTCAAAAAATGGTAAAACTAAATAATGTTAAGACAGTGTTTCTCAACCTATATTTCATTATCACCTTCCAAAGGAGACTTTTTAGAGATTATTTTCTTTAAAATTCTAGCCTCCCATGAAATTTCAGTTCCACAGATACAGGATACATCTGTTCATATATTGTGACTCTTCAGGGCACCACAAATCACTGTGTTATCTAAGTGGTTTTTTTGCCTGTCCCTAACCAGCAACCAGTTTTCACCTCCATGAAATAATATTGCCTCCTTGAAAATGCATGGGTTAAATCATGTGAAATCATCTATATTCAGTTTCACATGGTTTGACTAATACATTGTTTAAAGTACATACACTAAGAGTAGTAAGTCAATCAGAGAAAGACAATTATCATATGATCTCACTCATCTGTGGAATTTAAGAAACAAAACAGAAGATCATAGGGGAAGGGAGGGAAAAATAAAATAAGATGAAATCAGAGAAGGAAGCAAACCATAAGAGAGGCTGAACTCCAGGAAACAAAGAGGGTTTTGCTGGAGGGAGGTGGGGGTTGCTGGGTTAACTGCATAATGGGCATTAAGGAGGGCACATGATGTCTTGAGCACTAGGTGTTATATACAACTGATGAATCACTGAACTCTACCTCTGAAACTAATAATACACTATATGTTAATTGAATTTAAATAAATAAAATTTTAAAAATAAAAATAAATTTAAAAAATAAAGTATATATGCAGGAGGGTAAACTATAAAGAAAAGCAAAGGGTTGATTAAAACAGATTTTAGAAATATGACAACCTCTAGTAGGGAGCAGCGGGGGGGCAGGATCAGGGAGGGGTACACAAGGAGGGGAGGGGTTGCTTCCAAAGTACTTGTAATGTTCTCCTTCTCAACCTAAGTGAGGTAGATATATTGTTTTATTATGAATATTTAGACTGCACAGATGTCTTTTATACACTCTTGTTTAAGACATAGTTCAGCATTTAAAATTTCAGAAGAGTGTAATTCAGATGTGTACTGCAGCACATTTTCTATGTGTTGGTCCATGTTTTTAGGCATATCCAGGTACCACAAATATCTGTTAAACACCCACCCCTTACCAGTTGTGTAATTGTGAGCAAGCTCCTTAACTTGGGTGTCTTGGCTTCCCCATCTGCCAAAATGGGGATAAAAATAGCATCTACCTAAATGGGGTACCAGGAAGCTTAAATGAATTAACCTGTGTAAGGTGCCTGGCACAATGCCTGCCAACTAAGCCGCCACAGTTGAGTCTCAGGAAGATGACTTCCCTGGGGAGTTTGCAGACCTCAGACCTGGGAAATCAGCCAAGGGTAAGCTCAGTGAATTGAGCCAAATTCAGCTGGGGATCACCAACCCCTTTCTAACTAGCAATCACTATGTAGATATATCAGAACCCATCTGAAGTTCAGGGCTGAGGATTATTCTATCAGTCTAAATTTCAACAGCCAACTTGTGAACTTTAGCCCCTGAAATACACCCATTTGTTCATTCTTTCATTCCTTCAACCATCTAGCATTTCCCTCATGACTATTGCTGTGTTAGGCTGGATGAGAAACTGGAAAGAATATTTAGAACCCAAACTTCATTCTCAAGAGGCATGCCTAGCTCTCTGGCTCTGGTTCTTTGGTAAATCCAGTCCCCACCAATATGACAAAAGATGTGCAAGACCCCTACACTATAAACCACAAAACACTGCTGGGATAAATGAAAGAAGACCTGCACAAATGGAGAATAAACTGTGTTCCTGGGTTGGAAGACTCAGTGCTGTTAAAGTGTCAGCTCTCCCCAAATTCATCAAAGATTAATGCATTCTTAATCAAAATCTCAGCAAGCTTTTTGGTAGCAATTGACAAGCTGATTCTAAAATTTTTGTGGTAATGCAAAGGACCTAAAATAGTCAAAATATCTCTGAAAAAGAACTAAAAGAATTTATACTACTTGATTTCAGAAAGCCAAGAAATTGACACTGTGATATGGATATGGAGACAGACACATAGAAAAATGGTACAAAACAGACCCACAAATGTACGGTCAACTAATTATCCACAAAGATGCCAAGGCAGTTCAATGGAAAAAAACATCATCTTTTTCAACAAGTAGCAATATGTAAGAAGAAGAAGGAATAGGAGGGTGGTGGGGAGGAGAGGTGAAGGAAAGGGGAGGGGAAGAGGGGAAAAAAGGGGAGGGAAGGAGAAAGGAAGGATCTCAATATTTACCTCTCACCATATACAAAAATTAACTTGGAACGGATCATAAGTATAAATTTAAGAGCTAGAAATGTATAAAATTTCTAGAAGGAAACAGGAATGTTCATGTTGGTTTTAAAGAGATGTTCACAAACTCTCTGATCTTCCTTCTTTCAAGATGTGGAGTTTAATCTTCTCTCCCCAAATGTGATACAGACTTAATCACTTCTAGCAAACAGAATACGGCGGAAGTGATAGAACATCATTTCCAAGATTAGGCTATTTAAAAGACTACAGTTTCTATCTTGGATTTTTCCCCCTCCCTACCTACCCACTTGCCCATCTCTGTCTCTGTCTCTGTATTCACTCTGGGGAAGCCAGCTGCCATGTCATGAGGTAGCCCTACGGAGAAGTCAGCACTCCTGCTATGAAGAGAGGCCCATGTGGTGGAGAACAGAGGGCCTGCCATCAATCACATGAGTGAGCTGAAAGTAGATATTGTTTTATTTATGTTATATAGATATGTATTTTAAATATCTTTAAGATATATATTTGTCTTTTATATAGATACTTATAGATATATAAAGATATAAAATCTTTAATAGAGATACTTATCTATTTTATATAGATATTTATTTCATCAAGCCTTAGGATGACTGCAGCCCTATGAGAGACTGAGCCAGAACTACCCAGCCAGAGTGGTCTCAAATTCCTGACCCATGTGAAAATAATTAAATGTTTGTTGTTTGAAGCTGCTAAGTTTGGGAGTTATTTATGCAGCAATAAATAACAAAGACAGTAATCCTGGATTTGGCAAAAAAAGCCTTAAATATGACACAAAGAGCATGAATTACAACCAGAAAAAAAAAAAACCATCAATCTGATTTGATAAAAATCAAAAACTTCTGCTCTCTCAAGGAAACTTCCACAGCATTTCTTCCAGTTCCTTCCACTAAGTACAACTAAAACCCTGGATGTAACACAGCTAAGACATCCCTCATAGAAGGGATGTCTCAGTCAAACCCAGACTGCCACAGAGTAGCACAGACTGGATAGCTTAAACAACAGACTTTTATTTCTCACAGTTCTGGAGGCTGGGAAATCCAAGATCAAAGTGTTGTCGGATTCAGTGTCTGCTAAGAGCCCTCTCCTTGAGTTGCAGACGGCTGCCTTCTTGACATATCCCTACATGGTCTTTCCTCAGTGCATGCTTATGAAGAGAAAGAGAGCTCTGGTGTCTCTTCTGAGTTGTACAAGGGTACTAATCCCATCATGGGACCTCCACCCTCAAGACCTCATCTAAACCTAATCACCTCCCAGAAGCCCCGCCTCAAAATACCATCACACTGAGAATTAGAACTTCAGCATGTGAATTTTGAAAAGATACAAACATTCAGTCTGAAACAAAGACTCTGAAAGATGGAAGGCAGATTGGTGATGCAATGGTAGCAGAGAGACCCGTCCAGTCTAGAGACAGCACTTTGCTACCTGTCAACATGCAGTCAGTGAAAAATGCATAGTCCTCCCCCTGCCCAGTAGTAGCTGGTGGCCCCTGCTTTCCTGCCCTCCAAGCATGGCATCAGCAGAGACTGAGTGGACTGTTACCCACCCCCCCACCAAGGGTAGCAGATAGCCTATGGCAGCACAGCAACAACAAATAATCTGGGGCATTTTCTACCCCCTGCCAACTGTTAAACAGCGGGGGCAGTCTGGACTTCCACCCACCACTCAACAGCAGCTGAAGCCTCAGAGATTCCTCCCCTGTGGATAGCATCAGTGGAAAACATGGAGGAAGTTTGGACCTCATAGTGGTAGGCAATGCCCCTCACTCTCCAAACTAGGAAATGGTGGGAGGGTTTTGGAGTGAACAAAACTAGGGAAAGGGATCCCCTAAACCTGTGTAGGATATTTTGGATAGACAGCTGATTGACCCAGGTTTTCAGAGCAGCCTTTGAATAACACACGTAAAAAGTAGACCAGAAAAGCACTGCAAGGACTCGGAAATGAAATTGTCATTGGAACAGTTCACAAAAGTAGGCCAAGACCAGCATACTAACCTAAATAGAATGACTGTTTGCTAAAATAGACTATTTCAGTAGGATCCAGAGTCTCGTAACATAATATCCACAATGTCCAGGATACAATAAAAAGTCACTCATCTTACCAAGAGCCAGGAAAATTACAACTGGAAGGGGAAAAGACAAACAACAAATGCCAACACCAACATGACCCAGATGTTAGAATTATCTGACAAAGATTTTGAAGCAATCATCATAAAAATGCTTCAATAAGCAATTATGAATACTTTTGAAACACATAAAATTAAAAATCTCAGTAAAGAAATAGAAGATATAAAAAGAACCAGAGGGTAGGGGCGCCTAGGTGACTCAGTGGGTTAAGCCGCTGCCTTCGGCTCAGGTCATGATCTCAGAGTCCTGGGATCGAGCCCCGCATCGGGCTCTCTGCTCAGCAGGGAGCCTGCTTCCTCTTCTCTCTGCCTGCCTCTCTGCCTGCTTGTGATCTCTCTGTCAAATAAATAAATAAAATCTTTAAAAAAAAAAAAAAAAAGAACCAGAGGGGAACTATAGAATTAAAGAATTAAATAATCAAAATTAAGAACTCACTGGATGGGCTCAATAATAGACCGGAGATGAGATATGAAAAATTACTGAAGACGGATCAATAGAAATTATTCAATCTAGGGGTGCCTGCATGACTCGGTTAAACAGCCAACTCTTGATTTTGGCTTAGGTCACAATCTCAAGGTCATGAGATCAAGCCCCACATCAGGTTCCACGCTCAGCAGGGACTCTCTCCCTCTCCCTATATCCCTCCCCCTGCTTGTGTTCTCTCCCTCTCTCTCTCTCTCTAAAATAAATAAATAAATCTTTTTTATTTGGTCTGACCAACAAAGAGAAAATAAATGGGAAAAAAATGAACAGAGAGCCTCAAAGACGTATAGGACAATAACAAAAATCTAACATTTGTTTTATTGAAGTCCCAAGAAAAGAAGAGAAAGTGTGGAGCAAAAAACATATATATTTGGAGGCATAGTGGTTAAATATTTCTAATATTTGGTGAAAAGCATAAATCTAATCATCCAAGAAGTTAATAAATCACAAAAAGGGAAAACCTGAATAAATCCACCCAGGACATATCATAATCAAACTTCTGAAAAATAAAGATAAGAAAAAATCCTGAAAGTGGCTAGAAATAAATAATTCATTGCATATAGAAAAACATTTCAAATGACAGCAAATTTCTTATCTGAATCCAAGGAGACCAAAGGAAGTGACACAACATTTTTCAAGTGCTGAAAGAAAAGAACTGTCAATGCCAAACTACATGAAGGTAATATATCCCTTAAAAAGGAGTAAGAAGGGCACCTGGGTGACTCTGTGGGTTAAAGCCTCTGTCTTCAGCTCAGGTCATGATCCCAGGGTCCTGGGATAGAGCCCCTGGGATTGAGCCTCGCATTGGGTCTCTGCTCAGCAGGGAGACTGCTTCCTCCTCTCTCTCTGCCTACTTGTGATCTCTGTCTCTCAAATAAATAAATAAAAATGAGTAAGAATTAAGTCACTCTTAGGCAGAGAAACACTTAGAATTTGTTACCAGTAGATCTACTTCTAAAAACTGGCTAAGGTCAATCTCCAAATAGAAAGGAAATGGTAACAGAAGGAATCTTGGAACATCAAAAACAAAACAAAACAAAAAAAGAAAAAAGAAAGAACAATGAAATGGGTTAAAAAAAATTCAAGTAGGGGTAAATATAATGTTATCCTTCTCCTTATAAATTTTTAAAATTATTTGATAGTTGAAGTAAAAATTATAGCATGATCTGATGTGATGCTCAATATATGTAGAGGAAATACAACAACTATATTTTAAAGGTGAGGAAGGAAAAAGTACAGAAATGGAAGTAAGTTTTCTATACTTTCTTTGCAACCTTAAAATCTCAGTACTAGGGGGGCGCCTGGGTGGCTCAGTGGGTTAAGCCGCTGCCTTCGGCTCAGGTCATGATCCCAGGTCCTGGGTTCGAGCCCCGCATTGGGCTTTCTGCTCGGCAGGAAGCCTGCTTCCTCCTCTCTCTCTCTGCCTGCTTCTCTGCCTACTTGTGATTTCTCTCTGTCAAATAAATAATAAATAAAATCTTTAAAAAAAAAAAATCTCAGTACTAGTAGTCTATGATAAGTTGTGTACATATACGTCAGCCTTGGAGGAAACCACTAAAATAAAAATATAGAGAGACATACTCAAAAAAACTACAGAGAAATCATAACTTAAGTCCCCCAGAATGTTCAAGCAACCCAGAGGCAAGCATGAGAAAAGGAACAGAGAGGAACAGGAAACAGAAGGAACAAACAGAAAAATATAAGAAATACTGAAATTTGGAAACATTGATGATCCCTAAAACTCTAATTTGGATATGTGCATAACAGTCACCACTTTTGAGGCTCCTTACCTGAACTAAGCTTTAAAATGATACTTATATAAGTAAATCAAGGTGGAATCCTAAAAATAAATGCTCAGGTAACCCACAGAAAAGCAAGAAAAGAGTAGCAAAGGAATGAAAAACAAAGGAAACAAACACAAAACAAATAACATGGAAGACTTAAGCCCTAACATAGCAGCAATTACTGCAAACATAAATGGTTTAAACATACCAATTGAAAGACAGACTGGCAAATAAAAAAAAACACAACCCAGGGGCGCCTGGGTGGCTCAGTGGGTTAAGCCGCTGCCTTTGACTCAGGTCATGATCCCAGGGTCCTGGGATCGAGCCCCGCATCGGGCTCTCTGCTCAGCAGGGAACCTGCTTCCTCCTCTCTCTCTGCCTGCCTCTCTGCCTACTTGTGATCTCTCTCTGTCAGATAAATAAATAAAATCTTTAAAAAAAAAAAAAACACAACCCAACTATATGTTACATAAGACACTTATTTCAAAAAAAAAAAAAAAAAAAAGACACTTATTTCAAATTTATCCATAGGTAGGTTGAAAGTTAGTGGATGGAAAAAGATACATCTTGAAAATATTATTTTTTTAAAAAACAGGAGTGGCTACATATTAATATCATGTAGAATAAACTTCAAAGAAAAAAAATGCTAGTGACAAAGAGGAATATTATGAGATAAAAGAGTTGATCCACTGGAAAGATACCATGATCCAAAATATGTGTGCACCAAACAGCAGAGCCACAAAATACATGAAGCTGAAAGAAGTAGACAAATCCACAACCATAGCTGGGGACTCAAGCATCCTGTCTCAGCAATTGATAGAACTAGACAGGAAACTAGTAAAAACATGGAAGAACTGAGCAATAGGATTTAACTGACACTCATATAACACTCAAGCCAACAACAGCAGAATACACATGATTTCCAAGTGTCCATGGAATATTCACCAAGACAGACCACTTCCTGAGTCATAGAGCAAACCGTAACAAATATTTAAAAATTGAAATCATGTAGAGTATATTCCCTGATCATAATGGAATTAAAATAGAAATAAATAACAGGAAAATCTTCAAACACTTGGTAACTAAACTACACAGTTCTAAATCATCCACAAGTCAAAGCAGAAGCCTCAAATGAAATTTAAAAACATAAAAATGAATAAAAATGAAAACACAATGTATCAAAATTGGTGGGTTGCATCTAAAGCATCACTGAGAGGGGAATATTAGAAATGCTTACGTTAGAAAAGAGGAAGTATTCATATCAATAATTTAAGTTCCCACCTCAAGAAACTGGGAAAAGAAGAGCAAATACACCCAAAGCAAGAAGGAAGGAAATAACAAAAATAACAACAAAAATCAATGAAACTGAAAATAGGGGGAAAATAGACAAGATAAAATAAAAAGCAGCATTTGAAAAGATCAATACAATTTATAAATATTGAATAAAATTGATAAAAGGAGAAAGAGAAAAGACACAGTTACCAATATCAGGAATGAAAAGGGAGATATCAATACAGATGCTGCAGCCATTAGAAGCATAAAAAGGGAATATTATGAAAACTACCCACATAAATTCAACAACTTGGAAGAAAGCACCTGTTCCTTAGAGAGTCACAAACTACCTAAATATACCCAGAATGAAATAGATAACCCGAATAAATCCTATGTTTGTTAAAGAAGTTGAATCTATAAATACTTCCAAAAAAGAAATTTCCATGTCCTGATAGTTTCCCTGGAGACATTGGTCAAACATTTAAAGAATTAACACCAGTTCTATACAATACAATCTCTTCCAGAAAAGAGAAGAGAGGGGAACACTTCCAAACTCATTTTATGAGGACCTGAAACCAAAATCAGACAAAGACCATATTTTAGAAGAAGAAAACTATAGACAAGTACCTCCCATGAACTTAAATATAAAATTCCTCAACAAAGTATTAGCAAAGTAAATTGAGCAATATTTAAATATAATTATGCTCCATGCCCAATTTATTCAAGGCATACAAGGCTGGTTCAATACTTGAAAAGTGATCAATATAATCCACAGTGTCAGTAGGTTAAAAAAAGAAAACTTGTAATCATATCAATAGACGTAGAAAAAGAATTTTATAAAATTCAATATCCACTCATAATAAAAACTCTCAGAAAACTAGAAATAAAGAGGAACTTCTTTAACTTCTTTTGTAGAAAAAGAAATCCTACACCTAATATCAATAGTTAGCAGTAAAAGACTGAATATTTTCCCCTTAAGATCAGGAACATGGCTCTCACAAATGTTATGCAACATAGCACTGGAAGTCTTGGCCAGAACAATAAAGCAAGAAATGCAATAAAATATGCACAAATGAGAAAGGAAGAAATAAAACTGTCCTGATTTGCAGACAACATGATTATCTACATTGAAAATCCTAAGGCATCTATTAAAAACAAAGTTCCTGGATTGGGGTGCCTGGGAGGCTCTGTCATTAAGCATCTGCCTTCAGTTCAGGTCGTGAGCCCAGGGTCCTGGATTGGACCCCACATTGGGCTCCCTGCTCAGCAGGAAGCCTGCTTCTCCCTCTCCCTCTCCCACTCCCTCTGCTTGTGTTCCCTCACTCACTGTTTCTCTGTCAAATAAATAAATAAAATCTTTTAAATAGTAAAATAAAATAAAATTATAAAATTCCCAGAATAAGTGAGTTTAGCAAGGTTGCAAGATAAAAGATTAACAAACAAAAAGCAATTGTGTTTCTATGTACCAGCAACAAAAAGTGAAAATATGGGTTAAAAACAAAAAACCATTTACAATCTATTCAAAAGTTAAACATCTAACTATAACATAACAAAACATACATAGAATGTGTAGGCTGGAAATGACAAAACACTGATGATAGACGTCAAAGAAACTTTAAATAAATGAAAAGACATTTTATGTTTGTGGATTGGAACACTCACATATTAAAGATGTCAATTCTCCCCAAATTGATAAACTCCATCTATCAAAATGGGTTAAAGTCTGTGAAAATGCCAGAAAAACTTCTTTGTAGATATAGAGATTGTTTTTAAATTTAAAACCCTATCAAAAAAGAAAAATTAAGAGGAACCACCTAACTGGGGTTAAAACTAACTCATAGCTACAGTAAGCCAAGACTGTGTGCTACTGAAAGGGAGGCAGACAAAAAAAAAAAAAAAGAACAAACAAACAGTGGAACAGAATAGACTACTCCAGAAATCAGGAACCCCAGATAGAGTCACACAAATTCACCCTAGTGATTTTTTACAAGGGTACAAATTAGTTCAATGGAAAAAATATAGGCTTTTCAACAAATAATACCAGGACAATTGCACATCCATTAGCAAAAACGTGAACCTCTACCTAAGTCCCATGCCTTATTAAAAAGTAATTCTAAGTGGACAATGGATTTAAATAAAAAATATAAAACTATTTAAAGTTTTTTTTTTTAACAATGAGACATATACAGCTTTATTTAATAATCTGTAAAAAGTTGTACTCTGGCAGAGTACAGTATTCCCTATCTCGGCTGAAAGCAAACATTATGTCTGAAAAGCCCCCTCCTAAGATCCGGAACTGTGTAACCCTGAGCTTATATCTGATGCCCTCAAGAGCTGGGCCCTTGCTGTGTGGCAGCTGGTTTCATCCTCCTCCCAGCAATACTCTGGCTGGCTGCAGCCCCTCGCACAGCAGTCCGCTAAGCACAACTGTAGCTGCACAGGCTGCCCTTACACACCGGCCCCTTCCCTCTCTTCTTTAAGAATTGTCAAGAATCTTTCTGAGAAATAGGTTCTGTACCAACTTCACTTCGCTTCCACTATGTCAGCTGAAGTCAAGGGTGTGCCTGAGACACATGATATTCCGCTGAGGTCTGTGCCTCTTCGCCCAGCTGGTTCTCACCATCTGCATAATTTTCAGGCCACACCTCTCCTTTTTCAGAGGACTGAAGGGTAGAGAAACACTCTTCATCACAGACCCAGGAGGCACTTCTTGGGGCTATCTTGTAAGTGATATCAGACACTGTGGCGACAGCAGCTCTGCTCTGGCACAGCAGAGGCCTGGTATTTTGTTTTCCATCTTCCTGTGCTAAGAGAGGGCAGTAATGATGCCACACTCACTTCTTAAGAAAAACTCCATGTTGCATCAGAACTTCATCATTCATGGGCTTCTAAAAGAATATGTCCCTCCCTTTTATTTACAGAATAACATATATGAATGCATTTGGACAGGAGGTGACTGGCCACCCTGCCTGCCTCTCTATGTTAACAGGCTCCCTTCTATTGGTCACAGTCAATGTAAACACGATCTTCCACATTTCTCAGAGCTCCTGAAGTCACTGCAAATCGTGTTGACCAATCTGGAACCAAAAGAGAATGCAGTGGCCTGCCCAACCTAGAAACCTGTTCTGTATATTTCCCTTAAAAACACCATTGAAAATGAAAAAGAAAAAAGGTCCCCTTTTTTTGCAGAAGCTCTACAAGAAAGCGTATCTAAAATCACAGAACTATGCACACACAGACACAGACACGCGGGCTCACACACATACATCAGAATCAAAGAATCTTGTCAGATATGTAGTTGGGAAAGCACAAGGAAAGGCTGACAAGAGAAGATATGGAAATTCGATCGGCTAAAGATGCTGGAATGTTACAGTGATGGCAAGGAAGTGGTTCTTGGTACATACAAAAAGGAGGGCGGGCAGGCAGAGAGAATGATAAATCCAGGATACCAGAGACTGTCAGTTGGCCATGCAGGAGTTAAAGATAGATGCCAGTTTGCTGGATGAAATGTTATATTATGGAGTGGTTGTCTGAAGGAGGGTGGACTTGCATGGTCCAGGGGAGGAGTATCTGCTTAGCAGGACACCTCCATGGTCTGGTGTCTGTCCACAACATCAGGGGATTCAGAGGATTCTTGAGTTCCATCTGACTGATTGCTGGTGACAGATCGGCTGAAGGCACTTTCTCCAGAGCCGATGCTACTCGAGGTTGAGTGGGTTCGTGATCGGGCGAGCCGGGTCATGCTGGCAGATGGTATGTAGCCCATTCCCTGCAAAAAGTACTTGAAGGCCTTGGTGAGCTTTCCAGGCTATACTACTTGGGGCAGTCCACCACAGTCTGCCATCTTTAGCAAAGTTGTGTTTATAGGGTTCAGGCGAGAGTTGCATTCAACCACAGCCTCAACTGCAGGTGAACTGTCCCCTATCACCAATAGAGTAGAACACTTTAATGTCTTCGATTTGTTATCGTTTTGGCCCAGCAAGGGTCTTTCAATCTCTAGGTCTCTGCGTCCGTTATAAGAACCCAGGAAGAGCTGTAGGTTTTCTTGATTGATATCTTGGGCAATATGCAGCCTGTAGGTTTGAATCAGGTCCAAGTTGGCCTGCAACTCTTCCTGACCAAAGTGATGAGCCAAAATAATGTCCACAACATTGGTGGTCAAGCCTGAGAGTTTGGAAGCTGCCCAGTCAATCCAGCCTTTAGCACAAGGGTCAACGTTAATGAGCACAAGGCCTTCCACGAGCTCTGGATGATTGAGTGCAAATTTGCTGAGGATGTAAGCTCCAGCTCCGACTCCAATCCCAATGATGCTTTTCAGACTTAAGTGGGTAAGAACAGGAGGCAGCATTTCAGCCAACTCATCCATTGTGGGGTACTGGTACCCTGTTGGGAAAGAGGGTGCACCTTCCTGCTGGCCTGGGGCATCCACGTGACAGACAGCAAAGTGCTGGGTGATCTCTTGCATATCTTCAAAGTTAAAGAATGCATTGAAACAGGATTTATGATTGAGGCCAATGTCATGGTATGTCAGAATAACTGGTCTGTTTCCCTTTGGTAGGCCTCTGATGGTGACATGGACCACACCATGAGTTGTTTCTATGTCATGTTCCTGACAGTCAAAGTCCTGGAAGTTTCGTGTACCAGTCTTATCATTTAGAAGTGGTTTGATCTCTGTGAGTTGAACATCCTGAAGTTCATCCATGAGGACAGATGAGAGCAGAGGATTCTCAAGAATAAATCAGTAACTCTGAGGCGCAAGCAACCGCCAGCAGTGCAGCAGCGGCGGCGGCGGCGGCGGCGGTGGCGGCGGCGGTGGCGGCGGCGGCAGCGGCGGCAGCGGCAGCGGCAGCGGCAGCAGCAGCAGCAGCAGCAGCGACGGCAGCTGTGAGAGGGGCGGGGAAGGCTCTGAAAACTATTTAAAGTTTTTAAGAAGAAACAAAAGACAATATCTTCAGGACATAGAGCTAAGCTAAGTGTCCTAAGACATAAAGCTAAAAGCACAGAGAAAACTGGATAAATTGAACATCAAAATTAACATGTTTGCTCCATGAAATAAGCTAAGAGGATGATATCCACAATGAGCTATCAACACACATCTATTAAAATGGCTAAAATTTTAAATAGTGACAAAACCAAATGCTGAGAATGCAAAGAAAGAATCTCTCATACATTTCTGATGGGAATATAAAATGATACAGTCAGTCCAGAAAACAGTCTGATGGTTTTTCAATGAGCCTAAACATGTGCTTACAAAATAACCTAGTAGTTGCACTGTTGGACATTTAGCCACCCAAAAATGAAAACTTACATTTACACAAGAACCTATACACAAATGCTCACCACCACTTTTTCATAATAGCCCAAACCTGAAAACAATCAAAATTTCCTTCAATGGGTGAATGCTTGAAAAGAAAATCTCCGGTGCATCCACCAGTGAAATAGTATTCAGCAATAAAAAGTAACCATTAATACACACAACGTAGATGGTTCTCAAGGAAATTATCCTTAGTGGGAAAACATCAATATCAAAAGTTTGCATGCTGGGCACCTGAGTGGCTCAGTCAGTTAAACATCTAATTTTGGCTCAGGTCATGATCCTAGGGTCCTGGGATTGAGTCCCACCTCAGGCTTCCTACTTTCAGCGGAGTCTGCTTCTCCCCCGTCCCTTCTCCCCTGACTCCTTTCAATATCTGTCTCTCTCTCTCTCAAATAAATTACTAAAATCTTAAAAAAAAAACAAACAGGTGCATATGGTATGATTCTATATTCTGTATGGCACCATATGACATCTTGGAAATGACGAAACTCTAGAAATGAAGGACAGTTAATGGTTCCTAAAAGACAGGGTCATGGGAAATTTTCACGGTAATGGAACAGTTCCATATCTGATCATAGTGCTACATAAAAATATATATAAGATCTAATTGCATAGAACTACGCACATACACACACAAATGAGTGCATATAAAAACTGCTGAAAATGGAATGAGGTCCATAGTCTAAATAACAGAACTGTATCATGTCAGTTTCCTGAGTTCAATATTGTACTGCAATTACATAACATGGCCCCATTAGTGGAAGGTGGGGGAAGGGTAAATGAGACTCTCCCTACTATTTTTGCAACTTTCTGTGAGTCTATAGTTATTTTCAAATTAAAAGGCTTTTAAAAGCTAAAAAAAGTTAAAAAATGAAAACGCAATCCACACATGAGAACAAAATATCTGCAAAAACCTATATTTGACAAAGGACTTATGTCATTAATCCATAAATTAATCTTAGGACTTAAGAAAAATACAACTAGCCCAATTTAAAAAAGAAAAAGGACAAAATATTTGAACTTGCTGTGTCCTCACATGGCCTATTCTCCTCTTCTTGTAAGGACACCAGTCACACTGTTTAGAGTCCACTCATTTAACCTTAATTACCTCTTTAAGCCCCTATCTCCAAATGCAGTCACATGGCAGGTTAGGGTTTCAACATAACATAACATAACATAACATAGCATAATGGCTACTGTACTTAATGATGTATGAGGGGAAGTGGGCAGGCAGATGTTACTACAGAAGAGCTAAATCCTTAATCACCATGAGTATCAAGAAATAACACTATAGGGGAGGAGTAAGATGGTGGAGGAGGAGGAGACCGAAATATCATCCGGACTCAGGACTCCAGCTAGATAGTTACCAAACCATTCTGAACACCTACAAACTCAACAGGAGATATTAGAGAAGAAGAGCAGCAATTCTAGGAACAGAACCACTTTACAGAAGGTAGACCGTGTGGAGAAATGAACCTGAAGTGATGCAAAGAAAGACCACGAGGGGTAGGGGCTGGCTCCCAGCCAGTGGTAGAGCAGCACAGCACAAAATCAGAACTTTTAGAAGTCTGCTCCAATGAGGGACATTGCTCCAGAGGCTAAGGGGTGGGGGTGGGGGGGGTCCTCACAGGAAGTTTGGTCTCAGGACCTGTGGAGCCACAGAAAGACCAGGGGTGCCTGAGTGCAACAGAGCTCCCAGGTATTGGAGTAGGGAAGCCAGCTGCAGAGACAGAGCCAAGGAGTGTACTCTCAGCTAAGTGTTACCTTAAACTGTGATCTGAGGCACAGTTGGACCACTACTCTTCGAGCAGAGTCCACACAAGTGGCAGATCTGGAGAGACCCCCACCTTCTTCCTTTGGTGTGGGAGTGAGCTGCAGGAATCTGCTGGGTTTGGAAACTCCAAATGGGGCTGTGTGCCAGAGATAGAAATGCTCGGTCACAGGCTAGGTAAGCACAGAGTGCAGCTAGAGATCAGGGAGACAGGAGGACAGGTGGGCAGGAGGGCAGGAGGACAGAAGGACTTTTCTTTGAGGGCACACCAAAGAGTGGGGCCCTCAGCTCTCAGCTCTGATAGGCCAGAGATTGGGAGGCTGCCATCTTCATTCTCTGCCCCCAAACCTGAAAGGAAAGTGTTCAGGGAACAAAAGCTCCCAAGAGCAAACCCGAGCAGATTACTTAGACTGGCCCCTGGCAAGGGTGGTGCAATTCCACCTCGGGCAAACACACTTGAGAATCACTGCAACAGACCCCTCCCCCAGAAGACAAGAAAGAACATTCAGCCAAGACCAAGTTCAATAATCAGTGAGAACTGCAGAACTCCAAAGCTAGGGGAAAGCAATACATAGAATTCATGGCTTTTTTCCCATGATATTTTAGTCTTTCAAAAATAGATTTTTTTAATTTTATTTTTTCTTATGCTATTTTTTTTTAAGATTTTATTTATTTATTTGACAGAGATCACAAGTAGACGGAGAGGAAGGCAGAGAGAGAGAGAGGGGGAAGCAGGCTTCTCGCTGAGCAGAGAGCCCGATGCGGGACTCGATCCCAGGACCCTGAGATCATGACCCGAGCTGAAGGCAGCGGCTTAACCCACTGAGCCACCCAGGCACCCCTCTTATGCTATTTTTTAATGTTTCCTCTTTCCTCTTTCAACTTTTTTTTAAACTAGTTTATCTTATCAATTCCTTTTTATTTCTTTAAAGATTTTATTTATTTATTTGACAGACAGAGATCACAAATAGGCGGAGAGGCAGGCAAGGAGAGGGGGGAAGCAGGTGCCCTGCTGAGCAGAGAGCCCAATGTGGGGCTCAATCCCAGAACCCTGAGATCATGACCTGAGCTAAAGGCAGAGACTTTAACCCACTGAGCCACCCAGGCACCCCTTATCAACAGCTTTTTAAAAATCTTTTTAAATTTTCATTGTTATAGTCATATGTTAACCCTCCATTGTATTTAACCTTATTTTTTGCATACATGTAGGTATTTTTTACTTTTAAAATTTTGAGATACAATTTCTTCTAATAGAACAAAATATACCCTAAATCTAGCACGTGGCTTTGTTCTTGTCTCCAGCCTAATCACATTCTTTACTTTTTTTTTTCTTTTTTCAACATCTTCTTATCTTATCAATTCCATTTTTAGAATCTTTTTTAACTTTCATCTTTACAGTCATATTTCATCCCTTCATTGTGTTTACCCTTATTTTTGTATATATATGTGTGTTTCTTTCTTTAAAATTTTGGGAGGTAGTTTCTTCTAACAGAATAAAATATATCCAGAATCAAGTGTGTGGCTCTTTTCTATTCACCAGTATATATATATATATATATATATATATATATATATATATATAGTTTGCTTGTTTGTTTCTTTTTTCCCCCTTTCTTCTCCCCCCAGTTTTGGGTCTCTTCTGATTTTGTTAGTGTATATTTTTCTGGGTTTGTTTCTACCCTTTTAGTATTTTGCTTGCTCATTCACCTATTTTCATCTGGATAAAATGACAAGATGGAAAAACTCACCACAAAAAAAAAAAAAAAAAAAAAAAAAAAAAAAAAAAAAAAAAAAGGACAAGAGGCAGTACTGATGGCCAGGGACCTAATCAATACGGACACTGGTAATATGTCAGATCTAGAGTTCAGAATGATGATTATCAAAGTGCTGGCTGGGCTTGAAAAAGGCATGGAGGATATTAGAGAATCCCTTTCTGGAGAAATAAAAGAACTAAAATCTAATCAAGTTGAAATAAAAAAAAGCTATTAATGAGGTGCGATCAAAAATGGAGGCTCTTACTGCTAGAATAAATGAGGCAGAAGAGAGAATTAGTGATATATAAGACCAAATGATGGAGAATAAAGAAGCTAAGCAAAAGAAAGACAAAAAATTACTGGACCATGAGGGGAGAATTCGAGAGATAAATGATACCATAAGACAAAATAATATTAGAATAATTGAAATTGCAGAAGAAGAAGAAAGAAAGAGGGGGGCAGAAGGTATATTGGAGCAAATTGTGGTACAGAATATCCCTAATTTGGCGAGGGGAACAAGAATCAAAATCCAGGAGGCACAGAGAATGCCCTCCTTAAAATCAATAAAAATTGGTCCATATCCTATCATCTATAGTAAAGCTTACAAGTCTTAATGACAGAGAGAAACCCCTGAAAGCACCTTGGGACAAGAGGTCTATAACATACAATAGTAGAAATATTAGATTCATAGCAGACCTACAACAGAGACCTGGCAGGACAGAAAGGACTGGCATGATATATTCAGAGCACTAAATGAGAAAAAATATGCAGCCAAAAATACTATATCCAGCTAGGCTGTCATTGAAAACAGAAAGAGAGATAAAAACCTTCCAGGACAAACAAAAATTAAAAGAATTTGCAAACACCAAACCAGCCCTACAGAAAATATTGAAAGGGGTCCTCTAAGCAAAGAGACAGCCTAAAAGTAACAGACTGGAAGGGAAAAGAGAAAATATACAGCAACAGTCACCTCACAGGCAATACAATGGCACCATATTCATATCTTTCAATAGTTACTGTGAATGTAAATGGGCTAAATGCCTCAATCAAAAGGACACAGGGTATCAGAATGGATAAAAAACCAAGACCTGTCAATATACTGTCTACAAGAAACTCATTTAGACCCAAAGACACCTCCAGATTTAAAGCGAGGGGGTGGAAAACAATTTACCATGCTAATGGACATCAAAAGAAAGATTATATATATATATATATATATATATATATATATATATATATGCCATATATCAGATTAAATTATATTTTAAGCCAAAGACTATAGTAAGAAATGAGGAAGGACACGATATCATACTTAAAGGGTCTATCCAACAAGAAGATCTAACAATTTTAAATATCTATGCCCCTAATGTGGGAGCAGCCAGTTACATAAACCAATTAATAACAAAATCAGAAACACATCCACAATAACACAATAATAGTCAGGGACTTTAACACCCCCTTATTGAAATGGAAAGATCATCTAAGAAAAAGATCAAGGAAATGAAGGCTTTAAATGACACACTGGACCAGATGGACATCACAGATATATTTAGAAAATTCCATCCCCAAACAACAGAATACACATTCTTCTCTAGTGTGCATGGAAGATTCTCCAAATAGATCCTATCCTGGTTAACAAATAAGGTCTCAACTGGTACCAAAAGATTGAGATCATTCCCTGCATATTTTTGTCTCACACTGCTCTGAAAATAGAACTCAACCATAAGAGGAAAGTTGGAAAGAACTCAAATACATGGAGACTAAAGTCCATCCTACTAAAGAATGAATGGGTCAACCAGGAAATTAAAGAAGAATTGAAAAAATTCATAGAAACAAATGAAAATGAAAACACAACTATTCAAAATCTTTAGGACACAACAAAGGCAGTCCTGAGAGGAAAGTATATAGCAATACAAGCCTTTCTCAAGAAACAAGAAAGTTCTCAAATACACAACCTAACCCTATAGCTAAAGGAGTTGGAGAGAGAACAGCAAAGAAAGCCTAAACCCAGCAGGAGAAGAGAAGTCATAAAGATCAGAGCAGAAATCAATGAAATAGAAACCAAAAGAACAGTAGAACAAATCAACGAAACTAGGAGCTGGTTCTTTGAAAGAATTAATAAGATTGATAAACACCTGGAGAGACTTATCAAAAAGAAAAGAGAAAGGACCCAAATTAATAAAATCATGAATGAAAGGGAGAGATCACAACCAACACCAAAGAAATACAAACAATTATAAGAACATATTATGAGCAATTTTATGCCAGCAAATTAGACAATCTGGAAGAAATGGATGCATTCCTAGAGACACATAAACTACCAAAACTGAACCAGGAAGAAATAGAAAACCTGAACAGACCCATAACCAGTAAGGAGATTGAAACAGTCATCAAAAATCTCACAACAAACAAGAGCCCAGCGCCAGATGACTTCCCAGGGAAATTCTACTAAGCACTTAAAGAAGAATTAATTCCTATTTTCCTGAAACTGTTCCAAAAAATAGAACTGGATGGAAAACTTCCAAACTCATTTTATGAGGCCAGCACTACTTTGATCCCAAAACCAGACAAAGATCCCATCAAAAAAGAGAATTACAGACCAATATCCTTGATGAACACTGGTGCAAAAATACTCACCAACATACTAGCCAATAGGATTCAACAGTCCATTAAAAAGATTATTCACCCACAACCAAGTAGGATTTATTCTTGGACTGTAAGTTCAGTTCAACATCCACAAATCAATCAATGTGATACAAGACATTAATAAAAGAAAGAACAAGAACCATATGATACTCTCAATAGATGCTGAAATTTGACAAAGTATTTTGTCATACATACATACATACATACATACATATATATTTGACAAAGTATAGCATCCTTTCTTGATCAAAACTCTCCACAGTGTAGGCATAGAGGGTACATACCTCTATATCATCAAAGCCATCTGTGAAAAACCCACAACAAATATCATCCTCAATGGGGAAAAGCTGAGAGCTTTTCCCCTAAGGTCAGGAACTTGGCAGGCATGTCCTCTATCATCACAGCTATTCAACATAGTACCAGAAGTCCTAACCTCAGCAATCAGACAACAAAAAGAAATAAAAGGCATCTGAATTGGTAAAGAAGAAGTCAACCTCTCACTCTTTACAGATGATATGATACTTTATGTGGAAAGCCCAAAAGACTCCACTCCAATGCTGCTCATATAGAAATTCAGTAAAGTGTCAGGATTTAAAATCAGTGTACAGAAATCAGTTGCAACAAGACAAAAGAAAGAGAAATTAAGGAGTCAATCCCATTTACAATTGCATCCCAAGCCATAAGATACCTAGGAATAAACCTAACCAAAGAGGCAAAGAATCTGTACTCAGAAAAGTACTCAGAAAAGAAATTGAGGAAGACACAAAGAAATAAAAAAATGTTCCATGCTCATGGACTTAAAGAACAAATATTGTGAAAATGTCTATGCTACCTAAAGCAATCTACACATTTAACCCAATCCCTATAAAAATACCACCAATTTTTTTCAAAGAAATGGAACAAATAATCCTAAAATTTATGTGGAACAAGAAAAGACCCCAAATAACCAGAGGAATGTTGAAAAAGGAGACCAAAGTTGGTGCCACCACAATTCCAGACTTCAAGCTCTATTACAAAGCTGTCATCATCAAGACAATAATGGTACTGGCACAAAAACAGACACATAGATCAATGCAACAAAATAGAGAGCCCAGAAATAGACCCTTAACTCTATGGTCAACTAATCTTCAACAAAGCAAGAAAGAATGCCCAATGGAAAAAAGACAGTCTCTTCAACAAATGATGTTGGGAAAATTGGACAACCACATGCAGAAGAATGAAAGTGGCCATTTCCTTATACCACACACAAAAATGGGCTCCAAGTGGATTAAAGACTTCAATGTGAGACAGGAATCCAACAAAATCCTTGAGGAGAACACAGGCTACAACCTCTTCAACCTCAGCTGCAGCAACTTCTTCCTAGAAACATCACCAAAGACAAGAGAAGTGAGGGCAAAATGAACTATTGGGACTTCATCAAGATCAAAGGATTTTGCACAGCAAAGGATACAGTCAACAAAACCAAAAGACAACCAACAGAATGGGAGAAGATATTAGCAAATGACATATCAGATAAAGGACTAGTATCCAGTCTATAAAGAACTTATCAAATTCAACACCCAAAGAACAAATAATCCAATCAAGAAATGGGCAGAAGACATGAACAGACATTTCTTCAAAGAAGACATCCAAATGGTCAACAGACACATGAAAAAGTGCTCAACATCGCTCGCCATCAAGGAAATACAAATCAAAACCACAGTGAGATACCACCTCATACCAGTTAGAAAGGCTAAAATTAACAAGTCAGGAAATGACAGATGTTGGTGAGGATGCGGAGAAAGAGGAACCCTCCTACACTGTTGG